>NC_032020.1:6222040-6335837 GCF_001865875.1 Lupinus angustifolius
TATATATATATGAAAATACATGAGAAGGCAGAATGGGTAGTTTCTAATTTTCTCCCATTGTCTAATAAAAAATTGTTTAATCATTTGACTAATGCTACAACAACTTGGAATAGAAGTAAAGTCCAACCAAAAAACAAATGAATTCCCAGTTTTGATTCCATAATTCCATTGGTTGGACAAATGCAAATTTTGTTACCACATTCATGAACAACCTTGGTAACAATATAAGTCTCACTAGACTTTATAAGTGTTACAAGTTTATAAGTATTAATCTGCTGAATCTACCTTGCATGTGAATATAAAACCTTGAATTTCATTGCAAATATTGAATTCTAAAAAAAAAAAATAAGCCTCATGGGATCACTTCTTGCCAAAATTGAGCAACATAGAAGATATAAAACGGAGCCTTATGAGTTTATAAATGAGGTCTCTAATAATTACTATAAAAAATGCTTACATAAATATATTTTCTTAAAAAATAGAGAAAAAACAGCAACAAACAGTACAACTGCTTAATCTAGTTATTTGGACCAATATCCTTGAGAACATTAATTTGTTCCTCACCCATATCAGACATAACATAAACAACATGGTTGTTACCCTCAACAAATCTATCATTATATGCATAGACCAATCAATTATAACTTTATAAGTATATATATATATACTCAGTTAGACCAAATAGATATAGTATTGTAAAAGATTCATATTAAAAATAAATACTTGTGCATTTGATGTAGAAAAATAAGGTTTCTTGTTCCTTTTGCCCTTCTCCAATGAACTTTTGAAATGCGTAGAGCTATTGCCACGACCACAACTCCTTCTAAGGCCACCTTTCCCTCGACCTCTTCCTTTAATTTTGATTCCACTTACTTTGGTAGTATTAGTGTCACAATACTCTTCAATATCTCTGATTGCTCTTCCTTCATTATCCAAAATACTAGTGTCAACTTCACTAACTTTTCCACAAGATAATTCCTTAAGATATGTCTCTACTTGTGCAAGTGACTTGTCATAAACATCCAAGGAAAATTTATATGTGTCTTCATTTTGACTAGCTCTTCTTGTAAAATATGTAAGCAAAAGATCCAAATCATTACACCTTATTTTAGAACGTAATTTTGGATCTGTAGGCATAACAAGTTCCTTTTTGTCACGCAACTCCTTAACCTGTGCCTCCTTTGTCCATCTTTTAATAATATATTGGTTTGGAATCATTGTCACATTCCTCGAGCAAATAACTTTTAACACACGAGATCATAAAATTCCAACAAACTCAAATTTATTACAACTACATGAAACACTAACCTCTGTTGGGTTAAAAGTAACCCAATGCTGAAATTTTTTCATAGGCGGGATAATTTTATAGTTGTATGTCGTATCCATAGTATGAACATCTTCTATCACACAATCCCATGCTTTCTAATTTTCTAACTGGAACAATTCAAACACTTTTGGTGGATAAATAGTTGTTGTATGCTTTAATATTTGTACCGAATAAGGGAGAGTTGGAGAGCTATGAAAAGTCTTGAAATCAGCCACCAACTCACTATAACGCCTATCATTAAGGAGACGTTCGAAGTGTTGAAAAAATTGTAACAAATTATTTTTGTAGTTAATATATCTCTTTATTTGAGAATTCATACTTTCGCTACGTTGTGTAGTACTCATATCAGCACAAAAAGTTTGTCTACCATAAACAAGCGCCCACTTTTTCCTCAAAGTAAACAATGATTTCAACCAATCATTGTGAGTTAAATTGTATTTTTTCAACATTTCAGCCCATGCATTTAAGAAATAAACTTCATGATCATAAACACAACTACTAAAGTCACGAGCAAAGTACTTGTGTTCCTCAAACGCATGGTGAAGATGTTTTGCAGCATTCTGGTATATATGCCAAATACAAAGTCGATGATATGTGCTGGGCCACTGAGAAGCTAGTGCATTTGCCATTGCTTAATCTTGATCAGTGAGAATTGTTGTAGGCCACTTTCCATGCATTGCTTTTACAAATGTGTTGAACAACCACTTGAAAGTTTCTGTTGTCTCATCGTATAACAATGCAGCACCAAAAACAGTTGTTTGTCTATGGTGATTAACTCCAACAAGCAAAGCAAAGGGACACCCCTCTTTGTTTTTCTTGTAAGTGGTGTCAAAGCTAACAATATCGCCAAAATAGCCATAATCATATATCATTTGTGCATCTGCCCAGAAAATATTAGTAATTAAGTCATCAACATCCACTTGTATTGCATAAAAAATCTTGGGATCTTCAGTTTGCTTGCGTTGTAAATATTCAAGCACTCCACTGGTGTCTCCTACTTGCATCTCTTTTGAACGTTTTGGCTTCAAATAATTATCATAATCCGTATGTAGAAAACGAAGATGTTGTCTCCCTCTAGCTCTTCAACTCATTAATTCCATACTTTCTTTAGGTGTAATTCCAGAGTTGCATGCCATGTCAAGTTCAGTGGCTTGAGCAATGGAAATTTGTTTATGTGCACGAAATAAATGAGTTTTTGATGGGCTTGCCAATACATGATTATGACAAGGCTCAAACTTGATGACACATAGTCTTCCATTAACATGCCTACTTACTTTCATTAATGCTAGGCAACCAAATCTTGTCTCAGCTCTATGTTGCTTTACATAAGCAAACCTTTTGTCTTTTTCCCTAATACCTTGACAGGAGCAACAAAATATCCTATCTAAAATAATTCCCTCCTTGTCTTTGTGAGATTTGCTCAATCTAGTTCCAAAACCAACCATTCTAGCATATCTTTTGTAAAAGTCATAAGCGGAATCCTTTGACATAAACTCCATTCCTATTCTAGGAATGACTTCTTCTGAAAATTTTGAATGAACAGAAATCATATCTGAAGAATAATCAATAATTTCCTTCCCATTATTTTTATCTTTAGTTTCTTCTTCAATATGCATGACTTGAAAAATATTTTGATTTTAATAAAGTTAATGGTTCCATTTGAACTGACTATTGAAGTTTAACACAAAGTTAGTCAAAAACACAAAGAAAAACTGACAAAGTGATTTTTTTTTCATATTTAGGTATTATGTCAAACACATGGTCAGCAATGTTAAAAAACATTTACAAGAATTACTAAACACTAATGCATTTGGCACCTTACTATCAACAATTGCAAGTATTGTCATAATACATAACAACATGACTAAAGAACAATTATTTTCAGCCAAACTCAGATATGTAATAATAAAATGACTTACAATGCTTTATCCATATATTGAAAATCCAAAACTTCAAAACCAAATCCAAATAAAAAAACCAAACTTTAAGGCAAGTTAAGAGAAAACTAAGTTTGTCATTTTCTTTAATCCATACACACTGATACTAAAAAATTAATAACAAGTCCAGAAATGAAAATCAATACCTTCACTAAATGAAAACCGCGGAGATTGAAGAAAAGGAAGAAGTAAGTAGCAAAATGTTTGTAGAGCTGCACCAGAAACGAAATGAAAACCAGAAAGAGAAATGTCATGTGAGAACCAAGTGAAGTGGAGTTGGTGAAGTGGAGTTGGTGAAGTGAAGTTGCATACACAGTAATTGAAAAAAGAAATGGAAAGGTTTGTGAAATGAAGTAAAGAGAGAAAATGGAGAACATAAGGTGAAGTAACGTGGAAGTGAAAACCAAAAGATTTTTAGAATTAAAGAAGATAAAGTTAATAATGATTAGGAATAAAAAATAAATATAAAAAGTTTGTTTAAGTTTTTTTAAATATTTAATTTATTGTATTTAATAATTTTATTTCTGACCAATCTCATGCTTTGGCACACAGAGTGGCACAAAGTATGGGACAGTAGATGCTAACCCCACTTTAAGAGTGTTATTTTTCGATAAAAAGTACCCAAAAATATTTATCTTATTTTTATTTGTTCTTTTTTGGAAATGTCTTTTGGGTCGGACGCATATTGCTTCATAACAATATCCTATTGACAATTCAAATGTAATATATTAACCATTAGGAATTATCCTTTGAGTCGGTTCAATTGTTATATCTCTATATGCACCATTTATATGTGTAATTTAACAAATGAGATATATTAATCTTTATCTAAAAAAGAATACTACACATATATTGATCTATATGAATTAATAATGTCTTAAGCTTAATAATCAAGAACAATTTAGATTAAAATTATAAAAAAAATTATTTCTCATTATTATAATCTCTATTAGTCTCTAATTTTAATAAGGAACCTTTCATATTAATTATTTTGACTAACGATGAATATGATAGCTAGATAATAATAAATACGACTTTATTATAATAAACATGATAGATTGGTTCTTGAGCATACCTTATATCCCAACAATCTCCCACTTGATTTAGAGCCAATTAGTCATGTACCTCATTCTCATATCACACTTATGCTTATCAAACTCTTATATGCCAAGTGCTTTAGTGAATGGATCTGCAACATTCTCTTTGCCATCTATCTTTTGTAGCTTAACATCACCACGTCAAATGATTTCTCTAATCAGGGGATATTTTCACAAGACATGCTTATTTTTTTGGTGTGATCTAGGATCTTTTCCTTGAGCAATAACTCTGTTATTGTCACACAATAACATAACTGGTTCTTCCATATAAGGAACTACACCAAGTTCAACTAGGAAGTTTTTCATCCAAACAACTTCTTTAGCAGCTTCACTTGCTGATGTATACTCTGCTTTAATAGTTGAATCAACTATTGTCTCTTGTTTAAAACTTTTCCAACTTTTTGTGTCTTCATTCAAAGTGAAGACATAACCAGAAACTGATTTGGCATCACCATTATCTGACTGAAAACTTGCATCAGCATAACCCTTTAACTTGACTTCAGAATTTGAATATATGGGGAATTGGTCCTCACCTGGATTTGCTTGATATCACTAGTTACACCCAATGCATAGGCAATAGCAGGTCGTTGACAAGTCATGGTGTACAGGATAGCTCCCATTGCACTACCATATGGTACCCTATTCATGCGTTCTCTTTCTTCAGTAGTCTTAGTATAATCCTGTCTACTAAGAGTAACTCCAGATCCTATAGGTAAATAACCTCTTTTGGAGTTATCCATGTTATGCCTCTTCAAGATGGTATCAATGTACAAAGATTAGGAGAGTCTATGCAATCTTATGGATCTATCTCTATAGATCTTTATTCCTAGAATCAAAGCTGCTTCTCTCAGATCCTTCATGGAGAACTGTTTTGATAGCCATACCTTTGTAGATTGCAATGTCAGAATATCATTTCCTATGAGAAATATGTCATCAACATATAGCAATAGGAAGATGATCATGCTTCCACTGGCCTTTTTGTAAACACAAGATTCTTCTTCACATCTTACAAAACTAAACATTTTGATTGTGTTGTTAATGTGAATATTCCAACTTCTAGAAGCTTGCTTTAATCCATAAATGGATTGTTGTAGCTTGTAAACTTTATTATAATCGGACATGGGTGTGAAACCTTCAGGTTGTGTCATGTACACATCATCTTTCAACTCTTCATTAAGAAAATATGTTTTGACATCCATCTGCCAAAATTCAAAATCATGGTATGTTGCTATAACAAGTCGAATCCGAATCGATTTGAGCATTGCCACATGAGAATAAGTCTCATCAAAATCTATTTCTTCCTTTTGCGATATACCTTAGCAACAATGCGAGCTTTATAAGTCTCAACCTTTCCACCTGCTCTAATCTTTTTCTTGTAAACCTATTTACAACCAATTGGTTTTATATCCTTTGAAGCTTCAACTAAAGTCCATACTTTAGTGGTCTTCATGGATTCTATTTCAGATTCCATGGCTTCTTATCACTTCTCATGGTCCAAGCTTTGCATAGCCTATCCATAACATTTGGGGTCATCATCAATACGATAATCTTCATTTGCTATTGCATGTAGCACCATCAAGTTTACTCTATCAGGTGCATGACGTGATATCGTAGATCTTCTTAGAGGCACTTGTGCATCCGAATTCTCTTGTTTTGGATTCATTGGTTGTTCCATTTGTTCTTGAATTGGTTCAGTAACCCGTTCCTGAACTACAACCAAGTATTGAACCTTATTAGTTGAAGATGGTAACCTTTGTGTTGAACTTAAAACATTTAAGCAAGGTTGCTCAAGTTCCATACCATGTTCTTGAGCAATAGATGTTTCATTGGTTTGTTGATCTTCATCAAGCACTATTTCTTTATCTTGAATTCCTTCTTCAAGAAGTTCCCTTTCTAAAAAAGTTTCTCCTCTTGCCACAAACACTTTATAGTCAGAAGGGGGTAGAAACAATATCTCATTGTTTCCATAGGATACCCAATGAATCTGCACTTGTCAAACCTTGCTTCAACTTTATTCGTTTGTAATCTCTTAACATAGGATGGGCATCCCCAAACTTTAATGTTCTTAAGGATTGGTTTGTGCCATTTCCAAATTTCTAATAAGGTTCGATTCATTCTTTCAGATACACCATTATGTTGTGGCATACCTGAAGGTGTCTATTGTGAGATAATTCTATTCTATTTCAAATAATCACGAAAAACAACACTAAGATATTCTCGTCCTCTATCGGATCTTAGCATCCTGATACTTTTACCAATTTGCTTTTCCACTTCACTTTCAAATGATTCATATTTATGTTTCATGAGGTACAGAAAACTATAACACAAAACATCATCAGTGAATGTGATAAAATAAGAATATCTTCCTTTGGCTTAAATTCTCATGGGCCCACAAACATTCGTATGAATTAGTCCCAATAATTCAGAGGCTCTTTCTCCTTTTCCAATAAATGGAGATTCGGTCATTTTGCATTTGAGACAAGATTAGCAAGTCCTGTATGATTCATAATCATAATTGTCAAGGTAATCTTCCTTATGCAACTTGTTAATTCTTTTCTCACCAATATGACTGAGCCTACAATACTAAAGATATGTTTTGTTTATTTGATTATCTATTTATCTTTTAAGACTAGAGACATGCATAATTGAGTTAAAATGCACTTGAGGTAAGACATAAATGTCGTGTTGGATATACCCATTCACATAAAATATGTCATTATTATAAATCGAACAAACAACATTATTAAAAAAACGATAACCATGAGTATCCAACATAGAAATTGAAATAATGTTCAAAACAAAATTACGAACATAGTAACAATTTTCCAAGATTAGTACATTGTCAGTCAACATTATTAAGGAGACTATTCCTATAGCCTTGATTGCAACACTTGCTCCAATTCCCACTTGGAGATTGACTTCTCCCATCTTCAACCATCTACTTATTTGTAGTTCCTACAACGAATTGCATATGTTAAAACTACTACTAGTATCTAATACACATATTGAAGAATCAATAATAGTTAAGGAAATCATGAAAACACTTTTCTTTAATGTTTCACCTTGTTTCTTTTCCTTTAAAGAATCAAGATATTTGCGGCAATTCCTCTTCCAATGTCTCTTCCCCTTATAGAAGAAACATTCATATTTGCTTTGGTCAACATCGCCTTTCTTGTCCTTAGGTTTGGTCACACCACCTTTGGCGTGAAAGGCTTCTTTTTGGACTTATTATTTGTTTTTTTTCCCTTTTTTCTTGTTGGACTTTCCAACAACCAAGACAGATCCTTGGTTCTTTCCAGAGTCAATCTGATTCTGATAGTCAATCAACATATTCAACATCTCATGCAAGTCATGTTAAAATTAACAATGAATGGTGAGAACAAGTAAGGGAATGACTGCAAAATCAAATCTTGGGATAACTCTTTCCCAAGTTTGCAACCCAACTTCTCAAGTTATTCCATAAGGCTAATCATCTTCAGAATATGGGGTCCCACTTGAGCATTCATATTCAACGTGGACCTAAATAGAGTCTTAGATAACTAATATTTAGCTATCCTACTCTGTACACCATACATCTTCTTAAGGTGTGCAATGATGTCAGTTGGGTCCATGTCCTCATGTTGTCTCTTGAGTTCAAAACTCATTGATGCTAAGATGAGGTATTTCGTACTCCTGAAGTCCTTTAAGTACTTCTTATAAGCACTAACTGCCTCAACATCATCATTATTTATTGGTTCAAGCACATCAAGCTTATCGATCGTATCGATGAGTTTCTAGTGCATGAGAACGATTCTCAAAGTTCGGTACGAGTCATGAAAGTTGTCACCATCTAACTTTCCATCAGCGAGTATCGATCGCAATGACAAATAAGACATGTCGATATATATCTACACAGTTAAACAAATATGTGAGAACATATTCATGTAAAGAGATATATCACAAATAAAATACTCTCACTTACTACAATAGCAATTTAAGAAATAAATATTTCTTCTAGTGGACATATAAAATAATTGCCTTTAAAAATGTGAATAAACACTTGGTTGTCAAACCATTTCTAATGCATATTTTAAGGCAAATGTATCTCATACAATTTTATTCAAAATAATAAATAACAAATAACTACATGTTTGTCAGGTCATTTCCATAAATATTATTAAATTAATCTTTATACTTCCTAGGTAGTCTAGGCGATTAATGATAAAATTAGTTTTTGGTTTATTGGTATCACATATCCTATTAAACCCCTTAATTACAAGTCATATGGTAGTCAGACGTCTCTTGAAATTAAATAATTAACACTATCTTAAAAAATGTATCTTGTACAAAATAAATTTATGAATATTAAAATAATTTTATTCATCATATTTCATCACATGAAACTCCTAAAAAATATACATATAAATATATATTCTCAAATTTGTAACTATCATATATAAATCTAATTTATATAATAATACACACTAAAAACTCACATAGGCTGCATTCGCAGGTTACATATATAATAGCTATGAAGCACAGACGGATACGTGTATCGGATACGATACGTATCCGATACGTCGACACGCATTTTTTCTAAAATGTAGGATACGATACGTTCAGGGATACGCGTAAAAATTAATAAAAAATACATAAAATACGATAAAATTATAAGTGTAAATCCTATTCTTCTCTCGTACCATCTTTCTTCTCTTCTCTGTTAAAAAATAAAGGTAAGCTCTTTATTTATCTTCTCTATTAATACTCACACATCCTCTTCTCTTTATAAACATATTAAGCGAAAAGAAACTAAGAAGTAAGAAAGGTAAGCCTTTTTCTGTTTGCTCTTCACAACATACCTATGGCGGTAGAGGCAGTGACACTAAGCACCGGCCGGCGACGTTATGGATCGGAAAGTACCAGCTATTCGAGGGTCAATGTGGTGTGATGATAAGTTGGTATGATGTGACATTTGAATAAGTAAGTGTTTATTGAAAACAAATCTATCTTATCATAAAAGCGAATCTATATATCCTATATTTTATTGAAAACGAATCCGATACGTGTCTTGATGTTTTTTTTTATTTTTTTATTATTTTTATTTTTGGATACTCTATGGACACATATCCTTCGCGAATCTGAGCGTATCTGTGTCGGATACGTATCGGACACCGACACGCAAGGGTATTTGGCGAATCCGTGCTTCATAGTATAATAGTACACTAATATGAACATGTTACTGTTTTAAGATTGCAAGAAGCAACACATTAGAAGTATAATAGTATTAATATTATAATAATATAACTAATTATATAAATATATATGCAACATGCATAACATATAATAAGCATACATATATAATTAATTATATATATTTATACAACATGCATATTATATAATAGTAATACATTCATATAACATGCATAATATATGTCGCTACCACACCTTCGTAGACGCGACGGGAAATATGTAAATAAATATAATGGAGTAACCATCAATATTTTTAGAGGGAAAACTTGAAAAAATAATTTTTGAAAATGGGGTTGATTTGCTCAAAGATAGAAATCGAGATCGGGAGTTAGTTATGGATGAGGAAGGTGTTAGGCGCTTCATGCCACCCGTTATAAAAATGGTACATAGATTAGTTATGTAGGTATTCGTTCAAAACATTAATTTTACTCTCACATTATTAAAAAAAGAATGACAAAACAAAAAAAAGATTTTTTTGTCCCTGACAGGGGAATATCTGCTTCTATGTATCTCTAGCTGCAATAGAAAATTCAAGACTACGTAGCTCTTTTAGAAAATAGTTGATTAGTCGATAGATTTTTATTTTTTATTTTATTCGAATAAAATTAACATGGGAAGGTCGCGCGACAAGGTACTAGTCCTATAGTGGAGTCACCTCACCTTGTCTAGACGACATAAAGTATAGTGACAAGACACACAATCTATAGTGGAACCACTTCTCGTCACTTTTAAAATTATTTGAAAAATTTATTTTACAAGATAAGGTAAAACGACAGGACACAATGCCAATAGTGGGTTACCTTACCTCGTTTTAGACGACATGAAGTAGCATGACAAAGCACTCGACCTATAGTAGAACTACTTCATATTGTTTTAAAAATATTTTTCTTTATTGTATTTTACACATCACCTTTAACTTTATTTGAAAATTTATTTATGAAGATAAGGTAACACGACAAGGCACAAGGCCTATAGTGGGGTTACTTTACCTCATTTTGAACGACATGAAGTAGCGCGACAAGGCACTTGGCCTATAGTGGAACTACTTCATATCATTTTAAAAAATATTTTTTATTGCATTTTATACATCACCTTTAAATTTATTTGACAATTTATTTTACAAGATAAGATAGCACGACAAGATATTAGACCTATAGTAAGGTTATTTACCTCATTTTAAACGACATGAAGTGGCGGGACAAGCCACGCAGCCTATAATGGGACAACTTCATATTGTTTTTTATAAAAAACATTGTTGTTGCATTTATACACATTTACACATTATTAACTAATTAAAAAAACAAAAAAATAATAATAAATAGAAATAAACAAAACTAACAAACAGTAACGAGGAAAAAAATTATTTAAAAATAAAAAAAAATAAAAGAAATAATAAAACATAATTTATTTAAATTTAAAGAATAAAAAATATGTAAATAATAAAAGGATTTAAGGGGGTTTAGGGTTACAAATCAATTTGGGGATTAGGTTTAAGGTAAAATCAATTTGGGATTTAGATTAAAATTAAATTGAAAATTAGGATTTTGGGGTAAAAATTAAATGGGGGTTAAAGGTTAGAGTTTGAAATTGATTTGGGGTTTTTTTGGTAAAATTGATTTGGGGATTTAGACTAATATTAATTTGGGGTTAGGCTATGGGAAATTAATTTGGAGTTGGGGTAAAATTAAATTGGGGGTTTAAGGTTAACGACAATGTGAGATGTTTAACAATGAAATTTGTTTTCAAACACAAGTATTTGACAGTACATATATTATAATAAAAAAAGGAGAATAAAACAAATGAGAAGAAAAGTACATCTTTAAAGCTTATGAAGAAGATGATAATCTTGTTTTAGTTTCTCCCTTATCTCTGTATCAAGTCTTTTTTCTTTCTAAGTGTGCCTCTTTCTCTTTTTCAACTACAACAAATTTTGTATTTAGTGAATGTTTTTTATGCGATTAGTGGAGGTTGTTACTATATAAGTAGCGGAGGTTTCAAAAACCTCCACAATTATGACCGCTAGAAGCGTTTTGTGGAGGTTTTAGAAAACCTCTGGTATCTATACATTTGTAGCGCTTTATTTGTAGAGGTTTTTAACCTCCACTATTTGATGAGGTCTTTGTCATGTTTACCATGGAGGCTTTAAACCTCCACTATTTGATAAGGTTAATTGTGGAGATTTTCAACCTCCACAACTCGAAATAGCATATTGAGACCCGCTGCAAGAACTAACTATTATATGTTTCTAGAAGATTTCAACCTCAATTTTATTTTATAATTTTCACAACTTTAATCTCATTAACTTATAATTATTATTTAAATATTAATACTAAATACAAATGTTCTTAATAATAATAAGATTTCATTGCAAATACCCAAAGTAGTGTAACATAGTTGAAACAATTATAATTCATTATAAATTCAAATACACCATAAAATCTCAAAAAACTAAAAGTAGTCTCATATGAACTTTAGAAACAAAATACATAAAAAAAATCCTTAATGTTGCTGGCTCCATATGATCCTCTTGTACCTAAATGTGTATCAAACATACTTGTATCATCATCTGACTGAAATAATAAGATGAATATATGTATCAAATAAATTGATATAGCATATAAGAAGTCATAGAAGATGATATACCTCATTGAGGCGTTCAACATCCTTCATCTTTTCTAACATCCAGCGATCATTCAACATCTTATTTTCAGCTTCAATGTTCTTAGCTTTAGAAGTCATATGCCGCAACTGTGATTTAAGTTCAGAATTCTCACTCACAACCACTTCTAGCTCTTTAATCTTTTGTTCCAAGTCCAACTTTAATTGAGAACTCTCCTTCCTTCAAAATTAAATTAAGTTGTTATATCAAACACTTTATGGGCACCCCTCTCATCGATCCTGATTGCAATGAGGGGCTGTCAGAGATCGTCTAGTTTGTGTTGTGAAAACTGTCCGATCCAACAGAATACCTCATCCAGGAATACAAGAGACTCGTCTCACCTAGACTCTCCCTCAACACTTTGCTGATGAATCACCGCTATCACAGTCCCTCTCAACACCGTGGGGCTCGTTCGTCTCTAGAAATGAGTATGCACACTAACCGAGGTTAGCCGATTAAACCTTTTAATCATTCTTTTACATGATCGGCCCAACCTAAGACATATCCCAAAGGAATGCTTCTTGTGGGTCTCGATCTTACATCATCACGTAATAGAGGAATAATATCCTTACCACTATGAACCATCGTTGAATTATCCTGGACGACCACATGGCCAAGCCTCTTACGGTCAGATGACCTTCCTAAATGTTATCATGTAATCCTTTTTTGGCATCACCCTAATCATGACATCAACGTCAGAAACCTTGCCTTAATAAGGCGCAAGAATAAAGGTAACTGTATAAGTTTATTAATTTGGGCACCAGACTCCTCACTTGAGCCACAGTATCTCCTAAGTATTAAATACACTTCCCACCCAAGCTAGGGCTATTGTCTAAGCAATCAATCAATCCAAAAAAATCAAAATGATTGTTTGTCTCTCGCTTGGGCAAGAGACTGTCACTCAAGCGACAAATTCATCAAAACAAACTCAATTCTTTGCCTGGCTCTCGTCCAAGCGAGGGACTGTCGCTCAAGCGACAAATCCACCAAAAACTAGTCAAAGTAACTGTCTGGTCCTCGCCCGGGCGCCCAAAACCACCCAGAACAGTCCAAACATGCTGCCTGGCCCTCGCCCAGGTGGGAGTCACTCGCTCAGGCGAGGCTGGCTCGCCCAGGCGAGGGTGGTCCAGTGGCCAGGTCCACTCCCTCGTTCTTTTGGGCCACCGGATCGAATACATCTGTTATTTTCAATCCCTACGTGTTTTAATCTTTCAAGTGGTGTTCCTTTGTGGTTAACTACCATATTACTTGATATTTTAATCTATCCTAAGGCATACAACATAAGAAATTGTCTGTACTTAATCTAGGCCCGCAAATGTTTGATTAAGTAAGAGTTTCTTAATACATAAAAATAACTCCAAACTTTTGAGACAGTTTAGGAGATTCGGGTGTCATATTCGGACACTATTATGTCATGATGTATTCTCCCTCAACTTAGGTTGTTGAGTAATTTATTCCCGTTACGTGTGAATGGGTATGTTGTCCAACTTCGAAAGCTTCGAAACTAAACACAAACACAAATTTGTGATTTGTGAGTTAAATTTTTACATGATAACCCAAAGGTAAATATATTGTTTTAACCCATTTATGAATTTAATCGATTTCACCCATCCAGACCAAGATTCATATTTTTGAACCATCCGTTATCCTCGAAAGTCCTGTTCCTGATTTCCAACGTTTTCAAGGTAAGTTTTTAATAAAGTTTACACTTTTATCGCCGCATAGATTTATATTTTCATGGAGACTTTTTAAGTCATACTTACCACTTTAAGGTAAGTTTCTTAAATCAAAGTCCACAATTTTTAAGTGAAAATCTCCTAAGTTGATCTATACCACTTTAAAGCAAGTCATCTTAAGTAGATTCCATATTTTATATAATAGCTTTCCATGGTCATTTCAACACATCCTTTTCTAATACAACCACAAGTGTTGATAGTGTTGATCTTGTTCTTAAAACAACATTTTAAATGAAGATATCCTTTGTTAGTCTTACCACTTTAAAGTAAGTTAACTTACATAGATTTTGCAAGTTCCATGATCATTTCAACACCTCCAAACATAACCACAAAGGTTAATAGGTGTTGGTTTCTTAGCCATGAATAACATGATAAAGTTAGCATTTTAAACCAAAATATTCTTTGTTAAACTTACCACTTTAAAGTAAGTTAACTAAGGTAGATTCAACAAGTTTAATGATCATTTCAACACCTCTAAACATAAACACAACGGTTAATATGTGTTGGTTTCATAGTCATGAATAACAATGAACCATCTATGCAACAAAACTCATCCATCTTATAAACATCTAACTTAGAAACATGACAAAATAAATACTTTCTATCTTGTCCAAGGCTATGTTTTCTCAAGCAAAAAAAAAAAGTAAAAAGATTCAAACTTTACATGGTTAGAAAACTCCTTAAAGGTTCCTTTGATTTCATAATCATCCCCTTTCATTAAAATCAACAAAATGCATAGTTTTCAATACTAAAAGCAGCCTCATGAACACAAAGAGTTCATGGTTTCAAAATCAACTTTCTAAGTTCAAGAAATTACATATTTAGAGTTTTGAGCATAAAAAGAGTTACGAATATTATTTGAAAATTTCAATGGTTTGAAATGTTCATAACATATATAAATATCATACTAAAATTTCATAAACATCTAATGGTTAGATCTTAAGAGATAAAGAAATCAAAATGAAGACCTACCTTGAAGTTCTTAGAAATTCAAAAGTGAAGAAGAGTGAAAAGACCAAAGGTTTTTCCAAAAAGTGGATTGTGTAAGAGGTAGATGAGTGATTTAAGGGATTTTGTGTAAGAGATGTGTACTTTTGCTTGTTTGACAATAAGTTTCACTCATGAAAGTGATGTGACCTGTTCAGAAATACATTCATGATTAAACCATGTCCGAGTATTGTCGGCTAATACTTGGCCGAATATTAAAAATCTTCCAATTTCGGTTTATTGTTAGAACTTCAAAACACAGAGTTCAGAGTGAAAAATATTTAGATATGTGTTTTGGACGAAATTGATGTCTATCTTGACTCGAAATAATATTTCGAAGCCAATGGATCAATCGGAATTCGTTTCCGAATTATGCAACTCAAAAACACGTTATTGGACTAAAATCGGACAAATTTCAGCCTGACAGCAGCTCAAAAACTTTCTGTCACAGAAAATTACTAAAATTTACTAAAAAATAGGAAATCGTAAAAAACGACTAACACTTAACTAAGGTTTAGCCTAAATAAATACCGATTAATTTCTAAAATTAATTGTTAGTAAAATAAATGATTAATAAAACACACACAGAAAATTCACGATGTTATAGAGACCACTGAGGGGTCAAAGCACAATCCCGCAACCGTTGAGGGGTCGGGGTGCAAAAGGATAAAAGAGACCACTGAGAGGGTGAGGCACAATCACTTGACCACTAAGGGGTCGGAGTGCAAAAGGATAAAAGAGACCACTAAGGGGTCGAAGCACAATCACGCGACCGCTGAGGGGTCGAGGTGAAAATTGATAAAAGAGATCACTGAGGGGTTGAAGCACAATCATGCAACCACTGAGGTATCATGGTGCAAAAGGATAAAAGAGACCCATTGAGAGGTCAAAGCACGACCGTAGAGGGGTCAGGGTGAAAAAGGATAGAAGAGACCATTGAGGGATTAAAGCACAATCACTTGACCGCTGAGGGGTCGAGATGCAAAAGGATAAAAGAGACCACTAAGGGGTCGAAATAAAATCATGCAACCCCTAAGGTGTCAAGGCGCAAAGGGATAAAACATGCCACCAAGGGGTTGAAGCACAATTATGCGATAGTTAATGGGTCGGGGTGCAATAGGATAAAAGAGACCACTGAGGGGTCGAAGCACATTCACACGACTATTGAAGGGTCATGGTGCAAAAGGATAAAAGAGACCACTAAAGGATCGAAGCACAATCACGCGATTGCTGTGAGGTCGGGGTGCAAAAGGTTAAAAGAGACCACTTAGGGGTCAAAACACTATCACGCGACTGCTGAGGGGTCGGGGTACAAAAGGATAAAAAAGACCACTCAGGGGTCAAAGTACGATCACGTGACCGCTGAGGAATCGGGCTGCAAAAGTAAAACGAGACCACCGAGAGGTCGAAGCACAATCTCGCGACCGCCGACGGGTCAGGGTGCAAGAGGAATCACGGGAACACACGAACAACAAGGCACCCTAGAGCAAAACTTAGAAGGATATTTCGAGTCAATACTTCGACTGTGAATGCATATGATAGTGTAGATGCTAATGATTCATGAGTAATGCAAAGATGTCTATGATAATATATGCACGGTCATTTATGTATATGAGAATAACTTAATTGTCATTATGAAGTTTGATGTGAAACCACAGTGCCATCTCAGTAAGCAACAACTAATCCAATTAGAACTTGTCACACTTTCATTACTCCTCTTCATAAATTAACGCATCCATTTTGGATGACCACTTTTTTTTTGTCACTGGGAGATGTAGCATTCACTTCTCTAATAACATATGCATTGGGTTAAGTTTCAATGAGTTTCATTATCCTAAATCACTTATTGAAATAGATAACCATAAAAGTTATTTGATCATGGAGTTCGAGTATTATATTTATATGACTTGAGATTTATCTAAGCAAACATGCATGCACAAAGGTAAATAGGGAGATGAAGGAACTTTCTTCTATTGATATTCAAAATGTTGCACATGAGAAGGTTTGAGAGCATATATGCTACAAATTACAAAAAAATTGCAAATTTTTTTGCCCCAGTATAAAGTAATTGCTAATCCATCCATCAATCTTCTGCGACAACCAAGTAACTAGCCCATAAGATCAGGCTGGCAGGATTCTTCTGAGAACTCCCATTTCCTCCCCATATTGCTTGAAACACTTATGGCTTCTACTATGTGCACAAGCGCATGGAGGATCTTGATTTTCCCTTGGTATGGTAAACTTGCGAGAGAAAATGCCCTTTTTATTCGCCTTAATTTCTGCTTAGGCTGCCCTTTCGGGTTTTCCACCAAATAGGCTTTTATTCTTACCCTAATATTTGCTTAGGTCGCCATTTCGGGTTTTCAACCTAATATGCTTTTATTCTTACCCTAATTTTTGCTTAGGCCGCCCTTTCGGGTTTTCAACATAACAGGCTTTTATTCTTACCCTAATTTTTGCTTAGGACACCCTTTCGGGTTTCAACCTAACAGACTCTTTTTCTTTTCCTTTTTTTAGGCATAGAATCTCTTTACTACAACTATTTTTACAAGTCTAGCTACAACATTTCCATCCATGTCTTGCAAGATCAGAGCACCTCCTGAGAATGCATTTTTGATAATATAAGGACCTTCATAGTTTGGAGCCCATTTTTTGTGAGCATCTTCCTGATTTGGAAGGATCTTCTTAAGCACCAAGTCTCCCGCTTCGAAATCTCTAGGATGGACCTTCTTGTCGAAAGCTCTTTCCACCCTTCCCTAGTATAATTGGCCATGACAAATGCCTGCCCCTCCTTTCTCTTCGATCATATTCAACTGCTCATACCTAGCCTTGACCCATTCACACTCTTCTAGCTCTACTTCCATCAGGACCCTCATCGAAGGAATTTCTACGTTGATTGGAGAGACAACTTCCATCCCGTAGACTAGTGAACGGGGTTGCCCCAGTACTTGACTGAATGTTGGTGCGATATGCGTGCAAAACATAGGGTAACTTTTCATGCCAATCTTTGTAGTTCTCCACCATCTTGGCAACTATCTTTTTGATGTTCTTATTGGCCGCTTTAACTACACCATTCATCTTTGCCCTATATGTGGTCGAATTATGATGTTTGATCTTTAATTTATTGCACAACCCCTCCACTTCACCACCATTGAGATTGGTGCCATTATCTGTGATTATCCTTCCAGGGATCCCATATCTGCAAATGATCTCTCTTCGGAGGAACCTGATGAATACATTGCAAGTGATACTACTATATGATGCAGCTTCTACCCACTTAGTGAAGTAGTCGATTGCCACCAAAATAAAGCGATGACTGTTGGAAGCCTTGGGATTTATGGGTCCAATGACATCAATTCCCCACATGGAGAAAGGGCCAGGGGCGACCATATTTTGCAATGGGAAAGGTGGTGCATTGATTCTATCTGCGTACACATGTCACTCTGCAATGGGAAAGGTGGTGCATTGATTTTATCTCAAAGGATCCATTTAGGAGACGATACAAGTAGTGTAGTACAACATGTATTGTCAGAGCCTATCGGATGCCCATACTAGAGCGCAACAAGTCCTTTCTATCGTCGAGCATCGAGATTCACATTTATTAAACTTCTTCCTCAAAAGTAGATAACTTGCTCCTTCTTACTTTTTTCTCCATACTGTCCCAACATTGCACCCATCGAAGTTTGTAACACCCTAATATATAAGATCAACAGTCGATCCGGTGTTGGCGGTGTCAGGATAGGCCGATTTACCAAATAAGCCTTTATTTTATTGAAAGCCTCCTTGCAATCCGTATCCCATTTGCTTGGCTGATTCTTCTTCAACAACTTCAACATGGGCTCACAGGTGCTGGTCAGGTTGGCAATAAATCTTGCAATGTAATTCAGCCTGCTTGGAAAACTTCTCACTTCCTTCTAGGTCTGTGGAGCTGGCATCTCTTATATCACTTCTACCTTCTTGGGGTCCACCCTTATGCCTTCCATACTGATGACAAATCCTAATATGTACCCTGGAAATGCTCCAAATGTACACATCTCGGGATTTAACTTCATTTGATATTTTATCAGCCTTTCGAATAACTTTCGTAAGACCGCGACATGACTCTCCCCCTCTTTAGTTTTGGCGATGATGTCATCAACATACACCTCCACTTCCTGGTGCATCATATCATGAAATAGGGCCACCATAGCACGTTGATATGTTACCCCTACTTTCTTTAGTCCAAAAGACATAACCATGTAACAATAGGTCCCATACAGAGTGATAAAAGTGGTTTTCGCCTTATCATCGGCGTCCATCAGAATTTGGTGATACCCCGCATATCCATCCATGAAAGTGAACCGATGACTCCAGACCGCATTGTCGACCAGAACATCAATGTGAGGGATGGAAAAATCATATTTCAAACTTGCCTTGTTAAGATTTTTATAGTCTACACACATCCTCAGCTTCCCTCATTTCTTGGTTACCATTACTACATTAGCCACTCATTTCGTATGCCTAGACACTTCTATGAAGTCGGAGTCCAACTGCTTTGTCACCTCCTCTTTCACCTTTAATGACAAAATTGGGCACATCCTTCTCAACTTTTG
This sequence comes from Lupinus angustifolius, assembly GCF_001865875.1. Taxonomy (NCBI): domain Eukaryota; kingdom Viridiplantae; phylum Streptophyta; class Magnoliopsida; order Fabales; family Fabaceae; genus Lupinus; species Lupinus angustifolius. Next base: position 6,241,605 of record NC_032020.1, read on the forward strand.
TTTCTTAGGCTCGACACCGGGATAAAAGGGAATCTTATGTGACGCTATGTTAGGATCCAGCCCTGGCATGTCCTAATAAGACCAAGCATACACATCCATATACTATTATTCATCTAAATCAATGGGTTCATCATCCGGTGTCGTAGACGGATTAATTGATTGATTTTCAATTACCATATTACTAGATAAAATTTCTACCAAATTTAAGTACTTTAATGCCACAATCTCATTTATTAGTTCAGAATGCCAATTCTTCAATGGTATGCCTTCCTCATCGACGTGGATATTTTTGGCCCCAAGTGTACTGTCTTCTTCCAGAAAGTTGATAGAAAGATGGATGTTTTACTCACTAAAGTCATCTAATGCAATCACTCCGATAGGACTTGAAAATGTTTTGTTGATATGAGGAATGGGCTTCTCTAATGCTCCTCTATGCGTCTTTCTCCGTCTCACACACATGCCCACATCCTCCTACGAAGCTTCATACCCCAACCCGAACTTATCAAATTTCTAAGACTAAGATGAACGATGGAATGCCCTATAAGTGCATGCCTAAACCTTTCCCTATTTTATATCCCTTTGTAGTCATGATTCGGGTCACCACCTGGTTCACATCATGCACATGACCCTTCACTTCACGCTGCTGGGTCCCAACTACCTTAAAGTTATGCAAGAAGTCATCACCATTTCTCCTACTCTCCACATAAGGTACCGAAATCAGTTTCAAAACTAAGACCTCTTCTTATCCATGTATCGTGATCACCATTCCATCCTTGACAAATTTCACCGCCTGATGTAGAGTGGATGGTACGGCTCATGCTTCATGAATCCAGGGTCTTCCCAGTAACATTATATATGAAGAATCCAAATCCATGACCATAAACAGAACCTAAAAGACACTAGGTCCGATTTCCAATGGCAATGTGATCTCACCCAATATACTCCTCTGATTCCCATCGAAGGCGTGCACAATCATCTGCCTCAGAATAATATCATCTCTGCTAACCCCCACAGACACCAAGGTAGACAGCGGTAAAGATGTTTAGAGCTGACCCTCCATCAATCAGTATTTTGCCGACAATATGACCTCGACATTTGGCAGTAATGAGCAGTGCACGAGGTATTTTCTCCAACCTCCTCACCACTACTTCATCAAATAATGTTATCATGTTAACATGTTTCACAGGATCTACCATGTTAACCATCTTCCTAGGCGTGACATTGGGGTTAACGTAAGCCTCGTTAAGCATCCTCAATAAAGCTTTTCTGTGTAAATCTGAGGATCATACCAAACCCAACAGAGATATTTTAGAAGGAGTTTTCCCAAACTGCTCCACCATATCATACTCACTCTGTCTCATGATCTTTAGAAACTCTTCCTTCTCCATTTTAGTGACTTCTTCGGGCATGTCATCTTTGCCTCCAACTTTCTTTCCTACTTTCCGAGTCTCTCCCTCTGGCAAACCATAACACCTTCCACTCCTTGTGATTTTACCAGTCATGACCGCCTTCGACACTTGAACCTCAAGGACCTCCCTTATTGCGTCAACCTTAACCTCATAACTCCATGAGACAGTATGTATGCTCTCATAGGTGAAGAGCTGAGGCTTTCTCACCCCAAGAGTCACTCACTCAGGACTTGAATCTTTGAGGAGTGGGACTCTGAGTGTGATCTTTTCAACCATATCAACTTCTTCACCATCAGATTTAGCCTTTCTCACCTGAATGACCCCAAGATTTAGCAAGACTTGCACCCTCGCCTTATATCCCCGACAGTCCTCTATGGAGTGTCCTTCCTGGCCATGATGATAATCGCAATGAGATTCCGGATCTCGACCCCTATCATCACATACATTTGTGGCTTGTGCTACTACGTTATAGCCAGTCCCCCTCAAAGCATAAAATAGGCTTTGCATTGACATTCTCAAGTCACAAACCCTCCTTACTAGAAAATTATCCACATGGACAATATTTACCCCCTGATTGTGGTTTGGGTTCGAATTCTTACTGATATTTGGTCGAGCATCATCCTCAAACTCAAGCTTCCTACAGGCCATGAGTTTTCTTACCGCCAATTTAAACTACTCACAGTCCTCAATGGAGTGTCCCACCACATCTATATGATAGCTATATGTGAGGTTTGCATTGTACCAAGAAGGCAAGTTACCCTCAAAAGGCTGGACATGGAATGGTGCTAATAGGCGATGATCCACTAGTTGGTAGAAAATTTCAGCATTGGATATAGCAAGTTTTGGAAAATGGGGTAGGTTAGGGAAAAACGTGTTTTGGCGGCGATTTGTTTGGGCTTGTGTGTTGGTGGGTGCATGGCATTTTGATTGGTATAGAGGTTTGGTATGATTGGATATATACGGTCGGGGTTGGTTGGTGTATTGTGGACGAGTGTAATTATAGGGTTGAGGAACATTGTTTACTTGGTAGGTTGGAGTTTGATCATAAGATGTGTATTGGAACCTCCATTGTTGTTGATGTACCTGATTCACCTCGTTCTCCTTTTTCCTCGATGACGCATTCTTTTTAGTATTGTTTCCATCCACCTCACCTACTAACAATTTTCCAGCCTTCATCAACATCTCAATCATGTCACCAACATCCAACCCCTTCCATTATTCCGATGTAAGGGCCCCCCAAGGTCCCCATAAAATACAAGCACATTTCTGGCATGGTCATTTTGGGTTGAACCTGTACTGCCAAACCCCTCCACCTCATTTCGTACTCTCTAAAGGAATTCACCTTCTTCTATATTGCCCCAAGTTGCTCACAAGTCAGAGCTAATTCCATATTAAACTTATATTGATCCATGAACAAGTCAGCAAGCTCAGTCCATCTAGAGATGCGACTCAAATCCAGCTCTAAGTACCACTCTAGTGTCGGGTCAGTCAGACTCCCGTGGAAAAAGAAAATGGGGAAATTGCCCTCCTTTGACCATATGACCATCTTTGTAGCATAACTTACCAGATGGAATCGTGGGTTGCCATTTCCATCGTACTTGGAGAAATCTGATATCCTGAAATCCTTCGGGATCACAACATTAGTAGCATGACATAATTCGTCAATTCGAAGTGATCCATGGGCATTAGACCCCTGAATAGTCTTTAGTTGTTCTTCTAACTTCGCCATCCACTCCTCATACGTCTGGTTCCCTTCCTCATTTGGAGAACCGAACACGGGCCTTTGAGGTTGTCCAAAACGAGGCACGTTGGAGCCTTCTCCCTCCTGTCGGGCATTTCCAATGGGACGGTATCCTACCCCATTAGAGGGAGCATTCCCTTGTTGACCTCCAACGTTCGCTCCTCCTTGATTGGAAGCTAGAAGGGTGAGGACATTCTTGATATCCTTCAACGAGTCTTTCATCATGTTCTGCGCTTCAGCCATTTCATCCATCTTCCCTTTGAACTTGTCAATCTCCAACCCAAAATTCCTCTCAGTGTTGCAAAGTTAGCGTCCATCCTTGCTCGTGATCTGGTGTTATATGAGTGACTTCGAGAATGCGCAATGGTTCCTAGAGAAAGTCCTGCATTTTTTTTCAAAAATTCATTAAGTTATTGTTTCTTAAGATCAACTTATATAATATTAGTTCCTCTTATCCAACGATTAAATGTTCGCATAGTGCTTGACGACCATCCCGCAATCGTTTTCTAAGGTTATAACCCCATTAGATCGTGTTGCGGTTAATGACAACCATAGAAAGAGCACGAAGGGCTCCATAGTATGATTGCATTTTTGAGCTTCATGCTAGTAATGCTATCTTGAAGCTTGGGTTCTGCCCGGTTTGACTTTGAAATTTGTGTTACAATAGATCATCATAAGGGAGAATTACAGGGATTTTTAGGGAAACAAAACAAGTAAAATGGACTTCATTCAATGTTTTTTTTTTCATTTATCATTTTTTAAAAGGAGAGAGACTACAATATTCCTTTTTTTTCTCTCTCTCTCTCTCCTTTTATACAAAATCAAATAGTCCATTCTAATCATCTAGAACAATGACATCCTCTTCCTCTAAGAATTCTTCCTTGGAGTATTCTTCCTCTGAGTTTTCCTCCATGGAAGGTGGCTCATCCTTTGGCTCGGGGTTTGTCCATCCCATGGTTTCCCTCCAATATTTGACTCCTTGGGCTATATTCAGATAGTCATTGAAGTAAGCCTTGATCTTTGCCGGCAATTTGACCCCGACTTATACCAACCAAGTTCGAGACCCATATTATTGCACTTGGATTCCAGCTCATTCACCCTTCACTTATACCATTACCTTTTGCCCTTAGCTTTGGATAAATCATTTTGGTACTCATCCATATTTTGTTGTACCTACTGTAAGTGCGAGACTTACCCCATCAAATGAGTGACCTAACCTTGGCCCTCAACGACTTTCCATTGACTTGACTTGAGCCCGCTTTCTAGTTCAACAATCCTTGAATTTCTAAGATGGACGACTCTTTGTAACTCTCCAGCCATTTCTCTAATTCAATCCTTTGTTTGGCACCTGCTTCCATCTTTCGCCTTTGGGGTTCTAATTGTTCTTCTAATTTGTGGATCTTAACGGATGACTCAGTTTTTGCCCTTTTCAGAGTGGCTGGCACATATGCGTCCTTCTTAATTTTTAGCTCTTTTTATAACTTCTCCATCTCACGGTCTCTTACCATCACTTGGATCACAGCGTCTTGTCTCTTATCGTCAACAAGAGTCAATTGTCCCCTCAAAGTGTCTATCATAGTCTGGAGCTCCTTTTCCTTCGAGGTGAGATTTTCCTCCCTTGGAAAAGGGGGAGAAAGTATTACTTCACCAACTCTAGTAGCCCTCCAACTATCATACTCGGGCGTACTATGAACTCTTGTTGCCCCTCGAAACTGATCCACACGGACAACTAGATTATGTCATGATTCTTTCACATTCTTTACCAATTCTTTGTCATCTTCATAGAGGTGGATGGCACTTTTCGGCTCACTAATTGGTCTAATCTGTATTCGTCCGAGTTGCCGCAACACCAGCTCTAGTGTATAGAAGAAACACCTGTAAGTGCCAAGTAGGGGCACATTGTTGTAGCAACCACATCTGATGATCATATTCTTCTAGGGACACCAATAACACATCCATCTGTACTCACTTGGAGTGAGATGCACGAGAGTGGCCTTCCACTGAATCATTGTCTTTTCTTCAAGCGCGACACTATTAAAATCCATCATAACATGGTTAGTGATGGCCTGATACTTGACAACATGCACATGTGTAACCATCCACACATACAATAAGCGAGCACAACAACCGATTTTTTTAAACCACTTTTGGTGGCAATCGAATAGTGCAATGAATGTATCCGCTAAGATTGTTAGTGTAGGGTCGACTCTCCACTTCGATACCTTGTAGAATACCCCTAGAGCTTTCCAACCGATCATATCAGGAACTGATGGGGATAGTACCAAGCCATCAACAAGAAGTGCCAACGTAGGTTTGACAAATGCCAAATTTTGCTATCCTATTGACCTTTGTAAATGCCTTTCAAGTGTACTCTGTTGCCAACCCTGATGAGACCCTCTCTCAACATCAACCATAGAAACCAACCCGATGATTTTCTTGATTGCATTAATCGGACATCCTCCCCTGGAATATATATCCCATGACCTCAACGAAATAAGAGTAGCTACTGGTTCTCTTTGATCATATGGACTGTGTCTAGATGAGGCAACTCCAAAACCCCTAAGTCACTGTTCCAGAATTGAGTTAGTGCATTAAGGGCCACAACATTGATGTCAACAAATAATAGATCATACAACTTCCCATACTCTTCTAGGAAATCAACTTGAACCTCAGAAGGAATCTTTTCAGCTATTACCTGAATGTTACCAAGTGTGGCGACCTTAAAATCCGCCTTCACTCCTTTCTTCACCTTAGCATTACTAGCATTGGGCTGCATATCCACGGCCTCTGATTGTGCAGAACAAGACATTATCGGTAAAGGATCGTAAAAAAATAAGATAATGTCAGTTTTTCTCTACATTCGCGTAAGTGATGCATGTATTGACTTGATCAATGAGTGATGCATATGCATGTCGAGTAAAAAAATTTCACTTTTTTTTGTATGTATGACATGCATGTAAGTATTTTTACAATACATTTTTTTAATGCATGGTACGTATGAGAATGATACTACATAAAAGTTTTTGAATGCATGATATGTATGAAGTGATTTTTTCCTTCATTTTTTGAATGTATTATATGCAAACACATGAAGTAAAATATTTTTATTTTATTTTTTATGAATGCATGGTATGCATGTGGATGAAATGATTATATTTTAAAAGCCTTCCGTAGTGACATAAGGTTACCAAAATGCGGTGGTACCCTAATTCACTCAGGCATATGTGACTGGAGTCACTTATGATTGTGGGATAAAAGTTTTCCCGACTTTTTTCCGAATATTAAAATACAGTAAAAAAAATGTATACTCTCGTATCCTATACAAAGGTGGTTCATTGTACATGGTTTGTTTAGGTCTACATGGCCAACCCTAAGGCAAAGTACTAAGGTCACATATATGCAGAATTTGGTGGTTCTAGACGTCCTCTAGGTCCCTGGACTGTCGTCACTAATGGAAGCTAACGACCCAGATACCACAAATATGACACAAAGATGTACAAGACACCATAGGGGTCGTATCCATAATACCCAGTAACAATCTGAATGATACATCAACACAATATTGAAATATGCATGAAAGCCTAATGACGACAAGTCAATGTATCCCTAACATTAGGTAAATAGGCCCGGTAGACGACCAAAGGTAACCATGCATGATAGTGAAGTGTGTGAGGAAGTGTACAAACCTTGATAATGTAAATACATAAAAACCAATAATAAACCCAGAACATATACACGACAGAAAAACACAAATTCTATATAGAATGGTTATTTACAAATAAATAGTTTAAAACAAATAACAAAACCAAAAGTAAAATGAAATGATAAAATTAAAATAATGAACTAAATATTCACGTAATTAATCTTAACAGGCCTGACTCTCAGCTCTCCCCGGTGGAGTCGTCATGTTGTCGCTACCCCACTTTCATGAGCGCGACGAGAAATATGCAATTAAATGCAATGAAGTCGCCATCGACGTTTTTTTAGCGAGAAAACATGAGAAAACCAATTTTTGAAAATGAGATTTGATTCTCTCAAAAGTAGAAATTGAGTTTGGAAGTCGGTTACGGATGAGGAAGGTGTTAGACACCTCATACCGCCCATTGTAAAAAACAGTACCTAGATCGATTGCATTAATATTGTATTCAAAATATTAATTTTTCCTTTCACACGTTATTAAGCCCAACACAAAAAATAAAAATATTATTTTTTTGGTTTTTTTTTGTGTTTTGCTTAATAATGTATGAAAGGTAACATTAATATTTTGAATACAATATCCATATAATCGATCTAGGTATTATTTTTTACAATGTGCGGTATGAGGTGTCTAACACCTTCTCATCCGTAACTGACTCCCAAACTCAATTTCTGTTTTTGAGCGAATCAAATCTCATTTTCAAAAATTGGGTTTTTCATATTTTCCCTAAAAAAATATAGATGACGACTCCATTGTATTTAATTGCATATTTCTCATCGCGAACGTGAGTGTGGGGTAACGACAATATATAAACCAAGACATTCATATAACACATTATATAATTTGTTGAATTAAACACATTCATATATGCAGTATACTAATTGTATAATAGTATATTAATTGATGTCATAGTGTACCTCATCACCCAATAATAGGTTGTTGTTCCGTAGAAGACGTTAGAAAATTTTCTTTCTCTTGCTAATTACAACAGTCTCAACAAAAAAAACTCACAAGTTTCAATAAAGCTTGAAGTTTTTCACAAAACTATTAAGTGAATTAAAATCCAATGACTATGAGAATTAAAAAACAATAATTCATATCTCAATAATTTGTATCAGTTTTTAAAAACCAATTATCCTTGAAGCATAAATTAAAACACAAAAACTTGTTCTAATATCAATTAAAAGTTATTATGCGTGTTCCTAACATGCACAATGAAAAATAATGGATCTATTTATATTAAGATATGCATACAGTGTAACAATGAGGCAAAAATGTTTGTAATCAATTCAGTTGCTAATTTTTAGAAATCGTTATAATTTAATGTGTTATTTTACTTTTGATTTTTCAAATGTTTAAATTAATCCCTAATCCTATCATTTTTTGTTAATTTAAACAAATCTTTGAAATATATTAATTAAGTCTCACTTAATTATATTATATATGACTGAATAATATTAATTGTATTTTTTGGTGCTAGCAACAAAATATAATTATATTCCACTTAAAAGAAAATATGCAAAATTAAACAATTTAATTTAATCAATAATATTTTCTCGTCCAACAAAATTAATAATATTCCACTTAGAAGAAAACATGAAAAATTAAATTATTTAATTTAATCAATAATATTTTCCCGTCCGACAAAAATCACAACATTCGCTAGTGTGTGACCATGTATGTTCATTACTAAACTGGTAGTAAATTAACTCATTAGTTTACTAATCAATGTTGACATCTAACAATATTCCTTAATAACCGGATAGAAATGAAATAATACATTTTACTTTAAAACCATTAGAAGATTAATATAATATTTCCTTCCATCTTTACAACTCTATGTTAACTCTAGAATATGGTATAATTGTCAAATTCTAATAAGTTTTTTTTTTATTCATTTCCCTTGGCCAAAGTCTTTATTTCTATAAAGATCAAACTCATTACATTGAGTTGATGGATTCTTTCTTTATTAATCATTAATCTTACAAGAGTTTAATTATACATAATAATCATTCAACTAACATCATAAGATATTAGATATTCGATATCAAAATATAATAAATAATTTGTCAATAACTATGATAATCAAGTCTAAGGAAAATATATATTACTTCATAAGAATATCATATTGACAATTCAAATGTAATATATTAATCATTAGGTCTTGTCTTTTGAGTCACTTCAATGACCATATTTTTATATGCACCATTTATATGTGTAATTTAACAAATGAGATATATTAATCTTTATCTAATAAAGACTATTACATATATTGATCTATCTGGATTAATAATGTCTTAAGTTTAATAATCATATGATCAAAAACAATTTAGATAAAAATTATAAAAATATTTAATTCTCATTATTATAATCTATATTATAATAATAAATCTTTAATTTTAATCAATCACTTTTCATATTAATTATTTTGACAAACAATGAATACGATAGCTTGATAATAATAAATACAATTTTATTATTATAAATATGATAGATTGATTCTTGGGCATACCTTATATCCCAACAATAACAAAAATCAGAAGAACAACATAGAGAGTAAGAGAGAGTTGGTATCCACCATAGCATGAGACTAGTATTCCTAGTTAGAGAATAGAGAGACTTTGTATTTCATCTTTCTTGGATGAGATTGTGAAGAATAAATGACAAGCAAATGAGAAGAGTAAGATGTAGATACGTGAAGAATTGATAGTCTATGAGACTAGTATTCGTAATGAGAAGTTAGAGAGACTTTATATTTATCATTCTTGTGTAAGATTGGGTATTATCCTTTTAGAGAGAGATAAATATTGAAAACATACTCTATATAATCGAGACATTTTTATACTATGTCTTATAATCGTTTATTTTTTTAATTTGAGTAGGTTTTTTCACGTTAAAAATGCAATTTTCTTTTGAATTTCCCAGCATCCTAAAATACTCTTTGGCTCCGTATTGTAGATTGCAGTGAAACTTTGTCATTGGCTGCAAAATTTTCCGGTTTTTTTTAATAAGCATAGGCTTTTGTGAAAGTTTTGGGTCGTTTGTTTAGTTGACTACTAGTAGGACACCGATGCATTCGTAGGATGATAATGTATTTTGAAAAAAATTAATTAAAAATAATACCTTAATTTGTTAACAAAAATGTTATGAATGGTTACCTCATAAAAGATAATTATTTCTTTGTATTTTATTGTTGATGTAGAATTGTGAATAAACATGTTATGAAGGATTACCTCATTTTGTTAAAAGAAGAAGTATTTATTTCACATAAAGTAACTAAGATAATATATAATCCAAGTTAATAAATCTTACCTTAACTATAAAAATATAGTAAGACTTTCTTGTGGAGAACCTTTCTTGTTTACATTCTAGTTATAACCCAATTCTTTGACGATATGGTATTCAGCCTCAGGTTCATGGTCCAAGAATCTTTTGTCGGGGCAACATGGATTATCCATAACAACTACCAAAAAGTCTTGGTCACTATGTTTAGGCTCACAAGGTTAAAGATGATTCTATTTTTTTGGTACATTCTGACCCAATTGGCTTGGACTTGCTCTCTTCGAGTGATTTGGGTTATATGTTAATTAAGTTTATAATTTGTTCTAGTATTTTGTCTCCAACATATGCTGACGTCACGGCCATAGTCATTGCATCTAATACATGTTGTTGGCTTCCATTCAAACACAACAACTGATAGAATAATTCTCCTCCAACATTTGCAAACCAAATTGTTGTAAACATAAGAACATCTCTCTACTTAACTCTTCCAAAAATAATAGTCTTTTCTAGTCAATGAAAAGAAGGAAACATCTTTTTTAACTCAAATTATAATATCACAATCAACAAAATATTGGTTTAACAGTGATATAAGATCTCATTAAATACCAAAGTATCATTCTAATCCTAAAGTTAAAAGTTCAATTTATATAAATGATACTTATTGGAGGCTGAGATCATTTTGAATACTGGACAATCCACTAATGGAATGTGAAGTAAATGATAAATAATAATTTATAATATTTTTGTTTAAAAATAGTTAAAAATATGTACATTATTGTATCATCTTAGTACATCATTTTACATTATATTTTTTAATAAACATTTTAGTCTAGGTAATAAATTATACTCTTCTATCATGTATGACATAAATTACGTTTTTAGATTTTGTATATAAACCGTATGATTATAATATGTGACATTATGAATAGAAAAATAAATAACCAAAGTATCTTTTTGAACATGTTACCTTTTACTCTTTTTTTCTTTAATTGGGGAATGAAATGATAATGTCAAACTTTTCATTGATGTAATTTTTTTAATGAATTGTTAATTTCACATGTCACAATAATATTGGTCGATGTTTACGAGTATAGCCAAGTCAAAGATTAAAAAAAGTTAAACAAAATCGTTGAGTATAGATTTCAGTTCTGAGATAAAGTTTTCTTAAGTTTTTCAACCTCCTTTTTACATGTTTTGTCTAGTGAAAATTATAGCCTTTTTTCCATTCCAAAAATTAAGAAATTATATATCAGCACATTCCACATAAACTCAATTCCGGAAAGTACAACTGCTCCCAATTAACTATATAAACTTCATCAAAAATTAAACATGTAAACATAAAGTAACCAGAATTAATTATCTTAAAAGTCATTATCATGTAGGTTGTTTAAGCAACATTGTCCCCAAAGGGTTTGAAAAAACAGAACCCTCTTATGTGTTGTAGCACTTGATACAAGATCCACATTTTAATTCTTTGAATGAAGAAAAAAAATGTATAAACTGACGGTGTATGAGTTTTATACACTATTACAGCATATTCGTCATTCATATTTAATTATTATTGACTATCCAATTAAAAAATTAATTCAAATGAATAATGAATAATATATTGTCTGTGTATAAATCTTTACAACTAACAATGCATAGATATTACAATTTTCTTTGGATTAACCATAAACTTGTCTGGGAAGTGTTCTCTAATTAGGCATGCCTAAGCTTATTCTTAGAAATAATGTAACATCAATAGGGTGATAATATACTGTAATTAAGGACCCATAATTTCCCTTCACCCGTGTGGTCAACACCTGGGGATGATTAAAAAAAATAATGAGATTTAATTATGATTAGTTATTAGAATTTTAGTTTCAATAATTGAATTTTGTACTATAGGATGTCCCCTGAACATGAGGCAAATTAGGTGTCTAAGTACAATTATTTATGTAGCTAAAGAAAAATGAAGATGATGTTAAAAGACTTTGAACTAAAGAGATCAGATTAAGAAAAGCCCTTGACTTAGACCAGATCAATTATGACATCAAAGAATCGCGTTAATCCTTTCTTAATTAATTTTAGTCAAAGTATCTATTAATTAATTTAGTGGCTCTAGCTTCCCAACAACTCATTTTTTAAACTAAAACCTTAAACCTTTATCTTTGAAAATGTGATGAAAGTATGAAGACACTAATACTCAAGATGCTAGAAAATTAGACTACATTTAAATTATTTTGAAAGACATGTCTTATGAAGCATTCAAAATTTTCTCTATATAAAAATAAGGCGTTACATTTAACATCAATCATAACTCACAAGGACGAATGGGATTTTGCCCATATTAGAGCTAATAATTCTAAGATAGACAAAATATTTAATTATACATAATCTAATAAGATCTTTCAATCTACATTTCTAACAATAGGGGTCAATAGTATATCTATATCAAACTTGAACATAGTCATAATACTCACAAAAGATGAAATAAGATACCAACTACAACGTCCACAACATAGATTTATATAGATTATGATATTAAAGCGAAAAACAAATAACACGCATAATCAAGCAATGAGATCTTTACACTAATAATGAGTGGTTAATGTCCTAATCAATTTATCTTTCATGTAATACTTATGAATTCAACCAACCAAACTCATATATTTTGCTCGAAGGCCAAAATCTAGGAGAAAGCAATCAGGAGTACATGTTACATTAATAGCAATAAGTAATAATTTCTTGTGTATAAAGTACCTCTATTTGAGCACATGAAGTCTTTTAACAATGTTTCCCATTTATCTTTCCAAAAATATTATTTAAGTTAGTTGTATTGGCCAAGATGCATATTTACCATGTCATATATTATGTACTAGTTATTACAATTGGAAGAATACATCTTGATTTCTCATTATTAAAAAACCTTGAATCAAGGCTGAATTCATACAAAGGAAAGATAACTAACTTAACTGTAAAAACAGAAAGAAACTAAAAGAGGAAACTAACCTAATAACAAACAAAACAGAAAACTATTTTAGGAAATATTACATAACAATGCTAAAGAGGGAATAATATCACAATAGCCCCCTTCAAGCTGGAGAATAAATGTCAATGATACCCAGCTTGGAAAGTAAGTAATGAAATGGTTGAGGATCTAAAGGTTTGGTGAAAATGTCAGCATATTGTTCAGAGGATTGAATAGGTAGAAGATGAAAGAGTTTGTTTTGTAATCTCTCTCTCACAACATGGCAATCAATCTCAATGTGTTTGGTTCTCTCATGAAAAACATTGTTGGAGGCAATATGGCAAGCAGAGGAGTTGTCACAGTAAAGAAGAGAAGGGGTGGTTAAGGAAATAGGAATATATTGAATAAGATGTGTTAGCCATTGTAGCTCACATGAGGTAGCAGCCAATGCTCTATATTCTGCCTCAGAGGAGGATCCAGCTACTGTTTGTTGCTTTTTAGACTTCCATGGTATAAGAGCATTGCCAAGAAAAACACAATAGCCAGAAATAGATTTCCTGGTGTCTATGCACGCCCCCCAATCTGAATCTGAGAATGCTTTGTATTGCAGAGAAGAGGAAGAAGGGTAGAACAAACCTTGGCCAGGGGCAGATTTTAAGTATCTAAGGACTCTAGTTAGAGCTCTGTAGTGAGTAGAGGTTGGAGAAGCCATGAATTGGCTTAATTGTTGCATTGCAAAGCTTAAGTCGGGTCTGGTGTTGGTGAGGTAAAGGAGTCTTCCTACAAGTCTCCTGTATAGGGCAGCATCAGGGAAGGGAGAACCATCTTGTTGATGATGTTTGGTAGTTCTAACCATTGGGGTAGGAAGAGGCTTTGATGAAAGAAAACATGTGTCCTGTAGCAAGTCCAGAGCATACTTTCTTTGTGAAAGGGTGATGCCTTTAGCAGATCTGGAAATTTCGAGTCCCAGGAAATATTTGAGGGGCCCTAAATCTTTGATTTTGAACAAGGCATGAAGGTGAGATTTGACAGAGTTGATTTCAGTATGATATGTACCAGCTAAGATCAAGTCATCAACATAAATGAGAAGTAAAGTAAATTTGAAATTAACAGATTTAACAAAAAGAGAATGGTCATGTTGAGATCATGTATAGCCAAGAGAAAATAAAGTGGAAGATAATTTGGAATACCATTGCCTATTGGCTTGCTTCAAACCATAAATGGATTTGTGAAGCTTACAAACCTGATTTGGTTGATAACCAATGACTCCAGGGGGAATCAACATGTATACCTCTTCATCAAGGTCTCCATGAAGGAAAGCATTGTTGATGTCAAGCTGTTGGAGAGTCCAATTTTGAGCAGAGGCAAGAGCAAGAATTAACCTGACAGTGGTTAGTTTGATAACAGGAGCAAATGTGTCAAAAAAATCTATGCCCTCAGTTTGAGTGTACCCTTTGGCCACCAAATGAGCCTTATACCTTTCAATGGTTCCATCAGAGTGGAATTTGATTTTGTAAACCCACTTAGTCCCTATAGGAACTTTATCAGGGGAAGGTCAACAATAGACCAAGTGTTATTGAGTTCAAGAGCATTGAGCTCATGTTGCATAACTTCAATCTAATGAGGAGACATGATGGCTTGTTTATATGTCTTTGGTTCGGTTGTGGTTGTGATGGAAAGGGCATGATGGAAAGCTTTAGGAGATAGAGAATGATAGGAGAGGATAGTGTTTAAGGGATATTTGATTCTTGGTGTGGAAGGAAGAGTGCTATGACTGAGAATGCTATGGTGGAAATCTTGTAGGTAGGAAGGAGGGTGTCTAATCCTAGCAGATCTGCGAGGCTCAGGAATAGAGTCATTGGTGGATGAGGTGTTATGGTTATGAGGAGGTTCGCTATTGTCTGGTATAGGTTCAGAGTGTGGAGGACAGGTTGGTGGTAAGGCAATTGGATCATCATAAAGGAGAAAATCAAGACTTGTCTCAATAGGGGTTATAGGGTCAGGTTGAGTATGATTAGGGAAAATATTGGCATATGGGAAAACCTGCTCATGGAAAGTGACATGCCTAGATAAAAAGGTTGTCCTTGTACGAATATCAAGGAATAAGTATCCTTTGGTCCCAGCTTGGTATCTTGAAATATGCATCTTTTGGCCCTAGGGTCAAGTTTTGTCCTATGGTTGCTAAGGGTGCAAGCAAAACAAAGGCTGCCAAAGACCTTTAATGCATTGAGGTCAGGCTCTTTATTGTATAACAAGTTAAAAGGGGATTTGTTTTGCAGAACATAGCTAGTCAACCTATTAATAAGAAAAGTGGCATGTTTAACAGCATAAGACCAAAAAGTGATGGGTAAATGAGACTGAAATAAAATTGATCTAGTTATATTTAACAAGTGCCTATGTTTTCTTTCAACAATAGAATTTTGCTGTGGGGTTTCAACACAACTAGTTTGGTGCAGGATTCCTAAATTTTGATAAAGGGTAGGAGTATTGAACTCTGCCCCATTATCAGTCCTAAGGACTTTAATAATTTTGTTGAATTGAGTTTGCACAAATTTAATAAAGCTATGATCAAGATGCCTAGTTTCAGCCTTGGATTGCATTAGAAAAAGCCATGTATGTCTACTAAAGTCATCAATAACAGTCAAGAAATATTTATGGCCATGTATGGAGGGAACACCCAAAGGTCCCCATATGTCCATATGGACAAGATCAAAGGGGGACTCAGCATGATGAGTACTCTTTGAGAAGGGGAGTTTTGCCATTTTTGCCATATAACAGAAATCACATATGAAAGATGAATCATATTTAATCAAGGGGAATTGTTTAGAAATAGTATGTAAAACATTGTTAGATGGGTGACCAAGTCTTGAATGCCATAAATCAAAGTTGGCACTCTTACTGTTATTGACATTCTCTGTTTATATTGCACAAGGCTTGGTTAGATGACTTAGATGTTGTATTGAGAGTATATAAGCCACTCAATGCTTCAACATGTCCAATCATCTTCATGGTAATCATATCCTAAATAAGGCAATGAGAACTATCAAAGATCAATATGCAATTTAATGATCTTGTAAGCTTATGTATAGAAATTAAGTTGTATTGGAATTTAGGTAAAAACAGGACATTATGCAGAGTAAGTTGAGTAGATAATGTAACTGTTCCTGATTGTTTAGCAATGAGAGATGATCCATTTGGGAGTTTAATTCTTACATGCTTAATAGGTCTTAATATGTCAAAATTGCAGATGAAAGGACTTACATGATCAGTAGCTCCACTATCTAAAATCCAAGATGAGATATTACTTGAGACATGGTTGATATCATCAATTGGAGTAATGCCTTCTGTTGTGCTTTTGTGACTGAACTGGTTGACATTGTGTTGACCCTTGTTTGTCGAGTTCACCTCTGCTTGTTGTAGGAGGTTAGTGAGAAGAGCATATTGTTCTGGATTAAACTGCAGGGCAGGTTGTTGTTTAACATTTTCATTTTCGAATTGCTTGGCTTCTGTCAAGTTGTTCACTGCACCTTCATTTTCTTTAATTTTGGTGTAGTTGGGGGGAAATCAGTGCTTGTGATAGCATGTGTTTATGGTGTGACCCGCTTTATTGCAATAGGTGCATATTCTTATTGATGAGGATCTTTGGTTGTAGCCTCTTCCTGCCATTCTGCCTCTGCCTCTTGGATATGAGTTACTATTTCTACTATTTGAGGTTCTCCAAGTATCATCTTGACTTCTTTGGTTCATTACAGTGTCCCTTCCTGCAGTGTTCTTCCAACTCTCATTATCCCTTCTATTGGACAAGATTCTTGTTTCATTGTTGTGAGTAGTGTCCAGCTGATTCTCAGCCTGAGTGATTAAAGAAAAAACCTTGTTAATGGAAGGTAGAGGTTCCATCAATAAGATTTGAGACTTAGTGGTTTGGAATTGATCATTCAGTCCCTTGAGAAAACATATCACATATTCTGATTCTTTGTTGTCTTTGATGCTCTTAAGAAGGTTGCATCTGCATTGAATCTCACAGGTACAAGAAGGTGTAGGTCTTAGGGATTCTAGTTCTTCCCAAATGGTTTTCAAAGTGGTAAAGTATCCTGATACATCTCTTTCCCCTTGTTTGATGGAGTGAACTTCTTGAAGCAGATTAGACATCTTGAAATAATTGCCTTTTGAGAACCTCTCCCTTAGATCTTTCCATAGATCTTGTGCACTGTCAATGTAGACAGTGCTTTCAGCAATCTTGGGTGAAAGGGATCTAGTGATCCAAGATACAACCATGTTGTTGCATCTTTCCCAAATATCAAAGTTAGGATCAATAGGGGAGGGCACTCTTATGGATCCATCAACAAATTTCAGTTTGTTTTTGGATGATAAGGCTCTTCTCATGGCTCTACTCCATGAGTGATAATTTCCACCTTCTAAGGGTGGTGACACTAGGATTGCACCAGGATTCTCACCAGGGTGTAAGTAATAGGCATTGATGGGGTTTTGAGGATCAACATTAAGGAAGGGAAAAGAAGAATTGTCTTGTGATTCATGAATGCCTGAATCTGCCATGGTATAAAAAGGAACGAGGATGAATGATGACTTGGTCTGGATCAGAGGACCTTGAAGAATATGGAGGGTAGATGGCGATTTGATATTGCTTTGTTATGAGGAAAGAATTTGTAGCAGTCAATGGCTTGTGCTTTGCATCTTGAGCACGAGGATGAAGAAAAGAAATATGATTTATGCTTTTGTTATGCAAAGAAATATGAAGAAAAGAAATCTGATACCATATTACAATTGGAAGAATACATCTTGATTTCTCATTATTAAAAAACCTTGAATCAAGGCTGAATTCATACAAAGGAAAGATAACTAACTTAACTGTAAAAACAGAAAGAAACTAAAAGAGGAAACTAACCTAATAACAAACAAAACAGAAAACTATTTTAGGAAATATTACATAACAAGGCTAAAGAGGGAATAATATCACAATACTAGTTCCAAACACTAACTTAGTCATACATTACCAATAGACAAAGACACAACCCCTATCTCCAAAAATTATCACATAAACCAGTCATCTCATCATTAATGCACTTTACCATGTCATTTATATGAAAGATATTAAGACACTAACTTACTGATCCAAAATTAATGGAAAAAGCCACAATTTCACTACACTTTACAGCAATGTTATTAATACTATACCAGTCATCAAACCTGTTAGGGCAGTAGTTGAGTGATATAGTAATTTAATCAGTGATTCATAAATTAAACTGCATATCAGTTAAATCAAATATATATAATATTATTCATATAGATTTATTTACTATTTAATACTTTTATTGGTGGGATGGTGAAACATTTGTTTGTGTTAGGTTATTTTCCATTATTCAACTCATGTTTTTTATTACAATAATTAATTAATCGTTTCAGCAATCCATAATAATGTAATGAGTAAGGTTAAACTCATATTGTGTAAATAGTCCAACCCAATTAAAGAAGAAAAAATATTAATTGTATGCAACCCTAGTTCACAACAGCATAAAGAAAGAGGCAAAAATGAGTTTCATTCCTAAACAACATCCTCAAGAGTCAAACTCTATTTCCTATCTCTTACTCTCAAACAACCACCACCAACCTTGATTCATCTTTCCATAATATCAATGTTGGTTCTTCTCTACTATGATAATAGTTGTTGTCATGAAGAAATATTGGTTCCTCTTATTTCTTCCTCTTACTGTGTTTGATAAACACACTTTATGTTTCGTTGAATTTCTTCTTCTTCTCACCTATTGCTATGATTTGCACAAATTTGGCTGGTTCATTGGTTTTCATCAAAACTGGCCGGTTTTTCCCAATATTAGTGCATGTCTGGTCTAACTACCATCTTGTACTGGAATGAGGTGTGGTTTGCTGGTTTTTCGGTTCGACCGGGACGGCCTGATACATTTTTTATAACATTGCTTTAAAGTGTGAGAATATTTGTAGGCTTTCAACAATTTCAACTTTTCAAGAAATATCAATTGAGTTAATCGTCTTAGCTTCAATGCATTTATATTGTGTCATGTCCTCTAGACAAGCCTCATTCTCCAACACTTTCCAAGTGCGTGAGTAGTTATACGCTCTTAACAAATTCAACTTTTCATCCATAATTACCAAGTCAACTTAACTCTAAACATACTTATAAAAAAAAGTGATCTCGAATAGGCTCATATCCAAATTCATTTTTCTTTAACTCTCAAATATCTTATTAATAATTAGTTCTTGTTTTTACTCCTTACATATTAGCTACTATCTTTCTTAATTTTGTAAATAAATTGATATTCCATTCTCTCACTTAAATATTTTTTTAGAGTAATTATCCATTTTGGTCCTTCATCTTTTTCATGGTTACCAATTTAGTCTCTAACAAATTTTAAGTGACATTTTAGTCCCCAAGAAATTCAACACCGAGTCACGTTAGTCATTCCGTCATATGTGCATCGTTAATTGTAACAGAGTTACTGGCGTGACACGTTTAATGGTAACATGGACTATGGTGGATGGTCCTATGTGTACAACTTGTCATGTCATCAACCCGATTTTTTTATTTTTTTTCCTGTACAAAATGACTTCGTTTTTGTTCAATAATATTTTTTAAATATTTTTTATACAAAACAATGTCATTTTGCATTGATAAAAACGATGTCATTTTGCTCCATCCTCTTCACTCATACATCTCCTCCTTTCCTCCAAAATTCTTCACCCTTCACACCTAAATACGAAATAAAAATTTCTTCACCCAATTCACCCCTTATATTGTTCACCCTTGACATTCTAAAACGTTTATTGTTGGTTTGTTGCTCTGATTTTAAAGAGAACCGAAGCTGTGATTTCAAGGTATGTAGTCTCTTGTGTTTTTTCTTTTTGCTTCATGTGGTCCCAATTCTATTTTTTTAATTCATGTTGTAGTCCATTTGTAGCTTAATATTTGTATATTAGATTTTGTTGAGGTCCATCTTTTAATTCTGCTTATGTGACATTGTGTTTGCCAAAACATTTATCTTCTTGTGTTAATTGTTGTATTTATTTCGAGTATTTAATATGTTAACATTCATGCAGATGTCTCAATATATTGTTTTGGTTTATCAACATGTGGGTCGGTTTGTCATGGACACTGATGGCAACTTCCAATACATTAGTTAAAAAATTGAGAGAATGCCTCCTTTGAACGTGTGTGAATACCCATTTTTCTCTGGTCCAGAAAAAGCTCAAAACCTTTTTTTCAAAATAATTTTCACAAAAAATGAATACTTAGATTTTTAAAAAAATATTAAATAAATAATGGGCTTGTAGAAACCCTATACTTTTTTTCCTAAAATTCCAAAATTAATAAAGTATTTTTATCATTTATTTTTATTTTTTAGAATTTATATTATAAAAATAAACAAAATATATTTAAAAAAATTTATTAATTTTTATAATTAAATTCGAATTTATAAAAAAAAAGTAAATAATAATAAATAAGATATTCTAAATATCCCATTTATATTCCAAATAAACAATAAATATTTTTTATTTTTTCGAAAATATAATTTTAAATAATTAAAACTTATTCAACAATATTTTTTATCATTTACTATTATTTAATTTGAATATAAAAATTTAATAAATAACCAAATTTAAAATGTATTTTAAATAAAAAGAATTAGACAAAACACCAAGTCAATGTTGACTTGGTGGGTACCTACTAATATGGGATTATGGGTTAGTAGATATTAAAATTGTTAGCAATTTGTTAGCATTAGGCTAGGCTAAAAAAAATAATAAATAAATATTCATAGTATTAGGTTATTCTTCTTCCCTGGCTGTTAAAAAATACAATGCATAGAGAAAAATTGCCAAAAAACTGCAAAGAGAAATTAAAGAGAAAAGAGAGTGAAAAAAGGATCTAATACACCCGGTCCTGGCGTTAGCACTGTGCATCTGAATCCACCGCTGTTGGATGTGCAGATCGGTTTGGTTGACCTCCATTGAACGCACGAGATCGTGACGTGCAGGCACACCCACGTCCCTTCACGAAGATGTGTGCATACACAATCCAGGCACCCCATTCCTAGGTAGCGTTCCAGTGTAGTCGTGCTTAGTCTACACGCGGTGCACTCACCATTCAGCCAATAATCACGTGAAACATAGGAGGTTCACACTGCTCTCTGTAATTCCATAACATTACCATAGTTTATAAAAAATTTACAACATTTTGGGATTAATCAAATGATGGAGATTGATCATGTTAACACTTTTTATCCTCATATCATCCTCTAATGGTCACATTAAGATGCTTCTTTTCACTCGATTAATTCCTAAATTAATAACTGAAAACCAAAAAATATATTATAATTATTTTCAAACCTTTTTAAAATGGGATGTGGTATGGACATTAGTTTATGTTGCTTCATCTTTTTTAAGGAGATAATTATTTTACCAACAAACCATTTTTAACAATTAGAACTACATAGTCTTGATTTCCTAAAATGTTTAGGGATACATAGGAGCAAGTAACCTTGTTAAACTTCAAAATAAAAAATTAATATTTTGTATTATACAAATTAAATTTTAAATAAATTAAGGGTATTTAAATCATACAATTGGTAAGGGTACTGTTTAATTACAGGCGGACGAGGTGCTAATACTTTCCTTGATCTATAATCGACTCTCGAACCTGGATATCACAATCCAAAAGCCCAATGTAATTGGGCTTAAAATATTTTTCTACATTTTTTAACCATAAAATGTAGTGGCGGCTCTAAGAGGTCGCATAACCGAAAATCGAGGTGCGACATCTAGCGACTCTGCTGAGGGATTTTGTTTAAGAAAGTCAGGCCCAGTTGTAGCCAGTTGTATGATTTGAATAATTTTTTTTCCTTTGTCTATTATTATTAACTATAAAAAAACAATAGTAATGAAATACTTTTTTTTACAAGTTATATTTTCGCTTTAATTTAATATTATTGTATATGCTCACCATTTTTTTGCAGCTTTGGGGTGGAGGTTTACTTTTTCAAATTTTTCTGCTTCCTCACACACTCATAGTACACTTGGGTTACACGCATATACGCCCTATACTCGGGTTGTTAAAGATTACAATTGAGATAAGAGGGACATGTGCTTTACCGGTGTTAGATTTGTCTCCTGGTATTAACATAATGGACCATCCAAATTGTCCTGGTATCGTGAGTTAGACACTCAAGGGGCTTGACTCCTCTTGTTTCTAACCTAGGATATTGGGACTCCTTTCTTTTGAGATTGGGGACAATTTGGTGACCTAAAAGTCTAGACCCTTTATCGATTCCACTTTAACGAGACCTAATACATTGCCATAGGGTTGTGTGACCATTAGTCTATCCAAAACCCTATAACTATACCATGCGTAGGACACTGGAAGCAAATTATGTCCACACCATTCTGCATTCATACATGTCATAAGATGAGATTTAACGTTCTAAGTAATTTAAAAGCTCATAACTCATTTTTGTTATTGCGCTATAATTGCATACATACAAAAGGGTTCCATACCATAGGCTAGTTTTTTTTCTTTCCCAAAAAAAAAGATAACATAAATTTTGCAAAACTTTGGGGGTTACGCCCCAAAATGTAATCATCACTCCTAATGATGGGCCCAAAGCCCGAGGGTAAGTTTTGTCCACTTTTTGAAAAATACTTAAACTAAGCCTTGACAATATAATGAATATCTATTATAACATGGTATTTAGTTTATATTGTAATGAGCTACATTATCCCACAAGACAAGGTCAACCACCCTAAAAAGGGATTTACACCATTTCATATCATAAATTAATCATTACATATATCATTGCATTAATCATATCATAAATTATTACATATATTATTGCATTAATCATAAATTATTGAATGTATCATTGCATATTTATTCATCATTTTGGTTGTTTTGACAATTTTAATCACATTTAATAAACAGGCACCTTTTCAGCTAAAGTTTTTCGGTATAGCAAGACATAGATGCTATTTCTAAAACTGTGGGTCTAACAATGCTCTCTCAGCAAAAAATAAAGTGAAGTTCGAATTGCAGACTTTTGATGTATGCCATTTGGTGGAGCTCCTCGCCAAAGTCCCTAAAGATATTATGAGTTAGTTTGCAAATGAGTATGGTAAATTGGCAGATCTCCTTCTCGTTCCTATTGATGCTGGTGCTTTACATGGTATGGGAGCCATGGCAAAATATTGGAATACATCCCTGCGAATTTTCGAGTTTTCAAATGTAGATGTTTCTCTAACAATTGAAGAGTATGACATTCTTCTAGATATCCCACTAGAGAGTCGACTTAAGGTATACTTGTTCACTAGCACACAGAATGTTACTAAAGGTCTCATTGAAGAATTGGTAGACGTCCGTCCAGCCGCATCTCAAATCATCAAGCAAAGGGCCTTATTATGGATTGAAGTGGAGTTTTCTGGAAAAAAACATCTTGATCAAGTGGTGGAGAAAAAAGATTGGAATTTGTTTAAACTAGCATTTACATTAGCAATATATGGCAGACTCTTCTTCTCTTTTGTCAGTGATATGGTGGACCAATGCACGATCGATGTCCTAGTCAAGTTCAGAAAGTTCAGAGTCAACCCAATTCCTGACGTGCTAGCAGACACTCTTCTCGTCCTCTAGAGAAGTCTCGAAAAAGGTATCCCTAAAATCAGATGTTGTGCACAGCTGCTGTATGTATGGATGGTGACAAGGTTCAAGCATCATCGATATCCAGCTTGGATCATCAATCCTCTTCGTCGGTTCAGAAACACAAAGCTCCAACCTATACAACTATCTGACTAGGAGACACTATTCAGAGAAGTCACCCCAAGAAATTTTGGGAATAAATGCACTATGTATGATAAGCAGGACGAGATCATGTACTCATGTGGAGGCTATCCCAATATGGTGCTCATGGGACCACGAGGATGAATTACTGTCACCCCTGCTTTAGTACTTGGACAGATGAAATGGAGCATGATGTCAGTCCCTCAGGAGCAATTGCAAGGCTTTGTAATCTGGCATAAGGACAAGGAAACCACCAAAGAAACCTTAGACATAGTAAGGAATGCCTTGAAGAACATCCACATCTATGGGAAAAATGAGTTGGGAGAGCATCCAGCTTTCTACACTGAAGAATACAAGTTGTGACGAACTGAGAGGTGCAAAGGAGAAGCCACCCCGCCAAGATCTCCACCTCATGAACCAGCTTGTCCCTCAGAAAATGAATTTTTAAAGAGTCAGCTCAAAATCTTTGATACAAAAATGGAGGACGCCCGATGCAAAATTGAGAAGTGTTAGCTAGCCATAGAGAAGCTTAATAAGACCATAGCTGCATTAAAAAAAGGAAGAACCCAGCCGGAAAAGGGATTATGCTCAGATGTGCTATTAATCTGACAAGTAACATCTGATCAAGTCTTTACAGCAAAAAGATGCTCAGCTAGCTGACTTCAGTCGACAAATGAAGGCTCAAAATCGCGTTATCAATGTTGCACAAGCCGATAAAGGAGATCTAGAGGCGAAGTGAAAACAATTGCAAGCCGCCTTCCATGAAAGTCAACAAAATGAGAATGACGCACGGGCACAGTTAAAAGATTACTAGTTTGCACTGGATGAAGCAGTGAAGAAGGAAGACCAACTCAAGGCAATCTTGGAAGATACACAGAAAATTCACCATGAATCCATAACAACTGCAAGTCATAGAGAGGATCATCTATTGAGGTAGCTCTAGGACCTTCAGAGAGCATATGATGAAATGACAACCAAACAAGAGGCATGGTCAGAAATTGGGAAAGAGTACTCTAGGAAAGCCCGAGAGAAAAATATCAATGGGAAAACATATGCAGAAACATGGTTGATGGCCTTGGGGACTTTGCTGATGATTGGCTGAGGACATTCTTCGATGTCAAGAGGGAACTAGAGATGTATCCAGAGACAGGGCTGCTCCCAGCTATGAAAGCATTCTATGAGTCTTGCAAGGAAGTAGCTAGAGACTTAAGAAGATGGAGGGTTTTAGCAAATAGGGAATTTTGATTACAAGATATAGACAAATAAAGTCTTGAAATATTTTTTATTTCTTATTTTTCCATGAATAAAATAACACCTTATTGCTACCAAGCTTCTTATTCATTGTCGTGCAAACAATCAAAGGTTGTTTTTCGTGCAATTAACCGCACACAAAAAAGAGAAAATGAAAGAAAAAATCATATTGAGAGAGATAATAACAACTTATATTAAGATGCGATATCGGTCCGAAAATTTGTGTGTTCTCTTAGATTGCCATCAACTGTATAAGGCCTTGTAGAGTACACTCTCAAGTTACCACGTGTAGGGAAAGATGTTTAATGCTAGTAACCCAAGTTAAAAGAATAAATATAGATGCAAGTATGATCCAAAACTTAAGGTTGTCATCAACGCAGGAAGAGCTAGCGGGGCATGCTTCATGGTCATCAACTTCAGGTCGAAATGTCTTGCTATACCGATCCTCCAAATGAAAAGGAATTTAAAAAACTATTGCCTGCATCATTCTTTTCTTCATTTAAACAAGAAAACGTTGTTTCATTCAAGAATCATCCAAACATTGCTCCCAAGCATCCGTACCACACTAGACTACAGTCCAAGCTGATGGAAGACCAAGAATCCAGTAGTGTTGATAACAGGTCCAAGCTTGCCAAAATCAAAAAGCAAATGAATCATATGATGAAAATAATCCATGATATCCAAAAGGCTTGAAGCTCAGAAGAAGACACCACTACGCCAGGCATTAGACAATCACAATCCATACAAAAGGGGGTCCAAAGACAATTACTGGGCCAACTTTCGTAAGAGTGTTGTCATAAGGTATGAAGAAACAACTGATGATCAAGAGGAAGAACAATCACCTGAGGTAGACGACGACGAAGAAGCCGAAGATCCTACTCACGATCTTTCTCCTAAAGGCAAGTCCATAAGCTATCAGGCTGAAAACTAAGATAAACAAGGGTACCCGGACGACTCCTCAAGCTAAGAGAAGGCAAAGCTTAAGCTTATAAAAGAGAGACTAAGGGCCATTGAGGGAACAAATTTTCCTGATGTAAAAAATGAATTTGAGATTTGCCTGGTACCAGATGTAGTGTTTCCACCAAAATTTAAAACTCCTGAGTTTGAGAAGTACGAGGATACTTCCTGCCCAAAAAGTCACCTACATATGTACGTCAGGAAGATGACAGCTCATCACGGAAATGACAAACTATTTATTCACTACTTCCAAGATACTCTGACAAGAACGACCATGGGCTATTACATCCGCTTGGAGAAGGCTCATATTAAGACTTTCATTGATTTATCCAATGCCTTCATGAAGAAGCATAAGTAAAATGAGGGTGTTGCTCATGACAGGGCCCAACAATGGAGAGATTTGGTGTCACAAGTCATACCTAGATTGGAGGAAGAAGAACAGTTGTCCATCTTTGTGGACATTTTGAAGGAACCCTATTATGACTACTTGATAGGAAGTGTTGCATCGAGCTTCAACACACTTATTAAAGTAGGAAAGAAAATAGAAGGGCGCATAAGAAGTGGAAAGCTAGAAGGAGATCAGTCCAAATCAGGCATGGGCAAGAAGCCCAACTTTATGAAGAAGAATGAGGGAGCTGAAGGGATACAAAGCCCAAAACTCCAAATACCAGACCTTATATAAGGCCACACAACCTAGCTACACAGTCAACAATAATAACAACAAAAACCGCCAAAGTTATAACCAAACACAACCTTATCAACACCGCCAAAACCACAACCAAACACAAGCCTACCAAAATCAAACCCAAAATCGCAACCCCGAAAGAAGAAGCCCACAATTCGACCTGATACCAATACCCTATGCAAAACTATAATCTCATCTTCTAAGGGAGACAATGATAAGCCTTATACATCTATAATTTGATACCAAATGTTACTTGTGAGTACCATTCTGGAGTCATTGGCCATTCCATTGAACAATGTTGAGCTCTAAAGCATAAGGTGCAAATCCTAATCAATGCAAAGCAACTACATTTCAAGCCCATTGTGCCTGATATAGACAGGAATCCATTACCAAATCCTGGTAATCAGGGTGTGAATGATGTAGATGAGGCTCAGGGTAGCACATTCTTTTGGGAGGTAGATGAGGTAAAAACACCCATGTAGTTGCGAGTTGCATGCGAAGTGGGTCACACCCTAGAAGAATGTCGAGAGTTTAAACTCTTATTGTAGAAGATGTTTGATATGAGGTTGATCACAATAGAGAAGGGACCTTCGTATCAAACTGTGAATGCTACTACAAAAAGTGAGGAGGATAATGCTCAATTACACCCACAAATAACTTGGTGGGTGCCAGTCATAAGTAGAATAGAGCTTGTTTTGAGGCCTACAACAGAAGAGAAACCATGACCTTTCGCTTTCAAGATAGATAAAGTTGTGTCATAGATCTATGCTGGAGGGAATTCGAAGACAACTCAGCAACAACTACAAGTCACCAATGTTGTTGGGGATAGTCGAATGACGAGAAGTGTACGTGTGTATGTTCCCTCAGATGTTGAAAAGGTCCTAGCCAAGGATAAAGGAAAGGGGAAAGCATGTACCCATGTGGAAGATGAATTGGAAATCAATTTGAATGACCTATTGCATAAGCATGGAGAAAAAGAGGAAGTATCTAATGAGGAGGCTTTTGAATTTCTAAAGTTCATAAAGCAAAGTGAGTATAAGGTCGTGGATCAACTAAACTGCACTCATCCCAGGATATCGATTCTATCTCTGCTAATGAGTTCTGAGCCCCCTGATGGAGATATTGAACCGCCACACGTCAGCCATGACATAACCACTGACAAGCTTGGTGATATCATCAATAACATTGTGGCTGATAATTATATATCTTTTAGTGATCAGGAAATACCTTCTGAAGGAATGGGACACACTAGCCTTATCCACATCTCTATAATGTATCAGAACTGCTTAATTGACAAAGTTCTTATCAATAATAGCTCATCTCTCACTGTCATGTCTAAAAGGACATTATCCAGGCTTCTAGTCGATGAATAGTATATGAGACCGAGCTCTATGGTAGTGAAGGCGTTTTATGGGTCGAACAGAGATGTCATGGGGGAAATGGAGTTGCCTATAAAAATAGGACCTTGCATTTTCTAGGTAGTATTCCATATCTTGGACACTAATCCCAGTTACAGTTGGTTTTTGGGAAGGTTATGGATCCACGCTTCAGGGGTTGTACTTTCTACATTACGCCAATGAGTTAAGTTTATAGTGGATGAAAAACTCCATACTGTTCTGGGAGAAGAAGATATGTTCGTATCAAGATATTTTGGCACTCCGTACATCGAAGCAATAGAGGAAGCTATTGGAACATCCTTCCCAGCATTGGAGATTGCCAATGCCTCATTTGTAGGAGGGGAGGCACCCACACTACGTCCCCAACCTTGGGAGGCATCACTGATGATGGCAAGAGTAATGCTGCAAAAGGGCTATGAACCAGGAAAATGAGTTGGGAAGTTTGGCCAGGGAAGAGAAAGTCTAGTCATGCTATAGCACACCAAGGATCAGTATGGCTTGGGGTACAGACCCACCCGGGAAGATATGGAGAAAAATTCTGAAGAGAAGAAGAAAGGAAGGATGGCTCGCCTAGGGTAGTGAGAGTATGAAGTGGAGGGATGTTCATCCCACACATTAGTAGGAACTTTGTCAGTGTAGGCATGGAACCAAGAATGATTGATATTGTGCGAGATGATGATTCAGAAGATGAGGAAGACTATGTTGTTTAGTGCCCCCCAGGCACCACTCTCAACAACTGGATAGATGAAGACACGTCTTTGCAAGTGTTTTTAGAAGCAATGTAATAAGATGCTGGAATCCCTTAGTCATGTCTAAAGCTATTGGGTTTATTTTCTTTCTTTTCGAATAAGGACAAATTATTTATGTTTCATTGAGTAGTACAAGTTTTTTTGAATTCAATAAAATGCATTTCTTTCTTCATATATTGTGTTTCATTTTATTCTTCACTTGCACACACTAAAAAAATCAACAAGTAAAACCATCAAAAACGCATAAAAAAAACTAATCATAGCATCAACATAATACATATCCAACATTATGTATAATCAGCTTTAGACATAGCATCAGCCACACGTACAAACATGATCATTTGATTAATTAGCTCGACGAAGGAGATAGTGATGAAGAATGAGAGGTATCACCTGAGTTATTGAGGATGGTTGAGCAAGATTCCAGAGAGATTAAGCCTCATGAAGAGCCCACTAAGCTAGTAAATTTAGGGATAGAGGACGGCAAGAAAGAAGTGAAAATAGGTACATTGATGAAAGATGAAGAACACAAAATGATAATTCAGCTTTTGCACGAGTTCAAAGATGTGTTTGCATGGTCATATGTCCATATGCCTGGTCTGAACAGAAACATAGTGGAACGCAAGCTGCAATTGAATACATATTCACGTCTGATTAAGCAGAACCTACGGAGGATAAAACCAGAAATATCCTTAAGAGTGAAAGAGGAGGTGTAGAAATGGCTAGATGTTGGGTTCGTGACAGTCTCTACATACTCAGGATGAGTGGCTAATGTTGTAGCAGTACCAAAGAAGGGAGGCAAACTCAGGATCTGCGTTGACTACCAAGATTTGAACAAAGCTAGCCCAAAAGATGATTTCTCGGTACCTCACATAGATGTCTTGGTCGACAGCACTGCAGACCATGCCCTTTTTTCGTTCATGGATGGGTATTTTGGTTGTCATCAAATCAAGATGGCCTCTGAAGATGTGGATAAAACTATTTTCATCACCCCATGGGGAACCTTTTGCTATCTAGTCATGCCTTTTGGTTTAAAGAATGCTATGGCCACATACCAAAGAGCCACAGTAGCTCTTTTCCATGACATGATGCATAAGAAGGTGGAGATCTATGTAGATGACATCATATGCAAGTCCTAATTAGAGGGAGAGGATGTGGAGAATCTAAGGAAGTTATTTGAACGACTCAAAAAGTATAGCCTCAAGCTAAATCCCACAAAATGTAGCTTCAAGGTTAAATCGCGACGAGTCCTTGGTTTCATTGTCATCCAGAAATGAATTAAAGTAGATCCTGAGAAAGTTAAAGCAATTATGGAAATGCCAGCACCCCAAACCGAGAATGAAGTCAGAGGTTTCTTAGGGCGTTTGAACTACATATCCAGGTTCATCTCTCAGCTAACAACTACATGTGAGCCAATCTTAAAGCTATTAAGAAAGAGTTAGGCAGTTAGATGGAATGACGATTGCTAGAAAGCCTTTGAAAGCATAAAGCAGAATTTGACCAAACCCTCAATGTTGATGCCTCCAGTACCTGGTCAACCCCTTCTAATGTACCTATCAGTACTGGATGACTCTATGTGATGTGTCTTAGCCCAACATGATGAATCAGGCAGAAAAGAGCAAGCCATATACTATCTAAGCAAGAAGTTCATTGAGTGCGAGACAAGATACTCATTGCTAGAATGTACATGTTGTGTTTTGGCATAAGCATCTCGTCGCTTGAGACAGTACATGTTGAGTCATACCACTTGGTTGATTTCAACGATGGATATGGTGAAGTATATCTTTGAGAAACCAATATTAACAGGGAGAGTCGCTCGGTGGCAGGTCTTATTGTCAGAGTATGATATACTGTATTTGACAGGAAAAGCAATCAAATGCAGTGACCTTGCATATTATCTTGCCAGTCAACCCATAGATAAGACCGAACGAATGAACTAGGCGTTCCTAGATGAAGGTATCATGAGTCTATCCTTAGAAGAACCAACAAAAGATGGTGTATGTACGTAGTATTCGATGGGGCCTCCAATGCACTTGGACACGGGATATGAATCGTGTTGGTATCTCCCGAACGCAACTTCACCCCTATTATCGCCAGGTTATGCTTCAACTGCACCAACAATGTAGCTGAATATAAGGCATGTGCTTTGGGTTTGTGGAAAGTGTTGGAAAGGAAAGTTAAAATTCTAGAGGTCTTTGGGGACTCGGCCATAGTCATCCATCAGTTGAAAGAAGAATGTGAGACCCGTGACAGCAAGCTAGCAACTTACAAGGAGTATATCCGTAGAATGGTTGAACACTTTGAACAGATCGACTTCTACCACATTCCAATGGAGGATAACAGACTAGTTGATGCCTTATCCACATTATCCTCAATGTTCCATATAAGTGGGAAAGATCAACCTCTCATCAAAATAGAAAGCATAGATCAACCAATTCATTGTTGTGAAATAGAAGGGGAGCGAGACGGGAAGTCGTAGTATCATGACATCAAGGCCTATATACAGAAGAAAGAGTATCCCATTGGTGCCTCATAGACTGACAAGAAAACCTTGAGAAGACTGGCCATGGGTTTCTTTCTAGATGGGGATATTCTTTACAAAAGGAATCATGACATGGTACTCCTCCGATGCCTAGAAGAGAAAGAGGCCGAAGTGATACTCACGGACGTGCACGAAGGCTCGTTTGGAACTCATGCAAACAAAAATGTTATGACTAGAAATATCTTAAGGGCATGTTACTTTTGGATGACAATGGAGACATATTGATGTGCTTATGTCAGGAAATGCCACAAGTGTCAAATTTATGCACACAACATCAATGTTCCACCAAGTCCTCTAAATGTCCTTTCATCACCTTGACATTTCTCCATGTGGGGAATGGATGTGATTGGACCAATATAGCCAAAAGCTTCTAATGGGCATTGCGTCATCCTCGTAGCCATCGACTACTTCACAAAGTGGGAGCAGCGCATTCATATGCCAATGTGACCATAACAGTGGTACTACGATTTATCAAGAAGGAGTTGGTGTGTAGATATGGGTTACCCAATAAGATCATCATGGACAATGCCACAAACCTGAACAATAAGATGATGACCGAGATGTGTAGTGAATTCAAAATCAAGCATCACACATCCTCGCCTTATCACCCTAAGATGAACGATGCAGTAGAAGCAACAAACAAGAATATTAAGAAGATTGTTCAGAAGATGGTAGTGACATACAAGGATTGGCATGAAATGTTGTCGTTTTCTCTACATGGGTACTGTACCTCGGTATGTACATCAACTAGGGCAAAAGTTTCCATCACTCAGAATCATGGCAGAATCAGGACTAAAAGAATCAGAATGGATCCAGGAATGGTTCGACCAACTGAACTTGATAGAAGAGAAAAGTTTAGCGGCTATATGTCATGGTCAATTGTACTAGAAAAGACTCATGAGAGTTTATGCTAAGAATGTTTGGCCACACCACTTTCAAGAGGGGGGGTCTAGTGCTTAAGAAGATACTTCCAATCTAGAAAGATCATAGAGGGAAATGGACCCCAAATTATGAAGGATCGTTCGTGGTGAAAAAGGCATTTTCTAGAGGAGCATTGATATTGACTACTATGGACGGAAATAAGTTTGTGCATTGATCATGCATTTTTGCATACTTTCGTGCATTCTCTTATGAGGATGATGTAAACAAATCCCATACGGTGTGTACTCTTAGACAGTTCATGTTGATGACACAACACTTCTTTGTTATCCCAAACATCAATGAAGATATCCTTAGTCACCCCTTTTGAGCCGAGACAACATGAAAGAAGTTTATTCAAAAAATACAACCCCTTCGAAAAACGCCATTAAATCGGAGAAAGGGTAGTTTTCCAACAAATCCTTAAAAGATAAAAAAAAGGATCAAGTGGATTACAAAAAGAGTCTGCTAAGAGTTTCAATAAACCTTAGGCAAAAATTAGGGAAAATCAAAGATATCTCATATTAGAATGGTTACAAAACCTTTCTTTTCAGAATGAATGGAAATCGTATCCATGATTGAAATATACGAGATGATGGAAATAGGATTATGGACAATATGGAGAAAGTCGGGGGCGAGTAACACATCATTTGAGCCTTATATCATTTTCTTCCTGTAAACCCCTAACCAGACCACGTTACAAACCTGAAAAGTCCTTGTTGAGATTTGAACTGTTTGAGATACACACCAAGGGTACCAAATAATTGACTCCAAAACAAATGCATAACAATTTTTATAAAAAAAAACTCTATGCATAGCATGACCAATATGCAAACTCTCTTAAAAATGAATTAAATCTAGTTAGGTCGAAAACTCAAAAGGGAGGTCTAAGCAAAACTTAGGAACAAAATAAAAGAAAAGGAAAGGTATCTTAAGAGCATAAGGCAATAAGTCAATACTGGGGGAAAACTTTGGAAGACCAAAAATCAAGTCAATAGTGGGGCAAATTTTTGGAAGACCAAATTTAAATCAATACTGCGATAATTTTTTTTGGATGGTCAATAATTGTATAGTGGTGATCTAACATGTTTTGTTATTTAAAACCAACTCCCACCACTCCACCCATAACACAAAAAAAGCCAAACACAGGTGTATTTCTTTAGTCATATATGAATTAAAGCCTTTTCGTTTGCATAACTTGTTTTCATTAAACTTGTACTATCTCAAAAATCTTAAACATGTGGGTCTGATTAATATTCGAAAAGATAAAAAAGCACTTTTCCGCTGAAAGAGAAAGTTAATTGTCATATTCTAGCATGAACAAACAATTACGTTCGCTGCAAACAGCAATCTACAACATAATGTTGAGGACGCGACGGAGCAATAACGATGAGTACCAATTGCAATTCAATTTGTGTTAACACATTATAGAATTATCAAACATGAGCATTTCATAGCATGCATCAATATTCAAATAGCTTATGTCTCCAAATTCCGGTAGTACATCGACATGTGTCTTTGGTTTCACCCTTTTCATTCCAAGTTCCGGCAGTACACCGACCTGCGTTCTTGGTCCTTAACCTAGTGTCATAAAAATTTCGACAGTACACCGACCTGCGTCTTTGGTTCCATCCTTTTCATTCCAAGTTCTGAAAGTACACCGACCCGCGTTCTTGGTCCT
Source organism: Lupinus angustifolius (assembly GCF_001865875.1). Lineage (NCBI taxonomy): Eukaryota > Viridiplantae > Streptophyta > Magnoliopsida > Fabales > Fabaceae > Lupinus > Lupinus angustifolius. The sequence continues at coordinate 6,275,683 of NC_032020.1, forward strand.
TAACCTAGTGTCATCCAAATTTCGACAGTACACCGACCTACGTCTTTGGTTTCACTCTTTTCACCTCAAGTTCCTACAGTACACTGGCATGCGTTCTTGGTCTTTAACCTAGTGTCATCCAAATTCTGAAAGTACATCGACATACGTCTTTGGTTTCACCCTTTTCAACAAAAGTTTCGGCAGTACACCGACTTGTGTTCTTGGTCCATAACCCAATGTCATCCAAATTCTGGCAGTACACCGACCTATGTCTTTGGTCCACACCCATCTTTATCATATCTATCAATAGTAAACTCATACCATCTTGAAGATAGCTCAAGTTTTAAAAGAAATATTGATATTTTCGAGCACTCAGATTTAGTCAGTTACGCTTCTTCTAAGCCTCAACAAAAATAACATTCATTTCTTTACTAGTTACTTATCATGGTATCCCTCAAACCTCGGTTTGCTTGCTATCAAATAAATAACTTGTAAAGAGGGCAACTAGGAATACTCATTTTTGTTCGGCCCACAAAAAGCACAAAACCATTTTCTCAAAATAATTTTCACAAAAAATAAATACTTAGATTTTTAAAATAAATAAATAATGGGCTTGTAAAAAAATCAATACTTATTATTTATTTTTATTTTTAGAATTTATATTATAAAAATGAATAAAATATAATTAAAAAGATTTTTACTAAATTTATAATTAAATTCGAATTTATAAAAAAAAATTAGCTAAATAAAATAAATGAAAAATTCTAAATATCCCATTTAAATTCCAAATAAACAACAAATATTTTTAATTTTTAATTTTTTCGAAAATATGATTTTAAATAATTAGAACTTATTCAAATATATTTTTTTATTATTTCATTCGAATATATAAAAATTTAATAAATAAACCAAATTTAAAATGTATTTAAATAAAAAGAATTAGAAAAACACCAAGTCAAATCTGACTTAGTGGGTGCCTACTAATATGGGATTATGGGTTAGTAGATATTAAATTTGTTAGCAATTTGTTAGGGTTATGTTAGGTTAAAAAAAACTTTATAAATAGGTGTTAGTAGTATTAGGTTATTCTTCTTCCTTGGCTACTAAAAAACACACTGCATAGAGAAAAAGTGCTAAAAAACTGCACAGAGAAAGTAGAGAGAAAAGAGAGTGAAAAAAAGATCCAATATAGATGGTCTTGGCGTTAGCACCGTGCATCTGAATCCACCACCGTTGGATGTGCAGACCGATTTGGTTGACCTCCGTTGGATGCACGGGATCGTGACATGCAGGCACGCCCACGTCCCTTCACGTAGACGTGTGCACACACAATCCAGGACCCCATTCCCAGGTAGCATTCCAGTGTAGTTGTGCTTAGTCTACACACGGTGCACTCATCATCAAGCCAATAATCACGCGAAACGTAGGAGGGTGCACACTGCTCCATGTAGATGCATGCACACACAATCCTCTCCCAGCTCCAATCCAGTACACGCACATGCATTACAGCACGATGCAACCATCCATCTCCAACATACCATATAACATGCCATATAACCATTAAATGTAGTGGTGACTCTAAGAGATCGTAGAACCGAAAATCGGGGTACGACAATGTGGATTTGGGGAACTTAATGAATTTGAAGACATTAATTGTTCAGTGTGGTTATCATGATTTCTAGGCAATATATTGGCAAAATCCTGAAGATCCATATTTGGAGAGTGAATTAATGACATTGGAGAATGATAAAAATATCAATGAAATGACGACTGCAGCATTGAAGACCAAGAATGTGGATGACATTGGTGATTTTGAGATGCATGTGTACTTTGAACATCTTGTGTTGAATGAGAAAGACACAGAATTTGTGTGTCAACATGAAGATGGTAATGATTCAGAAATGTATTCAATGGATATAGGAAGTTGTGATCATGGACCAGAACCTTCTTAACTTGCTGCCAAAGCTTCTGATCCTTCAACTGAACCTGCAACTCAACCTTCTGAACCTGTAACTGAATTTGATCAACCTCCTATAGCCGAATTTGCACCAGATTTTGCACTTGTAAATGAATATGATTACCTTGTTCAGGAAGGTATCAACAACAATAGAAAGAAAAGGAAATAAGGCCTGAAGAAAAGGAAGTTAGCACCAAATAAAAGGAAGTCACCACCAAAGAAAAGGAAGTCAGCACCAAAGAAAAAGAAGTCAGCACCAAAGAAAAGAAATGTTACCCTTGAACCTGAGGCTACTGATAAGGTGAATGAACCTGTACATGAAGTTGTTGAAACTGAAACTGAACTTGAACCAGAAGGTGTTCAACATGATCCTCAACAACTTGTAGCTTCTTTTGAGATTCATGGATATTCATCTAATAGTGAATATATGTATACCCATGTTTCTACTGATGATGAAGGGAATGCATGGAATGCATTTAGTAAGTACCTCATGTTAAATGAAAACAGTGCAATTGGACATGTACATTTGGAGATTTGAATGGAGTTTGTAAATCTCAAGGTTTTTAAAGATGTTGTCAAAGACTACAACATTTATCTAGGCAGACAAATTAAATGAAAGAAGAATGATTTGGTGAGGGTAAGGGTTGTTTATGCAAATCCAGATTGTGGTTGGTTTGCATTTTGTTCTAGGGATAGTAGGTTAAACACTTATCAACTGAAAACCTTCAACCCAAAGCATACTTGTTGCAGGACCTTCCAAAACAAGGTTGCTAGTAGGGATTGGGTTTCCAAAAAACTAGAAGCAAGGTTGGTGACACAACCTGATTTAAGGAGGACACAAGCAATTAATTTGATGAAAGAAGACTACATGGTTCACTTGGAGAAGAAAAAGGTGAGCAAAGCCTTGAAACAAGCAAAAGAAGCAATTGAAGGTTCAAGAAAAAAATAGTATGGTCAGTTGTGGGATTATTTAGAGGAAATTGATAAAACCAATATTGGATCAACTACTATAACATAAGTGTTGCCAATTCCTGAATCACCACCAATGTTCAACAGATTGTTTATATTCCTAAATGTTTATAAATAAGGTTTCAAGAATGACTGCAGATTCATGATTGGCCTAGATGGATGTTTTTTGAAGGGATATTATGGGGGTGGCTTTTGTCTGCTGTTTGACAAGATGCAAATAATTAGTTTTATGTTATTGCATATGTTGTGGTTAATTCAGAAAACAAGGATAATTGGAAATGGTTTCTAGAACTGTTGGAACATGCTTTAGGTTCTCAAGACATGTATGGTTGGAACTTTGTGTCAGATCAACAAAAGGGCTTGGAATCTGGAATAACTAAGGTTATGCCAAGTGCACATCATAGAAACTGTGTGCTACACATCTGGAATAACTAAGGTTATGCCAAGTGCACATCATAGAAACTGTGTGCTACACATCTGGAAAATTTTCATCAAATTTTTTAAGGATAAGAAGCTAAGAGATGTGGTCTGGGAATTAGCTAAATGCACAACAATTAGTGAATTTAAAACTCGAATGGCAAAATTGAAGGACAAACATATAATGGCATGATCTTAGCTAAACAATGTTGATGCTAGCTCATGGGTGATGAAATTTTATAACCACTGGCCTAAAGTGGACAACATTGCTAAGAACATGTATGAAGTATGAAATGCAAAGATTGTTGAGTATAGAGATAAACCAATTTTAACTATGTTACAGAAGTTTAGAAGCTACATCATGAGGAGAATGGGACATCACAAGCTAGCCATGAGGAATTAGAGAGGCAAGTTGCTACTTGTCCAACAAAGAAGATTGGAGAAACTCAAAGTATAAAGTTGTAAATGGACTCCAACATGGACTGGAGGTAACACATAGGTCAACCAAGTTGGGGGTAAGTTTGACAAACCAAACTTGCACTTGTCAAAAATGACAACTCACTGGATTGCCTTGTGAACATGTTGTGGCAACAATTGCATTCAATAATGATAGTCCTTAAGACTATGTCCATAATTGGCTAACTATGGATGCTTTTAATGTAACATATTCATATGTCATTAACCCAATAGTAGTGATGAATTTTGGGTTAGCACAAATCAGAATTCCAAACCTATTCCACCTAAGAAACATAGAAAGAGAGACTTAAATTCAGAATCTGCACCTGGTAGTTCACTAAAATTCCAAAGGTCATGGAAGGAAACTTGTCCAAAAAGTAATGAACAAAGACATTATGGTAAAATTTGCAAGGGTCTAGGTATGCCAAGAATGAGGAGTAAGAAACATGAAAAAGGGGTCCCTGAAAACATGCAGCAGCCTGAATTACTTCAAACTCAAGTTATCTATACTACCATCTGCTATCTATACTATTAGTTATATTCTTATATATAATATATGCTAAATTTATCTACACTGATTGTAAGAGAGTCAGGTTGGTTCATCCAGAACTGTAGCTGGAATTCCAACTCAGGTCAGATATCCAACAATGTTGGTAAGAACATCTTCTTGGACATTTAATTACATTATCATTTTCCTAGGCTAAACTAGTATGTATATACATTTTGTTTCAGTTTGAGGATGACAACACAATGGAGTCACCTCAAGTCCAACCATTAACAGCTAATACAACCTCAACAGCTAATACAACCTTCAAGGTTCAAGCCACTAAGAACTAATTTAAACAACATTAAGAAGAGATGATGGACAATTTGTAGTCATATAGTGTTTTGGTGTTTTTTGTAATGCTTAGAAGTTACCATTTTGTGTTAAGAATGATTGTATGCACTTTTTATTAGGATGATGGGGTGACATATGTCATTTTGTGTTGGATTAACTATTAAATGTAACCGACTCATTTGTGTTGCTATATTGTACTTCGTTCACTATTTATTGTTGTTATTATGTACTGCATTCACTTTATTGTGTTCACCATTACATTTCATTCACTATTAACTTATATTTTCTTTATTTTGTGGCAAACAGAGCATAACTTCATAATACAAAACTAACATAACTTGCATAAACGATAACTTTATTTCATTGATAATACATAACTTACATAACTAAACCATAACTTCATTACATAATAGAAACATAACCAAAATATATATAACTTCATTTCACTCATACTACAACTACTTCATCATTTCAAAATACAAATCATAAACCCACTAACAATATATAACAGGCTAAATACAGCTGCTACAACTACAACTTTTCTGTACCATATGACATGTTCTTTCATAATCATTCGATTTCTTTTAGATTAGCTTGCAAATCATCCATGTCTATAGCATGATCAATCTCATATTCTCCCTTCATGACTTGATTTCTTTCTCAATCATCAACGCACATAAAAAACTTCACACAATATTTGTTTCCTTCCAATAGAAGAATGAAAATTGTTTGAGAACTTCAAAATAACAAAAATTATAACTTCACATAAAATGGAAAATAAAAACAAAAACATTGTCAACCTTGAAATATAGACATTCATAGAACTGTTTCTTTGGGTTCTTCATAGTCTTTGATGTGTATACAACAACAACCGTTCTACAATGGCACAATAGAGGAGAAAATCTTCTATCTACAGAGTTGACATCGTCATAACTTTGATGAGAGGTGCAATAGGAGTTGACATCACCATAGTTTTCATGTCATGCAAGAGGAGAATACAACTATGTTGTTAGGATTTATAGTTATGAATTTGGAGGCAATTTCCCATCTTCTGGACCCTATGTGATATAAGGAAGAAGATGGAGCAAAACGACGTCATTTTGCTTAATGTATGAAAAAACCATTTAAGCGACGTCGTTTTACTTAATGTATTAAAAAACTCATTTAAAACAATGTCGTTTTGCTTAATGTATTAAAAAAGCATTTAAAATGACATCGTTTAAAAAAATATTTTGAATAAAATAATCTAAAATTTAGAGAAAAAAATTATTTTAAAATTAATTTATTTAAAAAAAGTGAACAAAAATATTGTTTTGTACAGGGAAATTGTTTTTGAGTTGATGACATGACAAGTTGTAAATGTTGAACCATCTACCATTGTTCATGTCAACATTTAACTTGTCACACCAGCAACTCTATTACAGTCAACGATGCCTACATGACGGAAGGACTAACGTCACTCAATGTTGAATTTGTTGGGGTATGAACTGGTAACCACGAAAAAGATGAGGGAAAAGAAAATAAATGATAAACTAAGAACTTAGGTTGGTGTACATCTAGAACTTGGGAAAATGAAATCAAAATAAACCAAGAATGCAGGTCGATATACTATCAAAACTTGAGAAATGAAATAAAAATTAACCTAGAATATTGCACGTTTGTCTAGTGACGGATCTTGGAAACAAGAATAAAGATATATAAAAAATATAGATCGATGTACTCTTAGAACTTGAGAAAATAAAATAGAAAATAAACCAAGAATGATAGTCAGTGTACTGCTTGAACTCGGTAAAATAAAATAAAACTAAACCTAATATAAGTTAGTGTATTATTGAAACTTGAGAAATACAAATAAACAAAAAACACATGTTCATTACGTCAGAATAGCAAAACAACAACACTAAAAATTGTCATTCAACAATGTTTATTGGGCATTGTCTATATGAGCACAATAGAATATAAGGTTATATTCAACAACGCTTTTGAACTGTTGTAGAAAATAAATATTTAATAGTGCTCACTGAAGCAAGCGTTATTAAATGTCTACTTTTAAATAAGACAAAATCTCTCTCAGACATTATATCAAACATGTAACAAACATGTTCAATTTCACCACATTTACTAGAGATTTGACAATATAAATATCATTCTAAAAATCTAATTCATAAACCATTACCTAAATTGATCTCCTTTAGTTCAAATCCACTAACCCGGAATATTATATGCAGTAATGAAAGGAACGAAGATGTAAAAGACAAATCTATGGATTTCTTCTCTCCTTTAACTAAAGAAATAAGAAGACAGAAAAACATAGTTTAGATTTAAAATAATAATAATCAAATTAAAATTTACATAGAAAATATGGATGAAAAAATCATAGTTAAATGCAAGAAATACATATAGAGATTGCAAGTTTGGTAAATCACCAACAGACCCACCTAGCTTCAACCTTGACATTTCCTATATTATAAAATAAGCAGTTAACGTAGATGTAAATGCAAGCAACAAAAGTGAATAAAAAAAGATAAAATAAGATAATGATTCACATTGTACTCGAAAATAAAAACCAAAAGCTAAAACTTGTTTGAAGAGAGAAAATAAGAGGAGAAGAAAAGTAAAAGAAATAGAATACTGAATAAAAAATATATTATTTGTGTGAGGTTTTGTTTTTAAATTTGCAAAGATTCGCGCTCACTAAAACAAACGCATTTTGAATATATGACTTTTAACTGTGCTTATTGTAATGAGCATTGTTTGTTAATATGCCACCTTTAACAACACTTATTTAAGCAAACATTGTTAAATAGTTTTAAATCAACAACATTTGCTTAAAAAGTGTTGTTAAATATCAGTATTCTTGAAAATTATTTAGTTGTCATATTATGTTCAACTTTTGATAATGGAATGACAAATAACATAATTTACTTACCAAATGAGTTTAAGTTGTGTCAAATTACATACTTTAATATTCTATTTTAATAATATTGGTTGGTGATATAAAATATTTTTTTGAAGTAATAAACAATTGCATTTTTCGTATATGTATGATAAAGTTGTGTTATATATGAAAAACTAGCATATGAGTTTCTGTTAACAATTTGAATTATTTTCGTGTAATATATACTAGAGCTATATCTTTCAAAATAAAATTAAATAATTTCAATAATACATATTAAGTAATAACTAAAACAATCTTTCTGAACATATGATTTTTAATAGCGCTCATTAAAGCAAGCATTGTTAAATGTGTGACTTTTAATAGCGCTTATTGTAATGAACACTATTGATAGGTCACCTTTAACAACATTTATTTAAGCAAGCATTGTTAAATAGATTCAAATCAACAACACTTTGCTTAAAAAAGTGTTGTTGAATATCTTAGGCAAACATATAACAACACTTCTCGAAGAAAGCATTGTTAAAGCTATATCAACCTATCAAAGTTTACAACGCTTGTTTGAACAAACGATGTTAATTATCTTCTGTATTGTATTTAACAGCATTGTGCTAGAAAACGTTGTTAAAGGGTCGTTGTTAAATGTGAATTATGACGTAGTGGTTGATGTACTATTGAAACTTAAGAAAAGAAATAAAAATAAACCAAAAATACAAATTGGTGTATTGATGGAGCCTGGGAACAAAAATAATGATAAACCATGAACATGGGTCGGTATATCGGCGGATCTTGGAAAACAAAATAATGGACAATCCAAGAACGAATATGAGTTACTACTAGAACTTTAAACAAAGAAATTTAGATAAATCAAGAATGTAGGTTACTGTACTATTAAAACTTGAGAGAAGAGAATAAATATAATCAAAGAATATATATCGATGTACCAGGAGAGAACGTGACAGAATATACTAGGTACATGACTGTGAAAATATGGATCTTTTAAAGCACAACAAACTTAACCCAAAAACATAAAAAAAAAATTAAAAACATGTCTAGAATTGGAGACTAGGAAAACATAAATTATTTTATAAATGGTAAATGTTTCTTTAAAGATATTTATAATAAATGCACTTAAATAATATTTCAAAATTTGTATTAATTTAATTTAAGAAATTAATATTTCTAACTCAAGATACATTTTTGAATAATGCTTTTGACACAACTTATTTTTGTAAGATATAGATTTGTTTGGCTATAAGATAACTTATAAAATATTTTTCTATAAGATAATTATAAATTTATTGGATAGTCATTCTAGGATTGACTGCTCATTTAACAAATCATATTTATCTTAAAATTATTTTATACAAAAATTAGTTAAACATTTTGATTCACATTTAAAAATGCAAGAAATTGCATTAAAATGTTCTTATTATAGCATAATAATTTTGTGATCATCTAATACATGTTGAAATAAACCACTAATAATACATTAAAATATTCAATAATCATTTAAACCAACGTGTTGTTGATTATTGGATTTAAAATAGTATAATCATTTTGGAGTTTTACACAACTAAATTACGGTCTTATTGATTATTGGATTTGAAATAATGCAATTTAGAGTGTTTTTCACTTGCTTGATATCCATTTCCCTTTTATATATGTATACTGCCATTGTAAGAATATACAGTCTCATTGTATATGGGTTAAATATCTCCTGTGCTCTCTTAATTGATTTTCTTATAAAATGTTACCTAACCAGATATATCACATATATGAGAAATTAAATATATTATAAGATATGATGCTAAAGTAAACCGAATAAAACTTACATGTATATGCACAATACAAGACATATATATTCAACCGTTCATGTCATAAAAAATTATTTTAAAGATGTTATTGTAATTTTAATAAAATGAAGACATTTAATTAATTATATCAAGAGTAAACATTCAAAATATTCAAATACTTATATTTAAAAGTTCAATAAGAATATTTATACTTAAGTTCACTGCATAAAGGTTTTTAAGAGAGACACGTAGAGAGAAGAAGTACTGTTCCGAATGAAAATTAAACTAGTACTACATAGAAAATCAGTGCATGAAACAGGAGCTAGCCCTATAAAAATCTATACGAGGTGAAAGAAGTGTAGACTCATTATGGTCAGAAGTACATAACCAACAGTATTTCTTTCATTCATTTCATTCACCTCTTCATGCCCTTTTCAGTAAATTACACCAAAAGTTTATGAATATATTTATATTATGGTGAGAAGTACATATCCAATATAAATATAATTACACTGACCCCTAAAGAAAATTAATTATAATATTTTAAACCAATATAATTAAGCTAAACATAATGAGATAGAAGTTTACTATTTTCTTACAGTCATTTTGAGGAACAGGAAAGTTAAAAAGTGAGAGGTAACAGCTGAGAATTACAGGCCCTAGAATAAGAGTGAAGAGGGGATAGGATGTTCAACATATATACCTTATTATAGATTTTATCTTTCGCACTAATGAAAATATTGACATATCAATTAAAAAATTAATTTTTTATTATTATTATTGTTTTTTTTTCATTATCATTACATAAGATAGCGTACGGGATAACATCTAGATCGGTCGATAAGATGTTTATAGCATGTGCTGTAGGAAGGTAGTTTGGCACGTGTGGCGGTTGGAAGCTGATGTTATTCCATCACAGCTTGTATACTATGTTTGCTTCACGCAAGCCCTTTTCTATCTTTCTTTCCTTTCCCTATTCCCTTCTTTCATTTACTTGCGTGGCTTCAAAGTTTCTAACTATCAAACCAAATTTACTCCCAACATCACCCTAAATTTATAATTTATTTTGAGATGTTGTAATGAATACAATAAAATTAATTCTTAATCAAAATTTGAGTATACCACCTTTTAAATAAAGAATTATAATTTTTTACAAGTTTTTTTATTTCTTAACAAGTATATTCTAGTATAGGAAACCAGATCCTCTCCAATATTGGATGGAGATCGTGACATGTGTCCTTGAATTTTTCTTATCAAGATAGACTTTTAAATATAGAAAAGTTATAAATCATCAAGCTCAATTTTTACTTCACATTCTAGTAGTGGATTCTCTAAAAAATATCTAGACCCCTAATATAATATTTTTTAGATGCCTCGTCACAATGAGGTCATAGGCTTAAACTTATAAACAATATCCTTGTGAGGACAATATTGCACTTACCCGCTTTTTTTAACTACATGTATCTTATACATAGGGCAATCTTTTTCAAGTTGGACACATGTAAGGCATAGTGGGTCTATCTCTTCAAACAATGAGCTTTTAATATAAGATCAAACTCAAAGGATGGGTCTAGTTTTAAGATGAGACAAATATGTACAATTTAACAAACAATCTTTTAATGAATATTTGTTAGGAATTAAATAATAAATAATTGTTTTAGAAAACTAAAATAAAATTTCTTAATATCTAAATATAGTATTTCTTTTCATTTCTTAATCACGATCCTTATTATGTCAAATGCTTGTAGGAATAAGGCACAGCCGAGCACGGGTAGTAGCTACTCGCTACCCGATTCAAAATAGGAGAGCATTACTCATACTTGTATAGGTATCCGCGTGCAAGTTTTTTTGCGGGTATTCTAGGTACTTGCAGGTATAACGGGTACAACAGATTTCCTATATTATAAATGAATTTCTAACTACTACTTCTATTATGTTTCAAATGAAATGAAACTTAATTATTTTTGTACATTTTGATTAAACATTTGGCAAAAATGCTAAATTTATTGGCGTTTTTTATTTGTGTGATTTGTTGTTCTCATTTCCTTAACAAAAAGTATATATATTTTTCAAGAGATGTGTGTTTCCACACATGTAATAATATTTGTAGGGTATTTTATCATCAAATTTAATAAAAGATGTAAACAAGGTAAAAATGTAAACAAAATAAAAGGAAAAGATGTATAATGAAGATTATAGTAGTGTACTTTTTATTTTAATTAAAGATAATATAGTAATCATATAAATAACGGATACTTTAAGTACTAGTACCATAATACTTATATCCGTCCGTATTACGAGTATTTTTAAAAACCTATTTGTAAAATATGCAGTACCCATTTGTGACTCGTACTCGTACCCGTATGAGTTTTACTCGTGGATACCTACAAGTACGGGTTTTTTGCCATCCCTAATTGTTTAGGTGAAGACAAATTATGTCACGAAAAAACGGATTTAGGTAATTAATTACTTAGCGGATGTAATGATTTTTTGTTGTTGCAATAATCAAATAAATTTCCCAATATTTATCAAATTTGTCCTTTACATTTATTCTGATAAAAAATTCATTTAATGCATCAGTAATGATAATAAATAATAATGGTAAAATATTAAATGTATGCAATAAATATTTTATAATTGTTTAAAATTTGTAAATACTTTCAAATAAAATACATTATAAAATTTAACTATTAAAAAATTATATCACAATATGTTGCTCTAACGGTGGAAGCTTTGCTAGATCCTGGAATAACTAAAATATCAACTGTTCAATTTCTGGAAGCGACACTTATTGGGAGAGATTATCATTACCCTGAAAGAGATTAGTTCCTTACTCGAAAAAGTGAGAATACTCTTGGTATTACAAAGAAAAAGTATTAAAAATGTATTTTATTAGAAAAAGAAATAGATAAGTGACATAAATAAGGTGACATCAAACAACCAAGTAGCTAGTCCAATATGAAGTAGTGACCCACACCAAAAGCATCCACTTATATTTCTCAAAATCAAAATTCAAGTTAACAAGTAACAAAACCAAACAAATCCTTCATCTATCTTTCTATTTGTTTCAACCTTGAACAAGAAAACAAAATTAGAGAATAGAGAGAGAGAGAGAGGGAGAGAGATTAGAGAGAAAAATGGATTGTAGAAATAAGAATGTTGGTGGAAGTGAGAAAGGTGGGCCTTGTGGTGCCTGCAAATTTCTGAGGAGAAAGTGTGAGAAGGGTTGCATATTTGCACCTTATTTTGACTCAGACCAAGGAACTGCACATTTTGCTGCTGTGCATAAAGTGTTTGGTGCTAGCAATGCTTCTAAGCTACTCATGAGGATTCCAGTTCCTAAGCGTCTTGATGCTGTTGTAACTCTTTGTTATGAGGCTCTTGCTAGGGCTAGAGACCCAGTTTATGGCTGTGTTGGTCATATATTTGCACTTCAACAACAGGTATAATATTATCATATCATTGCCTTTCCCTTCTTCAATATTATTGTGCTCATGATCTCTTTGTTAAGTTCTTTCCCTTCTTTCTATTTAATTGATAAGTTGAGATTTTGAAATGGGTTATATATATGTGTGTGTGTGAGAGCAAATTTAGAAATGCTTTGATTTGTTTCTCATGTTACAAAGCTGATGTATCTTTGCACCTTTGGTACTCTTTTAGTTTAATGAAATTATTTTCCCAAAAAAAAACTCAGAAAGAGAACTTTGTTGCCTTTGTGTGATCCTGATTGGGTTGAATTCAGATTAATCTGTCCTATATTGTGTTATCTATATACCGGATGGTTTATAAAAAAAGAGCTAAAAAGCCATATTATATGTTGAGAAAGTGAACAAAATTGCTTCACACGAACGAAGTAATTTTATACCTCATTATTATGTCCTCTTTATCCCTTTTTAATAAACAAATTATTTATGTTGTACTTCATTTTTTAAACTGGACCTTGGATGCATGGGTATCAAATAATGTATGTAATATGACAACAACAAAAATAAAAATAAAATCAAGTATGCAATAATGCTGACTAGTATATATAAAAAAAATTAGTTAAACTTGTATGAATTCTGATCTCAAGAAAGAAGAAATTGAAGATAGATATCAATTATCAAATAAAAAGTATCATGTTAAACACTATTGCTTGTGATCATACTAACATGCGCATGGGTGTGAAGTCATGTACATGTACTTTGTAGTATAGTCCATTGACAAGTATCACTGCTTTGTATTCCTCATAGGTCAAGATCTTCCCATTTAGGATATTGTAGTATGAAACAATTTACTGTTTGGTTTGACATGTTTGTCAGATTTGTGTATGATTTTCCATGAGAAGCCATACACTACATAATTAGGGTTCACCCCTATCAAAGTAGATAGGTTTTGTGATTTCAAGATGTAAGACTATATATACATTTTGTGTATGTTATTTTTTGTGATTAATTAAGAAAATATTAATTATTGAATATATGAATCAAATAATTTTTTTTTATCAAACACAAAAGTGATAGGTGGAATGATAGTCTTTTATAAAAAAACAAATTTTATTCCAATATATTTATGTGTTTCAAAAATAAATTTTTTCTTGTGGCATAGGTTATATATATCTATCATTCTCGTATTCCACTAAATGATAATCTTTGCAGTAGGCCATCCTTTCTTTTTATATTTATTATATATGCATTGTCAAAAAAAACTTACTTGCATCTTAATAGAAATTTTATGGTTTACAAAGCCTACCCAAAAGTCTACATGATTAGTTTTATATAGTATGAAATTTTGAATGCATGAAATCAATGTAGTGTAGCTATTAAGATTTTTAAATATATACTTTGTGAAATTCATGCCAACTTGCTATTTTTTATATATTGGAGTGGTGGTGGTGGCAGCCGCCAAGTGGGTGTGGCTGCCTACGGTGTCATGTTTGTTGCTTGCCGGAGCTACCAAGCAACACATTTTAGAAGCTCGAGACGTATTTAAATATTTTTTGCTTTGACTTTTAATCTCTTGCTACACATAATTTACGTTACATATTTTGTACATTAGTGAATAGTAATCTATATGTACATTTTATTGATTTTAAAAACTAAAATAATGTAGATGCTCCTTCACGTGAATGATTACCTTTTTATTTAATTTGTGAGAAAATATTAGTCTGACTTCTAGGAATTGTGATATTGGGTCTTTTAAATGTGCCCGTTATGGGTTATTTAAATTTGTTATATTACTTAAATACAATGAATATTTAAAAGTAGTGTTTTGGGACTTTATAAGTTTGACCAACTATTTAAAATGCACATGCTTGTATTTAAATTGATATATTTACTTACATCTTTCTGCCTATCCCCGTCCCCTTATTAAACTTATATATGCATCTCCTTAAAATAAAATTAAAAATTATATTTTCACATGTCTCTCATCAGAATTAAAAAAAAATCCAGAAGTATATACTCAATGAAAATATTTTCTTAAGAAAGCGTAGTATCTATAAATGTTGATTAAAGTAAAATTTCCTTTAGTTTTTATTTTGTTAACATTAAAAGCATACCTTAGGTTGTAGATTGCATTTCCCCAAAAAAGTTGTAGCTTGTAAGGTTCCCTAAGTTTTTAATGTTGCTTTGACATACCTATAGACTATATTAAGGTTATTGATTGATCTACATGCTAGATAATTAATAAGACAAGTTGCATAATTTTATGAGTGATAATAGTATGGCATATGAAATTCTAAGATGTAAAAATTTAGCTGCAGAACTTTTGTTCATATTAATCCATGCAGCTAGTGATTAACCAGAGGAATCAGTAATTTAATGGAAAAAATGTATAGATTAACAATATAAGAGTTTTTTATACTATCAATATATTATTTATTATTCATATTAAATCATCATTGATCTTAAATATAAGTAATAAAACCCAAATTAATATTCTTTTTAGATTATACATAAAAGTTCTTTTTGATAATTTACTTAGTCTAAATGAATAATAAGTAATTTAATGAATCTATATAAATCTTTTTACACTAAAAATATATGTAGATATTACCCTGATATATTTATTCATCTCAATATAGGCATTATTGGGCAGATATACACTAATGGATATTCCTTAGCTTTATTAGGCAGAATTCCATTGTGTATGTGATTAGTTACCAAATACCAATTGAGTAATCCCTTCTAGATTCTCTATCATGATAGAAGAAAGGACAAGTCACTTGGATAAGATTGATTATGTATTCTCTGCTGTGATTGAATAAACATTATAAATTTAATGTAACAGCCAAAATAATTTAGTAATGCCTATGATTATATTTAAAATGATAATATTCTTCGCATGCATGTATATTTATTTGAAGTATTACAAAAATATATTAAAACTAGGTGCACATAATGTGTATAAGTGGGCATAATCTCTATCTGCTTAACTCTGACATTTCTTTACTTTTGGTCTGTGTGACTTTTATCATGATTGGACAAATGCTCTTTTTAACAAGTTAAATTCTCTGTCTTCTGAAATTTTGGTCTATTGATTTGGCTACTTGATCATATAGTTCATGATATCTTGGAATAGTAATTGTGACTATAAGGTGTATAAATAATATAATTGAGGTGCTGCTGCTTGTTTCCAATTGTTATCAAATGTATTATAATTATAATTAAATAAGACTAAAATAGAGTAACTGTAAAACAACAAGAAGCCAAGTGAAAATCACAATTATTGAAGAGTGAAGAAGACTATCTATGTTTATACTTTGTTATCACAACCTAATTGCATACATATAAGAACCATTTGCTTTTTTCTAGGTCTTATATAATACTTTTAAGAGTGTAATATTTATGCATAATTAATGTATAAATTTATATAGAGTAAATATAACTTTTATTGTTCATTTGTATTACTTTTTTAAAGTTAATAATAAATATATATAAATGTTGTAGCATAAATACATACGTTTTTTTTCTCTATTTTTAATTTGGTTTTGCTTGATCTACTCCCTTTTTCTAGTAAGTTGACTAATGTTGTTATCACATTTTTCAACACAATCTTCATTAGTGGGGTGATTTCATATCAGAGTCACCAAATAGAAATTGAACTTGTGTGAATATTGTCATCACATTATTTATTTAATACTAGAAAGACAAATGTTGCTTTTCCTTTTAAAGGTAACATTGTTCCTTTTCTTTTGCTTTTGATGTACTCCACTCGCGAGTAGTCCACTCGGGAGTAGTGGAGACGGTTCTCACCCGAATTTGTGTGATGCAGGTTGTAAATTTGCAGGCAGAGTTAACCTATGTTCAAGCCCGTCTTGCCACAATGCATCATCTCGCAATATCTCCCCACCCTCAAACCTCTTCACCAACAAGTTTCCCTTCATCTTCAGACCACTTAGCATCAAATGCTGACTTGCACTGTTCCTCAAACATATCCATGCATTTTGATCATCCTCAACCACAATCAACATCACTAGAACTAAGCAACAATGTTAACCCATTTTGTCAACAACTTGAGGATGGTGAACTCCAAGCTGTGGCTCTTGAATTTGTCTCTAGGTACTTGCCTGGAGTAAGATTTCAGCCACCTAATTCTCACTAATGTTTCATGTCCTTTTATTTTGTTCTTGTATTTGGATACCAATGCTTTTGTTATCATGTATTATGAATATTATAACTTTGCTTAAATTGCTGAGACCTAACTAGTAGAAAGAGTACTCTTTAACATGGAGAATTATGTGAGTACAAGACTACTGGGTTCTCCAGTTCTTCAGCTGAATTTTTTTACTACCTTAACTTTGTGTTGTGATGATAAATATATGGTATGGTAAAAGTATTTTTGATAACTACAATAGAATGCTTGGATGCAGCGGTAATTATGATTATGGTTACTGTGATTGCAGTCATTATGACAATTGTGATGTGGATTGTGCCCATCACAATGTTGAATTAGTTTGTGAGTAAAAAAATATTTTTGATATTGATGTGGTTTGATGCGTTGCGTTGCGGTCTAATACAACTCAAATGCGGTCCGACATGGTTGCGTTGCGACACATTGCAATCACATAATTGTAATTCAATGTAGCCATAAATTGTGTTGTAATACGATTGTAGTGGTTACCACAACTACAATATTGTGGCTACATCATATGATAAAATCCCCAGTTTGAAACATTGGGTAGCAGTATAAAGTGTGTGATGCAGTGGTGTTGGTAGCATATGGCGACCCACAGTGTTTGCAAAAATTATGTCGTCATGGTGTTGCGCATGGCATTGCATGCAAATAGTTGATATCGGCGGTTAACAAAGATAATTAAAATATGTTTTATATGTAGAAAAAATAAAAATATTAATAATAACATAAGCTACACTACAACATCACGATAAGGCACCAAGCATCAAATAACATAAGGTTCAATAAAATTCATCACAGGTCACTAAAAAGTTAAAATTGAGGATGCTAAAAAGTAAACATCTTTTACAGAACGATTATATTTCCATCCAATATCTTTCATCCTTCTGATATTTGAAGATGCACCTCCGATTACTATTGTGAAGGGAAGTAGTGGTCCCTTACTCTTTGAAGACTAACAACTAGTACAATTGAGCGGTATTTGAAGAGGTTATTGCGTTAGAGAACAATTATAATTCTGATAACTCACGGCACTACTAAAATTGATAACAAATGAGTTTAACAAGTGAATAATCAAACAGTTGACCATAGAGAATAATGAAAATCTTATAACTTAATGAACGTGAGAGGAAAGTTATGGTCCCTAATATACCAAATCACAAGTCTTTTCACCTCTCCGTATCATATAGAAAATGAAGCTCCTAAAAGGAATTCGGGATTTAGTTGAGGAAGTTCATCCTACCAAAACCATCTCCAAAGACATGGGAAAAAAACAGATTTGAAAAACGTGAATTCAATTATGATTTTATATCATTGTTTCACATTATATATGAAAATCATGAGATTCGAAATCCTAAGATTCATATTACACCAATCATAAGAAAATTTGAATTGAAACGTAAACGAAGTTGCACGTTGTTAACTTGTTATCATGGTGGGTAGCAATTAAAAACACCTTTCAATGTTTAAATGAAAGTGAAACGATGCATTAAAGTAAACCAAAATTTAAACAAGCCATACAGACGATGCAAAGAGAGGAGAAATGCAGACAAAGTACATAGAGAATGAGGCTCTATTCTTCTATGCAAATGAAGCACATGTTTAATTTAGGGTTTATAATTCTTGGTAGTGGCATTTTCAATTTAAATTACACCACCTAGTAAGGAACCACCGAAGGGTCTATTTGTGAGTTAAATTTCAGAGATGAAAGAATGGAAAATTAAGACTTTAGAGTCATCTCATAAATGTATTTCACAAATCTCAAGTCTTTTATTTCTCACTACAATTCAACTCAAACAAATCATAAATCACATGATTTTGTTTCCACCACCGAAACTTCTTACTTTACTACATGAAGCCAACTTTTATGTACATGCTAATTCCAACAAAACATTGTCTTAATCGGAAAAAGTTATTCTAAAGTAAATTTCTCTCTGAAGTAATTTAGTAAGGGTATATCTATCTTTTGATCTTTTAGTGGGTATAATCTCTACACACCTTACTCATAATCAAGGCTTGATCTCACTCAATTTATATAATCAAATTAATATTTGCAACAAAGAATGTCAAATTTGATCATTGCTCACTAGAGAATGGTCGTATAACAATGTCAAGTACAACATAATCTAGTAAACCATCAGAGTATCAAAACATTATTTATCTCCATAAATTAGATAGTACAACAGCCTCACTCATGCAGCCAAGTGATGTCAAATACAGATTTTAGTTCATAAGTGAACTTGCTAGATATTGGAAGCAAAAGTTAAGTTTTCAGCGCTAAGACGTTAATCGAAACAGGAAGTTA
The DNA here is from genome assembly GCF_001865875.1 of Lupinus angustifolius. NCBI lineage: Eukaryota > Viridiplantae > Streptophyta > Magnoliopsida > Fabales > Fabaceae > Lupinus > Lupinus angustifolius. The sequence continues at coordinate 6,294,910 of NC_032020.1, forward strand.
TCTCAGAACAAAACTTATATATCAATGCCTAAAGTGCCTAACATTGGTAAAAAGTAACGAAACACCATACTTATTACAGCAGTCTATGGCATCCTTGTCTCTGATACTGCCACCAGGTTCTGCAATAACACCAATTTCATTTTCACATGCTTCTTCCACTGCATCTTTCCAAGCTGTTCATAAATTAACACACAACCTTTGATTAAAGAAAAAGACACAAATCCTTTCTCTTTATATTCTATAAAAGTTTGCTAAATTATCATTATGGATTACTTAAAAAATTACTATTATTTGCTGATTCATGAGCCATAGTATTCTCCGAATTTATGCACCAAAAGGAATAACTAATCCATGAGTACATGTGTTCTTTATGACTACTATACACAGAATTCCAGTATTGCAAATATTATGATATCAACACACTCACCAAATGGGAAGAAGGCGTCACTTGCCAAAGCTGCTCCTTTAATAGCACCTCCAGCTTTCCTTATTGCTATTCTTAAACTCTCAACACGATTAGGTTGCCCACTTCCCATACCTAGCATGCAATTGTCCTGCCAAATATCATTATAAAAGAGGATCAGATACTTAAACCGGACACTGAAGCAAAGAAAAGCTTCGAAGAAATAGCAGATGAGAACCTTAGCTATCACAATAGCATTGCTCTTGACGTGCTTCACACACAACCATGCAAACTCTGCATCACGGAGCTCACTTTCCTGGGGTGCCTTCTCAGAAACTACACTGAACTGGATGTCATTTGGTGTCAAGTCATCTGAATCCTGAGCTAACCACCCTCCACCAACTTGTCTGAGTGAAAGCTTTCCTGGTTCATTCTTTTTTGCTTCAAGAATCCTTAGAGTCTTTGACTTTCCACGAAGAATCTCAAGCCCCTTCTCCGTATAGCTAGGTGCAACCACAATTTCATAGAACATTCTTGTCTCCCCATCTGTCGGGCTTCTAAATTCTCTAATTTCTTTAGCAAGAACCTGAAATATAAAATACAAGCATTGAATAGGAATGTGCCTCTACCTTCACAAAAATACAATGACATGTGACACTAGTTCTTGGCTTAAAATCTTAAACCACAGAACAGGTCATCTTGCATCAATCATCCTTTGCTTAAAATGTGAAACCAGGGAATGGGTCAGGGTCACCCTGCACGTCATCATCATCAATAATCCACCAGAAGGAGTCAACCACATGGATCAAATAGTGCCACTATATTCGGTCAAAAACCAAATCCTATGATAAGTTATTTACGTCTGATAGTTCATAATGTTTTCATCACGATTTTTTTCATTCTCTTACCTATAATTATGGAGCTATCCTACATGTGTTTAATTCTTTTAACTGGGGTTTCTATTTGATTTGACTTTACCTTCAGTTTCCAATATATAGAAAGAACAACAATCATTGTCCCACTAGGTAGAGCCAACTATTTTCCATTCCTGAATGTGAAAGTTCCAAGGATACAAACTCATCTAAAAAGAGATTTCAGATTTCTAGCAGCCAACATTTCTACCATAGGAATTTACCTCATCAACTTCCACATTGAAAGCTACAATTCCACCAAATGCACTCACTGGGTCCGCTTTAACAGCTAGTCTGTAGGCTTCAAGAATATCATCACGTGATGCTACCCCACATGGATTAGTATGCTTCACTACCACACATGTGGGGTTCCTAAATTCACTCACACAATTCCATGCAGCATCAGCATCCAGATAGTTATTATATGACATCTCCTGCATTATAATGTTAAGGTTGTAAGACCATGAAAGGCATGAACATATATGAATGTTAAAATCATATATTTTTTTCATTGGAAACTCTCATCCCAAAACATGATATATAACTTCCAAAATACACCAAAGAAATTTACCAATAATATTTAAATGAAAGAAATTAGTAACTGAATCCCACCTTTCCATGGTGCTGTATGGAAGTAGCAATTCCACCGGCGTTAACCTCAGAAAGTCTTTTGTCAACATAGAATGCAGCTTTCTGATGAGGATTTTCACCATAACGGAGAGAACTTTTGAGCAAAAGTGGCACTGTCAAGCTAGGAGGAAATTTATCTGTCATTAAAATGAGAACACAAGTTATATGCACTCTGCACTGCATTACAATTAACATTACTTCAAAACTTTACATCAGAGTATGATATTCTCATACCATCCAGTACCTCATACAAATATACAAAAATAAATAGTTTAGAGTCAGAAAATATATTAAGGTTTAAGTACACTAAGTGTGTGTTAGTATTAACATATTTTGTGTTTGAAACAGCTTATAAAAAAAATTCCCTGAGAAAGCTTTTTCAAAATATGATTACTTCCCCGAAAATATATCTAACCAAACATGTATTGTTAAGTGGTTAGGTCTCTAAACAAAACTATAAGCTGTTGGGTGGATTAAGCTTTTCCATTCTAGGATTACAATTTAATTTACTTTCCTGTAATCAACATTTTTGTATCACAAGTATCTGTCATGTATGAAGTAATAAATCCTTAAGAACTTTTAATGTTAATACCTCCCACACTCTGCTTCCACAGCCACTCAGATACTGCAGAGTCATAGGAAGCAACATGCTGAAAAGCTTTCCAAGCAAGCTTTAGCCTGAATTTATCATCATTCTGGTTTCCTTTAAGAAACTCCAGAAGATCAGGGTAATCTTCTGAATCAACCACAACCAAAACATCCTTGTGATTCTGCGCAAGAAAAACTGATCAGATTATATTAAAGATATGTCAAAAGAAAACCTACATTTTAGAGCAAAGATAGTATGCAATGACAAACTAAACCACCTTAGCAGCAGCTCTAATCATGGCAGGACCACCAATATCAATGTTTTCAATTCCATCCTCAAACTCAACACCTCCAGTTGATGTAACTTTATCATAAAATGGGTATAGATTTACCACCACAACATCAAAAGTACCTGAAAATGAAAACTTAGTGGAATCAATAAAATAACTATTCTCACAAAATTCCAAATTCAACAATATAAAATTATACAACCATGCACTTGTAGTAAAAGGCCTGGTAACATAACTTACCAATTCCATGTGTATTGAGAGCTTCGATATGATGTTTTTGGTCTCTTCGAGCGAGAATACCCCCATGTATGTTAGGGTGCAAAGTTTTGACACGGCCATCAAGCTGTGAAGAGAAGCGAAAACATTCTTGTCACAAAAATGTCTAAGTTGTGTAACAAATAGGAGACGGGAAAACAAATGAATCATAAGAGGGGAAAGAAAACATATGGAAGATGATATATAAGAAAAAGCAAAACATGCAACAGCTGACAACGTACCAAAAAGAGAGGAAGAAGAACTCAAGCTACAAAGTACAAAGCAAACTCACCATTTCAGGGAACTGAGTAAGCTGTTCAACTTTGGTAACAGCAACTCCAGCACTCTCCAATGCAGAAGCTGTTCCTCCGGTTGAAACAATAGTGTAACTACAATGTGATAGAGGGGCTATCATTATAGCAGCTGAAGTTGATTGAATGCCATAAAGTGCTTTTTGAAAACGAGCACGAATATGGTGTACCAAAAAAAAGATAACAAGACATGCATATGAGAAACAATAAAATTTAACATGTTAAAATAAAAACATTAAAAGAAGGGGAAATTGCTATCTGCACCCCGGGGTTTGTCATATAGACACACATACCCCTCGAGTTTAACAAATGACACTGACGCAGAAACAGTTTAAAACATCAAGATTTTTCTTCCTTTCTCTCCCTTATCTCTCCTTAAAACACCCGCAGCAAATTTTCATCAAATTTTAACGAATCAGAGATCAAAACAGGTGTTAATGTGACATGAAATGCAAAATAAGGGAGGTCAGTGTCATTTCTTAAACCAGAGAAGGTGTGTGCTTATAGTTACATGGTACGCAGCACTGCTACGTTCATGATTCATTCGCGGTTCACATGGGTATGTCATTCGTCATTTTTACATTAATTTAGTAAGACCCTCTCCCTATGACGAACTCTATACATCGCGATGATACATAAGATAAATGAGAGAATTATATAACCATGAGTCTGTCATTGTCACAAACATGCCGAGTGCAATTTCCGCTTAACGGAATTATAACTTACCCTAATTCCTGAAGCCCATTCCCAACAAAAGCAAGATTCTTCTTATCTGATAATGATATCAGTGCTTGCTTGCTGCCTGTATCACAACAAAACAACAAAACATATCATAAACTGTTAATCTTACATTTTAAATAAACCAGGCATATACTTGACATATAAAATTATAACAGTAAACATAGAAGAGAAAAAGATTTATACACTGACACAGTGTAAGAGTTTTTTACATGCATTATTCATCATTCATTTTCAATCATCATTGACTCTGAAATAAAAGTAATGCAAATGAATGTGGATAGTGCACTCTGTACAAATCTTTACACTGTCAGGGATAGATATACACTCATAGAATTGCCTAAAATCACATAAAGAATAATAAATCATAACTCTAAAATTAAAGTTGGATGTAGCAATGTTACCTGGTTCGTGAGAAACGTTGCGGTCCGAAACGACGTTCATAGCAGCAACGTTCCTATTTGGTGATGAAGAGTGAGAGAGAGAGAAGCGCAACAACCTTAGGGGGTGACTATGGTTGTAGGGGGCGGCGGAATGAGGAGAGAGAGAAGAGACTAAGCACGGCGGCGTTTGGCGGAGCAGGAGACGGGAGAGAGAGACGGTGGTGGCGGCTCCAGTTGGAGACTGAATCATTCTTTTTGAGTGTTTTGTTTTGTTTGTTGCCCAGTGACAGCAATAAAAACCCAAAAACTTAGGGTTTTCTTAAACTACTACAAAATGTAATTGAATTATTGAACCTATGTTTTTTATTATCATTCATCATTTATAGTATTTTTATTAACTATTATTAAATTAATATTAAATAATATTTATATCTATCTTTCTATACTTACTATATATATACTAGTGTGCGTGTCTCTCGAGTGTCTGTCGGTCACGTTCTTATTTTAAAATACTAAGTAATTAATTTTTATACACTTCATTTTGTAGAATTAAAATGTCTTTTTTGTATTATATTTACTTTATATTATATTTTTTTTGTCTTTATTAGGTAATATGCAACTTATAATTAATATGTTTGATGTGATTATATAGGATTATATGGTTTTTTCAATTAAAAAATTGAACGATAAAATATGAATATATAAATTATATCGTGGTGGTGGTTACACCATGTTTTGGCTTTATATATAACTAGCGTGTCGACTGACACTATATAAATTTAAAGAAATTTTTTGATTTAAGAAGATAAAAATCATTATGTGATTGTTAGATATTAGTATTGTGTGGAAGTTTTTATTAGTTATTAAGGAGAGAAGTTAAAAAGGATAAAAGTGGAATATTAAAATTATGCCATGCATGGTGGTTACCACTTGTTTTGGCTTTATTAATAGTATAGATATAAATATATATATATATATATATAAATTTGTAATATAATTTTTAATGAAATATATAAAAATTAAATATTCAATAATAAAAAATAAGAGTACAAGTTGATAAATCTGATATACTAATGTATATGAATGGATGAATGATGGTGGATAATGTATGGATTTCAAAGAAACATTAATTGAAACTTTAAATATATTGAACTTGTTATTATATTATCATCAATTTCATATATATGTATTCATAAGTTTTTTACATCTTCATTATATCATATGTATTATTTAAATATCTTCTAATAATATTGATTCTCCATTAATAATAAATGTATTGACATCTCATTATAGAAGAGAACATGTTTATGTACTGAAAAATGTTAAAGTGGTGAGGTTTAAACATAACAAACAAAATAGTCAGTTGCTTAACTCTAAAGGATCTGTGGGGGATGCGAGTTTTAAGATGATCAATTTTTGTACTCATCAAAGAATTTTATAACTATTTATATGAGGTAATTTTACATTATCTATGTTGTTCTTCTAATTAACTATTATTATAATATTTTCCTATACAATAAAAGAAATATTAATGGAAGTTATAGGAAGTTACATACACCAAAAATATCAAACAACCAATGTAATTTTTAATATAAGTTTTTAATAATATCATAATTCATTTTTATATTTTTATTTTACATAAATTATTTTTTGATACATGTTCATGTACCGAAAAATGTCAAAGTGGTGAGGTTTAATCATAACAAATAAAATAGCCAGTCGCTTAACTCTAAAGGATCTGTGGAGAAGGCGAGTTCTAAGACGACCAGTTTTTGTACTCATCCGATGAAGCATGTAAAAAGCAAGGGTGTTCGTTATGTACTTCTGATATGTTCATCTATATATATGTGTGATGTAAATTTTATTTTCTTAACTTTTCACTTTTGCATTTAATAATTGGTGTTATTATATGTTGGTTACTTGTATGACAAACTTTTGAAAGATAAAAAGAAAGTGATGTTCTTATCCCCACAAAAAATCTCTTTGTTGATTAGTAACTCCAATGTAAAAAAGAAGAAGGGAGGGGAGCATCCACGACATATAGCTGATATGTTCATCGGACATAGAGATAATGATTTATTTCTTGCGCCATTTAATATTGATCAACATTTTTTTTTCTAAATATAGTTTACTTTTCTTTAGTATGTCAATTCTTAACATTTCCTAACCATATGCATATATTTTGTATGACTCAATGTATTTGATTGTCATTAATATGATTAAAAACAAATATACTATTTGGGGATGATAATTCAAACAAGTACCCTGCTACGAAGGAAATAATCACTAGGTAAGTGGATTCATTTAAACTTACTATTTTTAGTACACCTTCCGCACATTTTCTGTTTTGTAATTAAGTACAATTTTTGTTTTTTAGGGGACTGCAAATTTAGAGAACTCATGTTCATACTAAATCTACATCAAACAACATCGAATGCATTCATATAAACGTACTGACACACATATCAAACAATTATATATGTGTAGTATTCATCTTTCAAGTAAATGTATTTATATATTTATTTAATTTTAATTGTAGACCCATTGGTAAAACATCACGAATGATTACAATTATTGTGTGTTGTATTTCACGAAGGAGGACATTCAAGAGTAGTCAACTTCAATATAATTTGATGCAGATTCATACACATATGACCAAATCACATAGCTTATAGAAGATTGGTCAAAATTTCACTTAGTATTAGTGAGTAATTTAGGGGATACATTGTATAAATTACATGCTTGAGAAATACAATGTATTATTTTGATTTAACCAATTAATGAAAAGAATATCGTTTTTGTTCTAGCTTTTGAGCATTATTAAATCTTTGCATATCGCATATACAACATCGCTCCTATAAGAAAGCGTTGTTGAGTTGAATGTTATATATTCCACAATATTTCTTTAAGTGGATATTGTTGAATGTCACAGTATCATATTTAAATATAACATTGTTTCAATAACACTCTTTTGAGTGAGCACTGTAAAATGTGTGATTTTCATATATTCAACAACGCTCCTTTAAAAGAGCGTTTTTGAATGTCATATATTCATGCTCCTCGTTCATTTAGACATCACTCATTGGTATATGATAAATTATTAAAATTAATATATGATAAATTATTAAAATTAATATAGGATAAATTATTAAAAGAAATTTAAATATGATAAAAATTTAAATAATTTATATATTTTATTTAAAAAAAATCCAGTTACTTCTTAGAAGAACAACTTTTAATAAAATATTTTGATTCAATGATTCAACAACGCTCCTTTGAGTGAACGTTGTTGAATATTATATCTTCAACAATACTTCCTTAAGCGAGTGTTATAGACTATATAAAATTCAACATCGTTCTCCATAATGAGCGTTGTTGAATCTTTAATTCTCAGCAATCCCAAGTGCAATCGGACACTAAAAAATTAAATACTTTCCCGCATTTAACAGTGAAATTCATTCAACACAGAAATCACTCATTCATTCAACACCAAAATCACTCACTCATTCAACCTCAAAATCATTCACTCATTCAAACTCGAAATCATTCACTCATTCCACCTAAAAATCATGCACTCATTCAACCTAAAAATATTCACTTGTTCAATACCGAAATTGATTCAACACAAAAAGTTCACTCATTCAACACCAAATTTCATCCAATGCCAAAAGTTCATTCGATATCGAATTGAAAGTGAGTCTACCATATCTATATTTGTTTTTTTTTTCAATTAATTTAGCTTGTATTGACTTAGCGTTTCCCCTTTCATCTTATTACATAAGTTAATGCTTATAATAATGTATTTGTTCTGCTTGGTGAGCTTAACTCCAATCTTTTAGGGTTTCCTCTATCGTATTTTTTGTCCAATTTCGTTTTTAGAAAATGGACCAAGATACATTTTGTCCGGAAATTATTTGATCAAAATCGTTGAGTGTCAATCGATTGACGTAAGAGTATGAGGATATAGTGAAATCACTTATTATGTTTGCAATTGAGAATGCTGAAAATCCAAATGAAATTGAATATCCTTATTTAAAATGTTGTTACACTATCCAATTTAAAAGTTTATTTAGTGTGTCATGGTATCAATCAGAGTTACACATGTTGGATAAAGTCTGGTAAGACAAATGGTGGTTACACTAATAAGATATTTATGAAAGATATCAACACATATGCATATGAAGGCGGTCGTTTCGACAGAATGACAAATGTTGTCTGATAAGGCAAATCGCAAGTGCATGATTATATTATCAAGTAATAAATATTGATCACACAAGGACTGAAAAATTCCTTTAATTATAGCAATTAATTTATACTTAACTCAAATAAGGAAATAAAATTGAATTTAGAACGATTGAGAAATTAACAAGAATAGTTATGAAGGTATTAAAAAAGTTTGAAATCTAATTCAGGGAGAGTTCACAGGATAAGGGTTACCATATTTACACTCGCAAATCCTTGTTTTGCTCATTTTCATGAACTTTAAGTTGTGAGGGTGAATTGTTCTCTGATATGTGTCATTCTCTCTTGAACTCCGACATGCGTACTCAATTGAAGTCGCACCTACTCTCGTGGTACGGTTATCAATCAAATCATGTACTTGGATCTTTCTATCCAATCGCTTCGTAGCAACCTAAGGTGAATTCCAGAAACCCCCGAGAATCCTAATACTACTCTAGTGAATTAGGATTCTAGTTTGAATAACTTAATGGTCAGATAGTTGGGTTCACCTCTCGGTCCTTCCCCAATGTATCTAAGATGTGTAATTTATTGGTCAAACAACTCACACGAATAAAACTCAGTTTAATGATTCAAATTACAACACTCAATGAAAAAGAAATAAGAACAAATGTTTATTGAATGTAAAAGGGCATAGCCCCAATCCTAGAAACAAAGGGAATTACTCACTCATGATGTAGAAGAGAATCCCAAATTCTAAATTAGAGAATTGTAATGTAAAGTGTTTTCATCCTTGATGGAGAATCCTTATTTATCCTAATTACAAAATATTGGGCTAAACCCAACAAAACAAATCTAAAAAATAGGAATATAATATAACATCTATGACTTCTTTTGGCTCTTCAATTGGTCTTCGCATAACCTCAACACTGAATTCTATCTTCTTGCATCCAATCTCTACTTTTTTTGGCTTTAATCTATCCAAACTGCACAACATAGCCAAAAACACCCGCTCAACCCAAACAAAGAGAAATAAAATCTAAAAACAATCATAACGTCCTAATTATATCCTAAAATACAATTTAAATGCAATGCAAATATAGCATAATTTCACACTCATCAAATCCCCCCAAGCTTATCTCTTGCTTGTCCTCAAGCAAATATTATGTCTAACTTTCACAATCATGTATGAATGATGATATAGAAACCATGACCCAAAATAATAAGCAATCTCATGTTAGTTTTGAAAGAATCTAAACATCAAGACAAGACAATCATAAACAAATTTAATTCCAGCTAAGTCTTTGAGACATAACAACTGCATGAATTAGGGTCACTCTTCTCTCATCACTCTCATGTGTTTAAATGTCAAAGTGTTTCGCTAAAAAAATTCATGAAAGTAAATTACCATAGACTTGATTATAGACCAAATCGCCACTGACAGTATTTGAATGCATGCAAAAATCAAGAGGTCTTTAAATGGTTGTAATGGAGCCAAAGTGGATGATTTAAGGTGAGATAGTCAAAGAAAAAGTAATTCAAAAGGCTTACAAATGTTTCCCAAAATACTTAAACATTTTAGACATCTGATTGAAGCATTGAGATTCTCTTAATAGACTTTAGTTTATCATATGATCTTTTTTCAATCAACTTTTCTCCCCACAACACACTTTTTTTCACTCCATTTTCTTTTAGTATATTTTGTATTTCTTCAAGGGATGAAGTTAATTTACTTGTTTTCTTCTTCACATTTTTATGGATTCTTTCATCACACATGACCTTTTTATCTTTCTCATTGCTTCAAATAAACATCACAAATTACCCCAAACCATCATTTGAGTAGCTATGAAAAATTGTTAAAGTTCAGGCTCAAAAGTGAGCAACTAATGAGTTTTCAATGCTTATAACAAGCAATTGAAGGTCAAAAGAAAAAGTCCTACTTGTCTCTTTCATTTTAATGTATACAAACATACTTCAATCTTGAAACGGTCACAAATCAAGTTCTAGACTATACAATCATAGAAAATTATGCACTCATGAAAGAAAACAAGTTTTATGCAATTGTCAATTTAAATCAGAATCCTTATTGTGTTTGGCCCAAGTTTCTCACATTTGGTACATTCAGCAGAAATTATGAAACAAAGACCTTTATTTAACCAAATTTAATTCACAATTGTCAAATCTAATGTCTTTCATGTTATTATTCTATCAACAATTTTTTTCTTCAATTGGGGTCACAGTTCAATAATTATTATTCATGCATACTTTTTCATTTAAAGAGCAGACAGACAACACATAGAACTAAGCAGAGAATAGATGAAATATGAAACATATGTGAAATGCATGATAATATGAATATTAAACCTAAAAAAAATTAAAATCTATATAGTATGCATGGCATGAATGAACTATCTAAATGCATAACCCCCTCAAGCTTAGAAATTTACATTATCCCCAATGTAAAAATCTAAACAATAAGAGAAGAGAAAAAGGTCCTTAACTCATGTGCCAATTATAAGTGATTGACTTTATTTGGTGTAGTGGAAGTACCTGCACAAGAAGAGAAAAAAGGTCACAAATGGCCCATATGTTCGAGATGTACTAGGTGCAAATATCATATTTAAATTATGCAACTGATATGCATTGTCGTGTTAGCACTTTTCCATGTAATTTTTTATTTTATTTTTTAGAGTTTATGATATTTTTTTGTCAACGACACTATATACATCCCATTACAAAGGCTCCAAACTCAGGGAGGCACTAAAGCCGACACTAAAATTAATGAATTAAAAAAAATGTAAATCCAGCGTGGGTTGCCTCCCACAAAACGCTTGTTTAACGTCATTAGCTTGACGGTTGATCCTTACAGCTCATGTAGGGTCCAAGAGGAAAAAGTTTGTGTGTTTCTCTAATCGCTCATCTGCTAGAGAATGTTTTAAACGTTGACCATTTACCTTGAAGTTTCCCATTTCCTCATTCCATATCTCAACTGTTCCATAAGGATAGACCTTGGTGACTCTGAACGGACTTGACCATCTAGACTTTAGCTTCCCTGGAAAGAGTCTCAATCTGGAGTTTAATAAGAGAACTAGTTCCCCTATTCAGAATTCTCTACGGAGTATGTGTTTGTCATGCCATCTTTTTGTTCTTTCTTTATAAGTGCAGGCATTCTCATAAGCATCCAACCGTAGTTCTTCCAACTATTGTAGTTGGAAATTCCTCTTTTCTCTAGCAACTTTCATATCAAAGTTTAGCAATTTGACTGTCCAATACACCTTATGCTCACGATTTAAGGGTGGCAGGGCTTACCATAAATCAACCTGAATGGTGACATACCAATAGGTGTTTTATATGCAGTACGGTAAGCCCATAAAGCATCATCAAGCTTTGAGGACCAATCTTTCCTCCTCCTAGACACTGTCTTCTCCAATATGCTCTTAATCTCACGATTTGATACTTCCACTTGACCACTTGTTTGAGGGTGGTAAGGGGTACCAACTCGATGAAAAACACCATACTTCTTCAAGAGGTTTTCAAAATGTCTTTCAATGAAATGTGAGCCTCCATCACTAATAACCAGCCCCATGACTATAAACCTTAGAAATATGATCTTGGTAAATAGTTTGATGATCATTTTAGCATCCTTGTGTGGAGAAGAAATTGCATCCACCCACTTAGAAACATAATCAGTGCCACCAAGATATATTTGTTGTTATTTGAAGTAGGAAAAGGTCTCATATAGTCAACTCCCTATACATCAAATATCTCCACCTCAAGGATGGGGTTCATTTACATTTCATGCCTTTTTGACATGTTCCCCACCCTTTGGGAAGAATCACAAGTGAGAACAAAACTTCTTGCATCTCTGAATATGTGTGGCCAAAAGAAACTACATTGGAATACCTTTGCTATTGTTGTTGAAGTACTAACATGGCCTCCATAAGAGGCAAAGTGACAACAACTCAGGATCTTTGAAACTTCTTCTGGAACACATCTTCTGTAAATACCATCAGCATAAAGTTGGTAGAGGTAAGGATCACCCCAAATATACTTCTTCATATCTGAGAAGAATTTCTTTTTCTCTTGCGATGTCATTTAACGTGGAAGAATCTTGCTGACCAAATAGTTTATAAAGTCAACATAACAAGGTGCCTCTACAATGTCGAGGAGGAGCAGTTGTTCATCAGGAAAGGAATAATCAATTGGTATGTCCTCCTCTCCTCCACTTGGATGTTCAAGCCAAGATAAGTGATCTACAACTGGATTATCTGTCCCTTTTATGTCAACAATCTCCGGACCAAATTCTTGCAGAAGGAGAATCCATCGGATGAAACATGGCTTGACTTCTTTCTTACTCATCAAGTATCTCATGGCTGTGTGATCAATATGGACTATAACTTTAGAACCTACTAGGTAGGACCTAAATTTTTCGAAGGCAATCACAATAGCTAGTAGCTCCTTCTCTGTGGTGGCATAGTTGGCTAGAGTCATCAAATGTTTTGCTTGCATAGTAAATTGCATGCATCTTCTTGTCCTTCTTTTGGCCCAACACTACTCCCACAACATAGTCACTAGCATCACACATCACTTCAAATGGAACATTTCAGTTTGGTGATTTCAATATTGGTGTAGTGACCAATGCCTCCTTAAACCTGCAAAACAATTTGAGACAAGCAACCCTTAAATCAAATGCAGCATCTTTCATCAAAAGTTTAGAAAGGGGTTTCGCAATTTTTGAAAAATCTTTTATGAATTTGCGGTAAAATTCTGCATGGCCTAAGAAACTCCTGACACCTTTTATGTTAATTGGTGGTGGCATTTTTCTATTACTGCATTTTTTGCTCTGTCCACCTCTATCCTTTTTCCTGAAATTAACTGTCCCAACACAATACCCTTGCACACCATGAAGTGACACTATTCTCAATTTAATATAAGATTTAATTCCTCACATCTCTATAATATTTTTGTCAAATTTGTTAAACAGTTATCAAATGAAAATCCATAAATAGAAAAATCATCCATGAAAACTTCCATTATGTTTTCTATAAAATCAGAAAATATTGCAGTCATGCATCTTTGAAAAGTGGTTGGGCATTACATAGCCCAAAAGGCATTCTCCTATAGGCAAAGGTGCCATAAGGACATGTGAAAGTAGTTTTCTGTTGGTCTTCAGGGTGAAAGGGGATTTGGTGAAATCCTGAGTACCCATCTAAATAGCAGAAATATTCATGTGTAGCAAGCCTTTCAAGCATTTGATCAATGAATGAGAGAGATAAGTGATCTTTCCTAGTGGTTGTGTTTAATTTTCTATAATCAATGCACATTCTCCAACCTGTGACTGTTCTAGTTGGTATTAATTCATTTTTCTCAATTTTCATTACAGTCAATTCTCCATTTTTAGGAACCACATGAACTGGGCTCACCCATTCGCTATCAGATATAGGATATATTACCCATCATCTAAATGTTTCAGCACTTCTTTCCTAACCACTTCTTTCATATTAGGATTTAGTCTCCTCTAATTTTCAATTGAAGTTTTATGGTTAGGTTCCATGATAATTCTATGCATGCAAAAAGAAGGGTTTATACCCTTTATATCATCTAATGTGTATCCTATTACCTTCTTATGTATTCTCAAGACCCTTAACAATGTTTCAGTTTCCAATTTATTTAATTTAGCATTAACAACTGGATAAGATGAATTAGGTCCAAGAAATTCATACCTGAGGGTGGAGGGGAGTGTTTTTAATTCAATTTAAGGTGTTTTCCTCTCATCCCAATCTTCAGATTTGGGCATTACCTTCAATGTCTCATCTTGCGGGTTGTGAGGAAGTGATGGGCTTGCATTCAGAAATTCAATAACCTCAACCACTTTCTCATCAACGCCTGAAGTGTCACCATCTACTATGAATCTCTCTAAGGGATCTTTAGATTGCACTCTATCTGCTTCCTCTTTCATAAGTTGGTTCAGCATATCAACCCTGAAACATGAATCCTCAAGAGAAGGTTGTATAATAGATTTAGCAATATCAAATTCAGCTTTTTCAACTCCTATGCTTAGGGAAAGTTTTCCATTCTTTATATTAATTATAGCACCAGTAGTAGCCAAAAAGGGTCTACCTAGTATGATTGGGATTTGCGAATCCTCTTCTATCTCTAGTATTACAAAATTTGCTGGAATGAAAATTTTCCCAACTTTGATAGAAACATCCTCCAAGATGCCTAGAGAGAATTTAACTGACCTATCAGCTAATTGAAGTGATATAGTAGTGGATTTTAGTTCACCAACTTCCAATTTTTTGCACACGAATAAAGCCATGAGACTCACACTTTCCCCCAAGTCACATAAGACATGACCAAAACTAGTATTTCCATTTAAACATGGGATAGAAAAACTACAAGGATCTTTTAATTTAGGGGGTAATTTATTTTGAATTAAGGCACTGCACTCCTCAGTTAAAGCAATTGTTTCATAATCCTCTAGTCTTTTTTTAAATAAAATATCCTTAAGAAATTTTGTATATGCAGGTATCTCCTGCAGTGCCTCAATGAAGGATAAGATGATATATAATTTCTTAAGAATATCCAAAAAAAATTCCAAATTTCTTTTCTAATTTTGCCTTTGCTAATCTTTGGGGAAAAAGAACTAGTGGTACATATGGTGATGGAGCTAGATACTTAGACACCTTTTCAAAATTTTGTGCCCTTTCAGGTGTTGTGTCTCAGTATGTTCCTCTTTCATTTGAGTCTTTTTCCTAATTTGAGGAATATCAGTTAGTTCCTTTCCACTCCTTAATTTGACAGCTTTACAATGTTCATTATTTAAATTTTTTCTGGTTGTCTTGAAACATCCATGTTTGCCTATTAGGATTACTGGCTTGTTGGGCAATTTGTGTTTCTAGCATTTTACCATGGATGGTCAAGTTTCCTATTTTAGGATTCAAGTCATTGAGCATGTTCGAAAAACTTTTATTAATCATGACTTGATCTTCATGAAATTTATTTTGGTTAGCAAGCAATTTTTCTTGACCTTCCATTAATGTTTTAAGAGTATGGTCAACAGGAGAAAATTATACTTGTGGAAACCTTGTTGAAGGTTTCTTGTTACATGACCCATCCTGGTATTGATGATTCAGAGTGTTGTTGCTCCTCCAAGAAATGTTGGAATTGTTCTGTCTGTATGGTAGATTGAATTGTCGTACACTCTTATCCTTGTAATCATAGTAGTTGCACGATTCAGGTTGTTCATTGATAAATGCTCCATGTTCAGGTTTAGTGAAGTATTTGCATTCAGTCCAGTCATGACCTTTTGCTCCACATCCCTCACAAGTTGCAGTAGACCTAATAGTATTAGCATTATATTTTTCTAGCTTCCAAACTTTGAGAAATGTTCTCCAACGTGGAAATTACCTTCTCCATTTGATTGCCTGAATATTATGCACCAGAGTCTCTTCTTGGATGATATCTCCTCTCGTTTACCCATTGGTGAAGATTGGAAACAACATTCTCTATGATCTTTGAAGTAGCATCAATTCCTTTGCACATAAGATCGTTAGTGTCCATATTAAATTCCTTCTTTTTCTCACTAACCACTTGATCTTTCTTAACTTGTAACTCTTGATCTATCATCTACATTTCCTTTATGTGGTCGAAGAACTCATTTGCCACCTTAAGCACTCCCAAAATTATACTTCTTAAGTTCATTTGAACCACCAAATTCATATCTCTGAATTATGTTATCAATTTCATTTCTCGCACCATTAAGGCATACAAATGTAATGATTTTCGACTTAATGCATCTGATACCTTATTAGCTTTCCCAGGGTGATATTGAAGACCAAAACCGTAATCCTTGAGAAATTCAATCCATCGCCTTTGTCTCATATTCAACTCCTTTTGATCAAACAAATATTTTAAACTCTTGTGATCACTAAATACCTCAAATATCACGACATGAAGATGGTGCCTCTATATTTTCAAAGCAAAAAGAACAGCAACTAACTCTAGATCATATGTTGGATAATTTTGCTCATGTAGTCTTAATTGTCTCGAAGCATAAGCAACAACCTTCCCATCTTGCATCAACACACAACCCAAACTTTGCTTTGAAGCATCACAATATACATTGAAGTTACTGTCTGAACATGGAAGAATCGATACGGGTGCAGAAGTCAACCTCTGTTTTAGCTCTTGAAAGCTCTCCTCACATCTTGTTGTCCAAACAAACGGTTGTCCCTTTCAGGTCAACTTAGTCAATGGCAAAGCTAATTTTGAGAACCCTTCAATGAATTTTCGATAATAACTAGCTAGTCCAAGAAAACTCCTAATCATTGTTACCAATTTTGGAGCTGCCCATTCCATCACCCTTCAACCTTAGAAGGATCCACTATAATTCCTTCCTTAGATATGACATGCCCAAGGAAAATCCACAAACTCAAGCCAAAATTCACATTTTCATAATTTGGCATAGAGATGATTGTCCTATAAAATCTTCAATACAACTATTAGATGCTTAACATGTTATTCTCTACTCTTAGAATACACTAGGAAATCATCTATAAATACCACCACAAAAGAATCTCGGTACGGATGAAAAATCCTATTCATGTAATCCATGAATATTGCTGGAGCATTAGTCACACCAAATGGCATCACAAGGTACTTATAATGTCCATATCGTGTCCTAAAAGTAGTTTTAGGAACATCCTCTGTCTTAACTCTAAGCTGATGGTAACCTGGCCTGAGATCAATCTTAGAGAATACAACAACTGGCCTCAACTGATCCATCATATCATCAATTCTAGGCAATCGATACTTGTTCTTAATTGTTAATTTGTTCAACTGTCTGTAAGTTGTGCATAACCTCATAGTGCCATCCTTTTTCTTAACCAACAACACTGGAGCACCCCTTCGTGAAACACTTGGCCGAATGAACTTCTTTGTCAATAAATATTCTAGTTGTTTTTTTAACTCAACCATTTCTAATGGTACCATCCTATAAGGAGCTATTGAGATGGGTTCAGTTCCCTGTACCAAATCAATTGAGAACTCCACTTCTCTCACTGGTGGTAAATTAGGAATGTCATCAGGAAAAACATCTGGAAACTACATACTACTAGCAAATCCTTGATCTCTGGCATCTTCTTTCCTTCCAAGGAAGCTAGAATAATGAAAGCAAGCGCTCCCTCCTTTAGAGAAGTCTTAACTTCATTGGCTGACATGGATCTCTAGCATCTAGCAGTGCTATAGGTCTCATTAGGTTCACAAAATAATATAGTTTTATTAAAACAATTCAGAAGTACTCGGTTAGCATATAACCAATCCATCCCAAGAATCACATTTATTTGGGATAACGGTAAGCATATCAAGTCTATCAAGAAGGTCATATTGTTTACAACAACAATGCACTTTGAACATGGAGTGGAAACTATAATTGGTGTGTTGGTAGGGGTAGATACAATCAAGTCAAAGGGTAGGGAATCTACTTGTAACCCTAGTTGTTTCAAACAATCAAAAAATATGAAAGAGTGTGTTGCACCGGAATCAAATAACACAAATAAGGGGACTAAATTCACAAGACATGTACCTTGGATCAAATCATCAACATCTGCAGCCTCAGAACCACTCATTATAAAATCTTGTATATAGATTTTATAGATTTGCCAGAACCCACTTTTTAGAAACGAATCAAAGAAAGATATTTGTTTTCATGAGAGTAAAGATTGAAAAGAAGCGTATATTGTTCCTTAGTCATTTCACAGAGAATTTAGAGCAAACAATTTCCTTTTAAAAAATCAACATTCTCTTTGTATGAGATTAGGCAAGAAAAGTGTAAAAGTTTTTACCCGTTTCTCTATGTTTCTCTGCTGCGAGGATAGGTTGAATTAAGAGAAAAGTTTCTTTTTTTCTCTCCCCACTTTCAATACACTTATTGGGAGTTAAAATTTTAAGTTAAGGTTCCACCTAAGATAACCTTAAGTAATATTCCCTTAAAATAGCTAAAAACTTTATCTTAATAATAAAAAGATAAGTTACTCACAATGTATAACTATATAGCCTATCTAGATAATTTTAGAGAGATAACTATGTTAAAGGTTAACCAAATAATTAGGAATTGACTATTAACAAATATATCTATTTTCAAATCAAGTGGAAAATTTGTAGCGATACAATCCTTCCCTCTACTAAAAATTTTGTCCTTGAAAGTTAAACATACCTTGGTTGAAAAAATGAGGGTAAGCATCCATCATGTTACTTTCTACTTCCCAAGTAACATCTCTATCATCAGCTTCACTCCAAACTACATTCACTAAAGGAATCTACTTTCCTTGTAGTTTCTTTGTGAGAGTAGTCTCGACTATAAGAATTGGTCAAGTCTTAAAATCTCACAAGCTTACCCTAAGATTTATTGGATCTTATCGGATTTTAAAGAGGATCGGTCTTGTTGCATATCAAATAGATTCACCACCATTGATGTCAAACCTCCACAGTGTCTTCTATGTGTCGCAATTAAGAAACTATTATTATATGTAAATTCAATCAAAGGCAAATTCATATCCCAACTTTCGGGTTGTTCAAGCACACATGCTCTCAATAAATCTTCCAATGATTGAATCGTCCTTTCCCACTGACCATTTGTTTGTGGATGACATGCAGAACTCAATTTCAATTTAGTCCCCAATGCAGATTGTAAACTATTCCAAAATTTCAAAGTGAATCGAGGATCTCTATATGATATGATGCTTGAAGGAACACCATGGAACTTGACTATCTCCCTTATGTACAAATTTGCCAATTTTTCCAAAGAGTATCACATATTTATGGGAAGAAAGTGAGAAGACTTGGTTAGTCGATCAACTACCACACAAATTGAGTCAAAACCTTTTTGATTCCATGGGAAACCTGTCACAAAATTCATTGCAATGCTATCCCATTTCTAAACAGGAACTTCCAACAATTGTAATTCACCACCAAGCCCCTGGTGTTCTATCTTGGCCTTCTAACAAACCACACAACGAGAAACATACTCAACAACATCCTTTTTCATTCCAGACCACCAAAATATCTTTTTCAGATCCTGATACATCTTAGTCGCTCCAGGATCAATACTCAGCTTACTCTTGTGAGCTTCGTCTAAAATCATTTTCCTCAACCCAACATCACACGACACACAAATTCTCCCTCTATATCTCAAAAGATCGATAGCGTCCATATTAAATTCATTCACTTTCTCACTAACCACTAAATCTTTCTTAACTTGTAACTCTTGATCTATCATCTACATTTCCTTTATGTGATCGAAGAACTCATTCGTCACCTTAAGCACTCCCAAAATTATACTTCTTGAGTTCATTTGAACCGCCAAATTCATATCTATGAATTCCTCTATCATTTTCATTTCTCGCACCATTAAGGTAGACATGTGTAATGATTTTCGACTTAGTGCATCTGCTGCCACATTAGCTTTCCCAAGGTGATATTGAAGACCAAAATCATAATCTTTGAGAAATTCCATCCATTGCCTTTGTCTCATATTCAACTCCTTTTGATCCAACAAATATTTTAAACTCTTGTGATCACTAAAGACCTCAAATATCACGCCATAAAGATGGTGCCTCCATATTTTCAAAGCAAAAATAGTAGCAGCTAACTATAGATCATGAGTCGGATAATTTTGCTCATGTAGTCTTAATTGTCTCGAAGCATAAGCAACAACCTTCCCATCTTGCATCAACACACAACCCAAACTTTATTGTGAACCATCACAATATACATTGAAGTTACTGTCAAAATATGGAAGAATCCATACGGGTGCAGAAATCCACCTCTGTTCTAGCTCTTGAAAGCTCTCCTCACATCTTGTTGTCCAAACAACCGGTTGTCCCTTTCTGGTCAACTTAGTCAATGGCAAAGCTAATTGTGAGAACCCTTCAATGAATTTTCGATAATAACCAGCTAGTCCAAGAAAACTCCTAATCTTTGTTACTGATTTTGGAGCAGCCCATTCCATCACCACTTCAACCTTAGAAGGATCCGCTGCAATTCCTTCCTTACATATGACATGCTAAAGGAAATTCACAGACTCAAGCCAAAATTCACATTTTGATAATTTGGCATAGAGATGATTGTCCTTTAAAATCTTCAATAGAACTCTCAGATGTTCAACATGTTCTTCTCTATTCTTAGAATACACTAGGATATCATCTATAAATACCACCACAAAAGAATCTAGGTACGGATGAAAAATCATATTCATGTAATCCATGAATATTGTTGGAGCATTAGTCATACCAAATGGCATCACAAGGTACTCATAATGTTCATATCGTGTCCTAAAAGCAGTTTTAGGAACATCCTCTGTCTTAACTCTGAGCTGATGGTAACCTAACTAGAGATCAATCATAAAGAATAGAATAGCTCCCCCCCCAACTGATCCATCATATCATCAATTTTAGGGAATGGATACTTATTCTTAATTGTTACTTTATTCAAATCTATGTAATCTATGCATAACCTCATAGTGCCATCCTTCTTCTTGACCAGCAACAATAGAGAACCCCATGGTAAAACACTTGGCCGAATAAATTTCTTCGTCAATAAATCTTCTAATTGATTTTTAACTCAGCCAATTCTAATGGTGCCATCCTATAAGGAGCTATTGAGATGGGTCCAGTTCCTGGTACCAAATCAATTGAGAACTCCACTTCTCTCACTAGTGGTAAATTAGGAATGTCATCAGGAAAAACATCTGGAAACTACGTACTACTGGCAAATCCTTGATTTCTGGCCTCTTCTCTCCTTCCAAGGAAGCTAGAAGAATGTAAGCAAGCGCTCCCTCCTTTAAATAAGTCTTAACTTCATTGGTTGACATGGATCTCTAGTAACTAGGAGTGTGAGAGGTCTCATTAGGTTCACCAAATACTATAGCTTTATCAAAACAATTCAGCTCGGTTAGCAGATAACCAATCCATCCCAAGAATCACATCTATTTGGGATAACGGTAAGCATATCAAGTCTATCAAGAAGGTCTTATTGTTTACAACAACAGGGCACTTTGAACATGGAGTGGAAACTATATATGGTGCATTGGCAGGGGTAGATACAATCAAATCAAAGGGTGGGGAATCTACTTGTAACCCTAGTTGTTTCACACAATCAAATGATATGAAAGAGTGTGTCGCACCTGAATAAAATAACACAAATAAGGGGATGTCCTTCACAAGACATGTATTTTAGATCAAACCATCAACATCTGCAGCCTCAGAACCACTCATTGTACAAAATCTTCCTGTTGCTCTAGGTCTCCCAACTCTCACCACATTCATACTCTGCTTCAACTTCGAACAAAACCTCTTGACGTGTCCCAATTCTTTAAAAAATAAACAAACATTCTCTAATTCGGACAAATCGCTCCAAAGTGATTTCGACCACATTTGTTGCACCAAGGTGGAGAGTTCATTGGTTGGCCCCTAGGAGTAGTAGCAGTCTTCATTCCTTGAGAATTATGTCCTCGATAGCCAATAGGTGGAGTGTATGGCTTCTTATTATCATAAAACATCTTCCCTTTTCCTCTTCCTTGCATTTGGTTTAGTTGAGGTCCAAAATTTCTCTGGGAATTCACATTCCTCAAAGCAACATCCCTTGCCTTCATGTCATCTTCAAACATTCTACTCTTGTTAACCAGGGTTGAAAGTCGGTCATTTCTTGATGGTCGAATATCATCTTCAACTCAGGCTTTAGACCAATTTCAAACTTGGCACACTTTGATCTTCCATCAGCATCTAGATCATAATAAGGGTAATACTTGGCCAATTCCTCGAACTTGGCAGCATATTCCCCCACTCTCATATTCCCCTGCTCCAACCACAAAAAGTCTAGCTCTTTCTTCCTCTTAAGATCTGCAGGAAAATACTTTTGAAAAAACTTCCCCTTGAAAGCTTCCTAGGTAACTGCTTGTTCCTCTGCCTCCATTTGTCGCCTACTATATTCCCACCAGTTCCCAGCCTCTATAATCATCATATAAGAAGCATAAGTCACCTTTTGGGCATCATTGCAACTCATAGCTCAAAAGATCTTCTCCAACTCTTGAATTCAATCATTAGCAGCATCAGGAGCAAATCCACCCTGAAATTTACTTGGATTGCAATTACAGAACTCATCCAGACCACGATATCCAATTGATCCTTGTGGTGGAATTGGATGTTGATTAGGATTTTGGTTGACATTTTGATTTAGATTTTGTAAGTTCTCATTCAGATTTTTTAGATCAACTGCCATTTGAGCCAATAAATCATTACGACCACGACCTCGTCCAACCATAATCAACGCACTCAATGCACATAAGAACCAAAAGTTCATAATGATTGAATTACACTAATGAAATCACAAACAAACAATTCACAAACAGAGTTATACAAGAAGCGTGTAAGGCCATGCCCTAAGCCGTAGGACTGACCTATGCGCTGATACCACTAAATGTAACACCCCAATTTGCTTATAGGAAAACATATAATTTCAAGGTAAGATTTAGTAAATAATATCCAAGGTAAAATAAATTTTTTTTAAAGAAATTTTATAATTGTTCCTAAATCCTCATAAAATGTTTAATAAGTAACATCCCTCAATATAGTAAATCATTGTCTCCCAAGATAATATTAAATAATGTTTTTTCTAATAAAATCAACAAAATGTTAAGATACCAAGAAAATGTGGATGTATAAACATCTAATCCTACTAGAGCATGAGATTACTAACACAATTACATAAAATAAAACTAGAAGGCTTCATGAGTCATAGTTAAACTATACTACTTTAAATCTTCAACATGCTACTCAACTCCTCCACCTACAATTCATTTATACATACAAACAAACAAACAAACAACATAGAGGGAGTAAGACATTAAATCATGCAAAAGCGATGAAGTGGATTTATAAAGAATCATAACATTAGAGCGAACAAACAATTGCAATGTCATAATTAGACAATACACACAACAATTATTATCTCTACTCATAACAAATATGCGCAATGATGAATGATGTTAGTGTATCATGTATTGAGATGTATACACCACTATTAAGTGATCTCTCATGCTATGCTCATGCAATTCCACCAACCAATCGCCATCCATCGCCCGGAGGCCAAGACCCTAGTGGGAAAGCAACCGGGAGTACAGATTTCCTTAACAACGACAATTAACAATATATATTGTTATCCCGTACTTCTATCAGAAGTGCTTACGTGGTAAACCCAGCCCGTTTCAGGAATCCTCTCTACCGATCACGAAATGCGCAAGGGGGTGTCAGAGACTACTTAGTTTGCATGTAGGACTGTCCTGGTCATACGGTTTATAAGACCGGACCCTCACTGGATCATCCCACCTAAGAAATCCCTCTAGGCTTCTTGACAAGTCATTGTTATTGACTCCCCTATCCAAATCCCAATCATATTTCTATCATCGTATCTTTCCATTTTCTCCAACTTCAACTAAAAATGCAATGATATATGCACACTGATCAAAGTTAGTAGACTAAGTCTTTTTAACAATATTGTCTCAATTTCAATTTCCAATAACATCACCTAAGTTAGTGGTCTCATCCCCAATGCATTTTTTTCATACTATGTCCTTAGGACGAGCTAAGACATAACTTAGTGATCAAAATAAATGAATAACATCTCAAGGTCACTACAGTTTTAAGCGAATGATTAGCAATAGGCTCTCAAGTATCTGCAAATAATTATCATTCACTTATGAAATTAATCATGATCACTATCACTATGATAAGTCAAACATAAACATTCATTACTAATGATAGTAGTCTAATAATAGTATAAAGTCAGATCAATAAGTCATCATTATCAAACATATAATCATTTCAGTCGAGACATAATATTTTTATTAATGACTAAAATGATTAAATGAGGAAGTCCATAACAATCAAGACAATTGACCCTTCATTAATCATTTTAGTCTAAGGATTCTCCAATTAGTGAGTATCATTGGACACCCCAATGCTATATTCTAATACCATTATGTCTAATACTTCTCCCTCACCTGGATTTACGCAAGCTCCTTGTCCAATAAATAAACTAGTTCTCTTGTCATCTCCTTCAACCTTGAAATCTTTTCTCTTGAACATGCCAATAACAATCAAGACAACAAATTAATTTCTAATCTACCTAAAACTAACAATTAGTACATATGAGTTTCAATTACCATACAATATAGATGCATGGGTGCACATCTGTTGTCCCACAATGAGTTTCACTCTATGTGTCATGACCTTGTGATTGGTCAGAAAAATACTTAAAAAATAAATTTTAATTTTAATATATATTTTTCAACCAATCACAAGAGGCACATAGTGTGACACTCATTGTGAGATAGCAGATGTGCTCCCATAGATGTATATAGCGTACCCTATTAGCAATAAAGAAATAATTACAGGTTGTTACTACCTAGCATTTGAAAATAAGTTGCAAACATATTAATTAAAGCACATTGCAGTATCAGTGTTTATAAGGCAAAGAGTTTATGCCTTTACTGTTAGCATGAAGAATTTTGTGAAAAATAAGAAAGAATAACAGAAAAAGGGGTTATAATGCTAAAATCGGTTGCTATTAAATGAGTCCCTAAAAATATAATATTGAATGACCTAAACAACATTTACCCTCATTGTTATAGAAAAAGTATATTTTTCTTGAATGAAACTAAATTTCCTGCAGAGCCTATATTGAATTTGCTAAGAGAGAGGTTGATGCATAAAGTCTTGTATAAAGATTTCATAGATTTGCCAGCACCCACTTTTTAGAAACGAATCAAAGGAAGATATTTGTTTTCATGAGAGTAAAGATTGAAAAGAAGCGTATACTGTTTTGTAGTCATTTCACAGAGAATTCAGAGCAAACAATTTCCTTTTTAAAAATCAACACTCTCTTTATATGAGATTAGGCAAGAAAAGTGTAAAAAATTTTACCTGTTTCTTTATGTTTCTCTACTGCCAAGATGGGTTGAATCAGGAGAGAAGTTTCTTTTTTTCTCTCCCCACTTTCAATACACTTATTGGGAGTTATAATTTTAGGTTAAGGTTCCACATAAGATAACCTTAAGTAATATTCCCTTAAAATAACTAAAAACTTTATCTTAATAATAAAAAGATAAGTTACTCACAAGGTATAACTATATAGCCTATCTAGATAATTTTAGAGAGATAACTATGTTAAAGGTTAACCAAATAATTAGGAATTTACTATTAACAAATATATCTATTTTCAAATTAGTTGGAAAATTTGTGGTGTTACAATGAATATATTTTGTTAAAGTTGTATCCTAATTGTAATGCATCATGATATAAGAAGAAATACTCAACTTCCAAAAAAGGTTGTATGGTATTTTCCCATCAAATCAAGATTTAAGCGCATGTTCAAAAATAAGATACAAATCATTTGATATGACATGTTGATGAAAGGATTAAAGGAGACAATCTTTGGCATCCTGCAGATTCTTTTCAATGGAGAAAAATTGATCATGATTATCTTAGTTTTGGTCAAGAATCAAGAAATATATGTTTTGTATTGTCAACTAATAGAATTAACTCACTTAGTGTTCAAAGTAGCTCCCACGTACATGGTCATTGATTTAGTGATATACAACTTACCTGATTGGCTATGCATGAAGCGTAATTTTATGATGTTATCTATATTAATTTATGAACCTAAACAACCAGGAAATGACATAGAGATATACTTGGCTCAATTTATTGAAGGTTTCAAGCAAATGTGGGAGGCATGTATAGAGGTATTAGAAGAAAGATTCAACTTGAGGGCTTTGGTGTTCAGCTCAATCAATTATTTTCGTGCAAATGGTAATCTATCAAGATGTAGTACAGAAGGTCATTTTGCATGTCATGTATGCAAAGACACTACACATTCGACAAGGTTGAAACACTATATGAAGAATGTATTCCTCGGGCATTGTAGATTTTTTTTGCATTATGATCATCACTGTCGGCAATGAAGAAAAGCATTCAATGAAAACAATGAAGAAGGTCATGCTTCTTTGACGTTGATGGGTGATCAATTATTTCAAAAGGTAATAAAGGGTTTGAATAATAACTTTGGCAAACCTTTTGTAAGAGAAATAGTCATAAATGGGTGGAAAAAGAAATCAATCTCTTTGAATTTTCATATTGTAGCTCAGTATATGTAAGACATTTCCCTGATGTTATGCATAATGAAAATTTTACTTGAAAGTCTCATTGGTACCTTACTCAAGATTCCTAGTAGGACCAAAGATGACTTGAATGCAAGATCAGATTTGGTTAGTATGAGAATAAGAAAGGAATTGAGATTGATAAAGAAGGGAAAACATACATATCTACCTCTAGCAACTTATACTTTGTCTAGGAAAAAGAAATTAGAATTTTGTAAATTTGTTCATGGTGTTAAAAGGCCTTAAGTTAAAAAGTCCTAAGTATTATGATTGTCATGCACTCATGGAACATTATTTGCCTATTGGCGTACAGTCCATTTTACTAAAAAAGTGTGAGGAACCATAACTAAATTATACTTCTTCTTCAAGGCAATTTTGTAGTAAAGTGATTGACCCCGTGAATTTACCTATATTGCACAGAGAAATTATTTTGACTTTGTGTGAGCTTGAGATGTATTTCTCGCATTCTTTCTTTGACATAATAGTTCATCTAAGCATTCATCTTGTTCGAAAGACATAACCACGTGATCCTTTCTATATGAGATGGATGTACCCTTTTGAGCATTATATGAAGACATTAAAAGGGTATGTGAAAAATCGATCATGACTAGAGAGTTGTATTATTAAGCGACATATTTTTGAAGAAGCTCTTGAATTTTGTACTGGATACCTTGCCCATTTTAATTTCATAGGCATTCCAAAGCCCCATTATGTTGAAAGAACATTTGGTGAAGGGATTACTGGGAAACAAATATTAACTATATCAAAAATAGAATTGGAGCAAATACACTTATAAATTTTACTTAATGCCGACGAGGTTGCACCATATGTTGAAAGACACAAGATGCTTAGGATTTCTAACTGAAGAATGAACGTTGGATTTCCACATAGCATAATCGATGTTTTATAAGATGGCTAAGAAATCACGTTGTTGATAAGTTGAATATAAATGCACATTCGGTTTCCGAAAGATTTAAATGATTAGTTAATGGTCTAATTATTCATGTCTTATCTTTCACTAGTTATCTAATTAATGAGTTCATATTTTATACAAAAAACAAGATGATCAAAGTAAAATTCAAAATAGTGGTGTGACTATTGTTGCTCAAACTACACATATGTCAAATGCAAAAGATAGAAATCCAATATATGTGAATATATTATACTTTAGGGTCATTTAATGAATATGAGAATTAGATTATACAATGTTTCAGTTGCCAGATTTTTTTTATATATGGATTGATAACAACAATGGATTTCGAGTTCATGAGTTAGGGTGCATGCAAGTGAATTTTAATATGTTAGGATATAAAATGACTTATTTATTCTAACATCATAAGCTCAACAAGTATTCTATGTTAGTGACCCAACTGATATGAACTGGTCGGTTGTTCTTTTGACTAATAAAATAATCATCATTAATATTTATGTTCAAGAACATGAAGATATTGATATGAAAGAGGATCCCTTTCTTGGGGCATTACAGTTGTGTGAGAGCATACGAATTAGAGAGGATGATTTATATAGAAAAGATGATCACAATGAAGGGCTTTGGGCGAATTCATATGTTCTTCAAAACAAGCATAATACAAGCCTAAACCGATCAAAGAAAAGGAAAAAAGTATATAAAAGATGTGTTGATGGATGTCTTTATATAATTATATCTTAATTTTGTTTGTTTGTAATATGCATTTTACTGATATTATTTTTTTGTAGTTTGTATTGATCAATGCCTTTGTACTTTTATCTTACTACCTTTGTCAAAACATAATTGACATGTTACTCTTTATTTGTAATTTGTATTATATTGTATTGATGTTAATAAAAACTTTTAGATATCTGTTGTTGAGAATATATATATATATATATATATATATATTGTGTGTGTTGTTGATGAATTTATATATATGCAGGTATTAATATATATAACATTCAGCAACTTTTGCTAGTATAGTTCTTGCAAGCGCTGTTGAATGTGATCCATACAACAATGTTCACTCCATAGAGCGCGGTTATATGAAATACATAAACAAAGCTCTTTCTAGAGAGCATTGTACTATGTGATACATTATTATAATGAGCGACGTCGTATGTATCACATATAACAATGCTCTATAGAGGGGCATTGTTATAAGTATAACATCTAACAACATTCCATGTAGTCAGTGTTATTGAATCATACCCGACATTCTATTATGCTAACATAGACAACACTCAGAATCCCAAAAATGAGCTATATTAAATGGTAACTCTGGGTTAATGGTTTTCAAACATACTTTCATCTGTACGAATTTTGTCTAGTGTGGACAATCAAAAGGTTGTTATTTGCACCAAAGCCAAATATCTAGTTCTGCAACAAGGTTGTTGAAGGCTAGGGTAAAGATAATTGAATGATGATCTACTTGAACTTGTAAATATTTTGGCATTATGATATATAATTTTGTTATTTTATAACTTTATAGAAGTGTTTGAGTTTTGCCATTATGTTACTTTGATATTTTTATAAAATTGTGGAATTCTTTTCTATATTTTGACATTATTGAGTTTTGCCAAAAATAAAATTGAAAACAGGTCCAAAATAAATTAGCACCATAAAAATCAAATGTGATTGGATTATGTTGGATTGATTTTTTTAAAAATGATTGGTTCAGTTTGGTTTTTAGATTCAATTTTAGGAACCAGATCGATCTAACTTGTACCACATTTATTTGGCTTATTAGAAATAGACACAAAGTTGTGCGTTTAAATGTTTAACATTTTAGTTTACTAATGTTCTAAAAGAAGTTAGAATGTAAACTCAACAATCAATTAATCAAATAGTAGATTAAATAATATTCATATGATATGACTATAAAATATGTGCTCACTAAATTTATATTGTAGAGATGATATTTCTTTTTGATAAATATAATTAAGTGAGCAGATTTATTTTCTCATGATATACAATAGAATTACCATGAAGGAATAAATCAATGTCAACTATTAATATATTAAATTGTTTCTTTTTTAATGAGAACATCAATGTATGATATAATAATTTTTAAATTTATAGATGGCTATTGGTTTGTTTAAATTAACATTGTGATAGGAACAAAGTTGTGGACTTTTGACATTATATCGTTATTTTGTATGTAAATAGTATTATGACAAGATTGTGACAATATTAATATGAATGCATGTAAACTTGTCACTTTAAAGTCAGGGTGTAAGTAGTTCTGGTTTAAACCGTGAAACCGGTGGAACCGAATCGGACCAAGTCGTAAAATGTGGTTCGGTTGAGTTTTGTGGTCCAGTTCGGTTATTTTTTAAGAAACCATTTATGCTCGGTTCGGTTTATGGTTTTATAAATTTAGAAACCGTTGAAACGGAATTAAACCGTATATTAAAGAAATAGATACTAGGGAATTATGTTTTATTGTTGCTTAAATTCTTCAACCAATTTTGTGACTTAAATTATTAATTTTGTATGAATTGTTGTGTTATATATGTTACTAAATTGCTATTATGTTAGTATTAAATCAATTATTACTTACTAAATTATTTCTTAGTATTTTGATGATTTGGAACATATCTTCCAACATTTGTGGTATGGAGTTTTAAACTAACCTATATCATATACTGTTATACATATATGTATTGGTATATGTGTTACTAACTGTGAATTGTAAGGTTATATATATATAACTATTATATATTATACTAATTAATATATATTATTAATCGTGAATTATATTGTTACTAATAGATATATATGTTACTAATTAGTTGTGGATTGTATTATTATATCTGATAATTCACCTTTTTCCATAAATTACATAATTGTTATATATATGTTACTAACGAACAATTATGAGTTTCAATTTTTTTATTCATCTATATATGATTCATTTTTTTTTATAATAATACTAGTAGTGTTTTTCATTTTATCAACAAATAATATCTTTTGTAATATATTTTAAACTTTCAATTGATACAAGTTTTTTTATAAAGAAATATTAGGAAAAATCGTGGGACCGAACCGTTCAAGAGCGGTTCGACTCAGTTCGATTCCTATAATTAAATTTGCAGTTAATTGAGCAGAACTGAACCATATGTGTTCAATTCGATCACTAAAATGCACAAAAGTCGAACCAAACCTAACTTTTACTCACATACTTTAAAGTATATTATACTTAATATTTTAGCCATGTTTATAATTTTAAAAGTGTATGTGTAGAGTTCCAATCTCTTATAAAAAATAGTCTAAACCGATCCAACCAAACATATAATATTTGGATAAGATATCCTAATGTAAACAAAACAGATCAGACCATACCACAAGTTAATTATGTATTTGAATCAGATGATATTTTGCCTAAAAACCGAACCAAACTGATTGTGAATACCTTTACTAACTTGTGCTTCATATATGTTTTTAAACTACTTAGTATAGTTTTGTGTTTATAATAGCAATCTAAAATGATACGAATTTCAATCCAATAAAACTAATACATGCAAACACCATTCCTCTCAAGGGCGGATTATCTCATGGACAGGTGGGGGCAGCTGCCCCTGAATTTTTCAAATTTTATTTTAAATATTGATTTTAACTAATTTATTAAAGAGTGTAATATTTATGTATTGTTAGTATAAAAATTTATACATAGAGAGTATGTCATTCATCATTGATTTGTATTTTTTTTTTTTGAAGAGTCAATGGTGATTAAAAATAAATGATCAATGATTGATTCACAATATATAAAATTCTTACACTATTAGTGTTATATTTTTTCTTCATTAAAATATTTATTTTACACTCTCAACACTACCCCGAATCCTAACAATGTCTATAAAAAATTTAATTTTTGTGTACAAATTCTATCATATGAATTTCATTGAGTAGGAGAAGATTAGTTTGAGATATCAATTTCAATATTTTATTTTTGAAGTCGTCAATCATTCGATTTGAATATTATTTGAATCATCTGTGTAACTTTTACTAAAATGGGAAATGTGAGTGCATAATATTTATTTGATTGAGTTATTTGTCTTAACTATTATGATTTCTATAACTATTTCAAAAAAGATCATTTTTAGAATTGAAGATAATCAAAACAAGATTTCATAATGATATGGAAAATGTTTTCTTGCACGCAACATGATAATTTACTGTTGAAAAGAAAATAACATGATCTTTTACTTCTAATTCATCGAGTGATGAATATAAATCTTTAAAATAACAAAAAATGACACTTTAAATGAATGCATAAATTTCTATATATATATATATATATTTAGTTGCTAATTAATATTATTCTGAATTAATATGTTATTTTGAAACTTTGAAATATATATATTTTCTTTATATATTATTGTTACACAGTTACTTTTATTTTAATTATAAATTTTAATTAAATATTATTATTCCCTCTAAACTTTAGATAACTATCATATCACATACATGACGTATACCTATGAATTCGTCACATGGCCACCATTCTAATCATTGCACCAAAGCTCCACTTCAAAGAACTATATCCAACTCCAAAGTACAAAAAGTGGACTTGATGTAAGTGGTAACTTTTTCATTTTTGGTAAAAAAAAACTGTCCCATAATGAAATGTGGAGATTATAGATGTACATTATTATTATCACGAATCTACTTCATCTCATGATTACTAAGCAATAATTTTACTGTCGTTTCAAACTTAATTTTTTTATATTAACAAGGAATTGGTCTAGTAGTGTAAAGCATCACTAGATGACCAAAAGGTCAACGGTTTTTATTCCTAGAAGCAACACCTATTGGAAAGGGCAGTCGCACACCCCGTAAGAGATTAGTTCCTTACGTATAAAAGGTCAGATGATAGTTTTGGTAGTACAAAAAAACTCAACTTTTTAATACAAAAAAAACGGACACAAAATTATATGTAACCTTGTTGGACACAAGAATTACTGAACAGCTCCTTTCATTCTCTGGATGATAAATACCAGTTCCACGTCTGATTGTTTGCGTGAGACGCTTTAGAGATAGACACAGGTCATATAACTAGGATTCATGTCTCCATGCCTTCATGGTCTTTAATAGAAAAACATACACTGCAACAAAGATTAATAACAGTCAAGTAACAGAGATTAATAATGTCATTTGCATATTGACTCAAACGGATGAACTTAAAAACCTAATTAATATTAAAAATATTAAGAATGCATTACCAGAGAGATTCTTGACTTGAAAAGGGAGCATATCTAGCTCTAATAAATACTAAGTTACAAACACAATGAGAAGCAAGGTGCACACTGTATGTGCTCTAGGTCATAAAACAGTAAGGTTACTATCTGTGTACTAAAGCTTCGCCATTTTTCTGGTATCTTTGTCCGGATCAGTTCCCTTCAGAGCAAACAAGAGCTTAAGCATGAAAGATGTGAAGTCATAATTAAGCATTAAAAAGGTATCAATAACACATGCAATAAAACCAAAAACAAAAGATCATCTTTGTTTAACTTGTATGAATGTTAGAAAAAGCACTAAAGAATGTAGAACTCAATGAGCAGCAGGTAGCTACAGGTAAACTTGGAGTGCATAAGGACCAATTAAAGCAGAACAATAACCTAATATTTTGAGTACAGGAATTGCAGATAACCTTAGTTCATAAGAGTGCATGAGGTTGTGGGTTCGAGTCTCATCATCAACAAAAAAGAAAAAAGTTATAAGGTGGTTTGATGGTTAGGGTGAAGGAGGTTGAGGGTGGAGTCTCACCCAAACAAAATACTAACATACTAATAATTGCCGATAAAAAAAAAAAAGAATAATTTCCCAAGAAGAACATTAGACAGAGGCTGATACAAATTTTATCCACATCTTCCCTTCACTCCAAGATATTTGAGCATCCATTTGCCTTCCAATAAACCATGTAAACATAGTAGCAATTTTCATAAAAACAAGATACAGCAAAGCAAACAAATATTGATAATTTATAGCATTTCTTTTACTAAATTACCAAACAATAGTGCAGTTCATCACACAGGATGGTGCAACATGTACAGAAACCAAAATCTCTGAAATATCTGTTCAAGTAGTAGCCCTACTACAAAATATTCACTCAAATGCAGAAGATGGAAAATTGTGATTCTAAGCACCAGATATAGGAATACCAGACATACACTCAGGTTAATGTCTAAAAGCATCATCATATATTCATAGTCGAGATTACCAATTGAATGACAACTGCAAAATGAATGAACATGGACGTGTTGCTACATGCCAATTCAATCTCAAGGGTAGTATTCTCCTTCCCCCAAATAAAGAATAAATAATAATATATTTAAGCCTAACATAGGTGACCAAGAAACTTCAATGACCTTTTCAAGATTTAGACATGTGTTCCTCGTAAAGATTGAATGGTACACCTGCCTCAAGTATTACTGTATCGAATGTATTCCTTTGCCAGCCATTTCTCAGGTAGATTATCATAGCACTTTGTAGAGGTGAAAATTATTTAAAAAATGTGAAAGCATTTCCTTGTTTATGATAAAAGTGGAATACATGTTGCCAGCTCCAACACAGAAAACGGGTGTGTGTGGGGGGAGGGGAATTCATACAAGAAACATAATTTTTAAGTTCTAAAACAGAGAAATCTGGTTGTACCTGAAATCATTTCTTTTGTAGCACCAAATGGCAACAATGTTAGATTTGAATAAAAAGGAATTGCCAAAAACATAATGAGATGAATGAAAAGTAGGGTAGAGCTACATGATGGTATATTGGGTTATCTCACCCATATGGCATAGCAACTGATAAATCTCCACATGGAACCAAAATGCCAAATAATCTTTTACATAAAAAATGAGTAAATATGTAGAGCAAATGGCTAAGGGGTAGAGCACCTACATGCTATAAAGAAAAAGTTCATATAAAACACCATACAATATGGAAACAGATCACCACTAAACAATAGCTCCTCATACTATATACAAAAATTTCTAAGTTCCAAACCAGATTACTGAAAACACTGATGTATCATAAAGAAGTTATGTGCAAAGAAGCATAAGATAAAAATCTGAAGCTGATAACTAGTTAACATATATACTCATATCATAACGAAGTTATGTGCAAAGAAGCATAACTGGTCATACTTTACAAAACCATGAGCAATAAATACAGCTAAAAAGTATGTGAGCTGCGCCAATATTCTGTATACATAAATGTACAATCGCACTTCTACTTGTCAGAAGGGGTAAATAGGATATAGGTTGATAGAATTTGATCACAAAGTTAGAGTGGATTACATTGATGTCATGGGATTATAAAATCTCTCCATGACGGAAGCCACTATCCCCACAATCTGCACCAGTATCCAAACCACATGGAGAATCAAACCATTTAGGATTATCTTGGTAGAAACTATCGACCTGTATACAGCCAAGGCCTACATCTGAAACTATAGCCTCATCATGTCTGATGGGTTTGGTTAGTTTAGTATCCTCGCAATCAAGAATAATTTTCTCATCTACAAAGTCGCCGCATTTCAACCACTTTTCCGGCTTACAAGTCTCGCTTAACAGATCTTTCTGACTTCTACATTCTGAACTCATACGGTCCCAACAAACCACTTCTCCTAGAGTGCGGCCAAAACTATCCTCATCGTCCTCAATCAGCTCTATATCCTTCCCATCCCCATAAATCCTGTCATGATGATGATTACTCCAATTTGCCAGATCATTGTCTCCAACCAAGACATCATCTGCGTGTGACTTATCAGCAAGTAACTCAGTTGGTCTCAAACTTGGTTCCCCTACATTTCTAATCTTATTCACTATATCAAACAATTCGCGAGAAACAGAACCCAACAATTCACCTGGAATCTTCGAAACTCTCCCTTCCAACATCCCAACTTCAGCTTTCAATTCTTGCATCTGCTGCAAAACCGAAAGCTGCAAATCCCCATCATCCTTCCCCATCAACCCAAAACCTTCACTGTCCATCTCTTCACTCACCCCATAAACCGTCTCCTGATCCATCATATAGCTCCCCTTATGCCCAACAACTCGATGCATAATCCTCGCATTCCCATCCAATGGCCCAGGCTCATGCCCTGAATGCACCGCATACAACTTGAACACCGCCATCCCCTCTTCCTGATACACAAAACTCTTATCCTTTTCATTATAATTCGCAATCGGCACAATCGCCCTTATCCTAAACCCACACCCACACCGCTTCGAAGCATACGGCTCCCTCTTCAAAACCTTCAATTTCTTCGCAGCAGGCTCCCCAGCTCTATGACAAGCATAATCCTTAACCTCAGCCATAAAAGGCTTATACCTAATATACTTCTGCCTAATACAAAGAACCACCTTATGCTTCGCCGCAAGTTGTTGCAACCTACTAGGCACTTCCATAGCAGGCACATCAAAAGACTCTGTATACTCAAACCTCCTCCTCTTACTCTTCCCCCCAGCCGATCCAACTGTGTCCGCATCGCAAACTCGACAAGCAGCCACACAAACCCTAATAAAGCTCTCGGGGATACCATAAAACTTAGCACCAACAGTCCAAACCTGTTTAATCCTCTCAATAGTTTCTTTAACCCCAAAGTGCCTCATATCGGTTTCGCCGTGGAAACTCATCACAATGTCCTGCCACTGATCAACATGTGAAACAAATTGCTGAGAATTGTTCTTGAAACAAAGGAAAGGGTTACCAGTGGGGTCCACATGAGTGGAAAGCTTATCCTGGATGCGTTTCCAGGCAGTGAGGTACGCAGTCTCTTCGTTCCGGTCCTTCCAGACGGTCCGCCATGAGCTGAGGACGGAGCGGGCGGTGGCGGCGCGGATCTCGGGGGGAGTGGCGAGGCGGCGCTGGAGGAGGCAGCGGATCATGAGGGCGTGGGAATCGGAGTTGAAGGTGTAGAATTGGGAGGAGATGTGAGGGTCCGGTGAGATTTGCGGTTGTTGTGGTGAGTCGGAGGAGGAGTGACTCGGTGGCGAATCGGAAGGGGAAGAAGAAGAAGAAGAAGGGAAGACGTTGATTTCTTGGAGCGAGAAATAAGATGGATCAGTTTGGAGGAAGAGATTATCTTCATCTATTTTTCTTGAATTCATTGCACTAGGGTTTCGATATGAGACTGAGAGAGACCAATAATAATTGTATCATCGTAGAAATTCGATCCCAGTTTTGGAAACTTCAAAAAACCTTACATAATTGTAGACATTTAGGATTGATACTCGATACAGTTTCAACTACTCCAACAACTTTTGTTTTAAAAACTTGACTTATATAGCTTTCAGCTTTAATCCGGACTTAGAAATGAAATAATAAGAATTAGATTAAGTGTTTCAATAAACAGTCATGTGATATTTTATAGTGAGGATATCTTGCTGGGAGGGCAATGTTGAAGTGAAGAAAAATCATTGAAAGAGCATTGAGGTTTTGAGGTATAATTCGTGTGAAGGTAGAGACAATTTTTGGTTCTTGTGGGTAATTTCTAAAACTCTTGGTTGAGGTAATTTTGAGTGGAAAGAATATGAGATGAGAGAATAAGAAGTGAGTTTTTATTTTTCGTTTGGTTGAAGAGAAGAAGAGGAAAAAAATAAGAAATTATTGTGGGTCCCACCATAATTTTCTTCTCCTCACATTAGGGGAAAAGGTGAGGAGGAGAGTTTAAATTTAAAAAATGACTATTTTGTCCTCATTATAATAACACATAAAAATTAAAAAATTATTTTAATCTTGCGTATGTTTCTAAAAAATAGTATTTAATGTGTAGCTATTATTTTAATTAAATTTCAAAATAAATTTTAAAATGTATATTTATTAATTTTAGGAATAAAATTATTTTTAAATTATAATTTAGTGTTAAAGTTAATATGGCAATGGTACTATAGTCTTTATAAAAAATATCACTTTTCTTTCTCTTCTCTTTCTTTTATATCAAACAACTATCAAAATCTACTCTTACACAATTGAAGCAAGACCTAGTCATGGGAGAACAAAGATGAAGACATTTAGAAACAACAAACAGTAGCCAGTGGTTTTAGAAAAAAAGAGGGTCACATGACTGTTTAATGAAACACTTAATCTTGGCCATGTATTTGTTATCTAATATTGTTGTTATTTGTCCCATCTTCCTTTCACTCGTGTTTAATTTTCTTATCACAAATTATATGTACCAAAAATGTACCAAAAAAATTATATAAATAGAAAAGACATGTATCAATACTATAGAATTTTTTATACTAATTATTCATAATCCATTTTCCGTTATTATTGATTCTCAAATAAAAGCAATACACATAAATGATGGATGATATATTGAGTGTACATAAATTTTTACACTGTCGTTACATAGATATTGCACTCTTATATAAATCATTGTGTTTTTTTTCTTCAACGAGTGTACTATTAGTGTAAAAAATTATATACAGTCAAAGTGTATTATTTAACATTCATTTATATTACTTTTATGTTGGTTTCAATTATGATTAAATATGAATTATAGATAATGCATAATCTAGAGGTGTAAGCGATTCCAGTTTAAACCGCGAAACCGATAGAACCGAACCTAACCACAAAATGTGGTTCGGTTCAATTTCGCGGTTCGGTTCGGTTATTTTTTTAAGGAACCATTTATGTTCGGTTCGGTTTATGGTATTAGAAATTTAGGAACCGTTGGATCTAAACCGAACCGCGTATTAAACAAATATATACGAGGGATTATGGAATAATGTTTTATTATTGTTTAAATTCTTCAACCAATTTTCTAGCTTAAATTGTTAGTTTTTGTATGAATTGTAGTGTTATATATGTTACTAAATTGTTATTAAGTTAATATGATATATGTTATTAGTTACTAAATTGTTTCCTATTGTCTTATGATTTGGAACATATTTTCCAACTTATGCGATATTGAGTTTGAAACTAACATATATCATATATTGTTATACATGCATTGTTACATGTGTTACTAATTATTAAATGTAAAATTATAAATGCAACTATTATATATTTTACTAATTGATATATATGTTACTCATCATGAATTGTATTGTTATATATGACTTATATTTTTTTATAATAATAGTAGTATTGTTCATCCTTTTATGGATAAACAATATTTCTTGTAGTACATTTTGAATTTTCAATTGATCCAAGATTTTTTATAAAAAAGTTAAATGGAAAAACCGTGGAACCGAACCATTCAAGAGCGGTTCGGTTCAGTTCTAATATTTAAATTTGCGATTAATTGAACCTAACCGAACCATATGTTTTGATCAGTTCGGTCACTAAAATGCACCAAAAACCGAACCGAACCAAATTTTTACACCCATAGCACAAACATTGTGAAAAACTTTTATACTATCAATATATACATTTTTTTCTCTTTTTTTCACCTACACAAATAACATTTAATTTATATATACATTACATTCGCTACACTTAATGGTATGTGAGTGTGATCTTTTAAACAAAAAATGACGAGTATAATTAAGTTAAACTCAAAGTTTGTTGATGTAATTTACTCTTACTAATTATACAAATGAAAATTACTAAATCTATCATGTGGCTAATTTGTTGATGATTGTGCATTCTAGCTTGTGTAGAACATAGTCTTTAACACTTAAATGTGTGACTACATTTGTTATCCTAAAGACTATGTCATCTGCCACTTTCTCTGATTATTTGTAAAAAATATATATTTTTGTTAAAAATTAATAATAAAATATTTTTATCAATAAAATGAAGTGACACATTAAATGACAAATTTATTTGGACAAAATATATACTCTCCTTAAACACAATTTTGTTTGGGCATATTCTCAATAAGACAAATTAAGTCAAGTTTGTTTGTACCCAATAAGGGTGAGCGTGAGAGGGGTTGAGACGAATTAAGCATGTCTCTCACCCGTCCCTAAATATTGATCGGGTCAATTTTTGAACCCAAACTCGTCCCTAATTAGGATGAGACGCGTGAGGACGAATCCAAAATAAGACGGGTCAAGATATGGATGAGTCTGAGTTGGAAATGACAAAATGACAAACGTATATTTTTTCCTCAAATATATAAACATGCACAATAAATTCGTAATTCTAAACCATTTTAATATTTAAGCAATTCTAAATCATCTTAATATTATTGCATTACTTAAGGATAGGTGAAAATAATCTTTTTTAATTCTTATACAAGTCGCAAAATATATTTTAATACTCAATCTCAATCTTATTTTTTTGATACAATTGTTTTCCATAATACAATCTTTGATTTATTTATTTTTTGAATCCCTAAAGATTTATTTTTTATCAAGATATTCAGTTTAATCAAATTGACATGATTTGATTCAAATTATATATTATATAATCTTTAATTTATTTGATAATCAAACCTTAATAAAAGCAAATCTTTAACTCATTCATTTTTTTATTGAATAATTTTGAAGAACGTTTTTTTAGCGGACAAAATTGAGTATCACAATAGTAAGGAATAAGGATCATATGATAATGGTGTGGATATGTTATATGTGTTAGTATGTATTTTTAGTTATTTGGGCTGAACATAACGAGTATTGATAGGTACTTATTCAACTATTCATTATATATAACTATAAGGGACGGGTCGAGTGACCTGGACATAGACCTAAACCCGTCCTTTTTTTGACAACAGGTATGTTCCTTTTAATCAGATTTGTCCTTTTTTATTTATTTGCACAGGTCAACGTGTAACGCCCCGAAAAATACTTCTCAAAAACATTGCGGAAAAATGGGTGAAATTTTTTTTTTTTTGAAATGAGGATGTATAAAATTGTTTCCTTTTAAAACCTTCCTTTTCCGGGACATCACTTTAAGTAACTCAAATGCGGAAAATCAACTTATCGTTATCGAATGATAACTTAACCTGATTCACAATTTCCTGAATAACACAATTCATATAAATGGTTAAGTCATCTTTAGTTTATACAAACTAAATCAACAAAGGCGGAAACTACATCGCCACTAACATATACCAAATCCAAAAGAAAGGGCGGAAATACTAATCATCGCCAACAGACA
>NC_032020.1:6335937-6336376 GCF_001865875.1 Lupinus angustifolius
TCCTATCCACGTCCTCATCCTCATCCTCATCCTCATACTCATCCTCATCCTATCCTCATCCTATCCTCATCCTCATCCTCGTTCTATCCTCTTCCACAACCTCGTCCTATCCTCATCCTCATCCTATCCTCATCCTCCTCCTCCTCCTCATCCTCATCCTCCTCCACAACCTCATCCTGTCCTCATCCTATCCTCATCCACATCCTCCTCGTCCATCTCCTCATCCTATCTGCATCCTCATCCTATCCTCATCCTGATCCTATCCTCGTCTTCATCATATCCTCATCCTCATCCCCATCCTCATCCAATCCTCCTCGTCATCCTCATCCTCTTCCTCATCCTTATCCTATCCTCTTCCTCATCCACATCCTCCAATTCCTCATCATGTCCTCATCCTTGTCCTCATCCTATCCTCATCCTCATCCTCATCCTCATCCTA
>NC_032020.1:6336476-6340871 GCF_001865875.1 Lupinus angustifolius
TCATCCTATCCTCATCCTATCCTCATCCTCTTCATAATCGTGTCCTCATCCTCATCCTATCCTCATCCTCATCCACATCCTCATCCTCATCCTCACCCTCATCGTTTCCTCATCATCTTCCTCGTCCTCATCCTCATTCTATCCTCATCCTCATCCTCATGCTCTTTCTCATCCTCATCTTAGCCTTCTCCTCATTATCGTCCTATCCTCATCCTAATCCTCATCCTCATGCTCTTCCTCATCCCATCTTCGTCCTCACCCTCATCCTATCCTCATCCTCATCCTCCTCCTCCTCCTCCTCATCCTATCCTCTTCCTCATCCTCATCCTATCCTCTTCCTCATCCTCATCCTATCCTCTTCCTCATCCTCATCCTATCCTCTTCCTCATCCTCATCCTATCCTCTTCCTCATCCTCATCCTATCCTCTTCCTCATCCTCATCCTATCCTCTTCCTCATCCTCATCCTATCCTCTTCCTCATCCTCATCCTATCCTCTTCCTCATCCTCATCCTATCCTCTTCCTCATCCTCATCCTATCCTCTTCCTCATCCTCATCCTATCCTCTTCCTCATCCTCATCCTATCCTCTTCCTCATCCTCATCCTATCCTCTTCCTCATCCTCATCCTATCCTCTTCCTCATCCTCATCCTATCCTCTTCCTCATCCTCATCCTATCCTCTTCCTCATCCTCATCCTATCCTCTTCCTCATCCTCATCCTATCCTCTTCCTCATCCTCATCCTATCCTCTTCCTCATCCTCATCCTATCCTCTTCCTCATCCTCATCCTATCCTCTTCCTCATCCTCATCCTATCCTCTTCCTCATCCTCATCCTATCCTCTTCCTCATCCTCATCCTATCCTCTTCCTCATCCTCATCCTATCCTCTTCCTCATCCTCATCCTATCCTCTTCCTCATCCTCATCCTATCCTCTTCCTCATCCTCATCCTATCCTCTTCCTCATCCTCATCCTATCCTCTTCCTCATCCTCATCCTATCCTCTTCCTCATCCTCATCCTATCCTCTTCCTCATCCTCATCCTATCCTCTTCCTCATCCTCATCCTATCCTCTTCCTCATCCTCATCCTATCCTCTTCCTCATCCTCATCCTATCCTCTTCCTCATCCTCATCCTATCCTCTTCCTCATCCTCATCCTATCCTCTTCCTCATCCTCATCCTATCCTCTTCCTCATCCTCATCCTATCCTCTTCCTCATCCTCATCCTATCCTCTTCCTCATCCTCATCCTATCCTCTTCCTCATCCTCATCCTATCCTCTTCCTCATCCTCATCCTATCCTCTTCCTCATCCTCATCCTATCCTCTTCCTCATCCTCATCCTATCCTCTTCCTCATCCTCATCCTATCCTCTTCCTCATCCTCATCCTATCCTCTTCCTCATCCTCATCCTATCCTCTTCCTCATCCTCATCCTATCCTCTTCCTCATCCTCATCCTATCCTCTTCCTCATCCTCATCCTATCCTCTTCCTCATCCTCATCCTATCCTCTTCCTCATCCTCATCCTATCCTCTTCCTCATCCTCATCCTATCCTCTTCCTCATCCTCATCCTATCCTCTTCCTCATCCTCATCCTATCCTCTTCCTCATCCTCATCCTATCCTCTTCCTCATCCTCATCCTATCCTCTTCCTCATCCTCATCCTATCCTCTTCCTCATCCTCATCCTATCCTCTTCCTCATCCTCATCCTATCCTCTTCCTCATCCTCATCCTATCCTCTTCCTCATCCTCATCCTATCCTCTTCCTCATCCTCATCCTATCCTCTTCCTCATCCTCATCCTATCCTCTTCCTCATCCTCATCCTATCCTCTTCCTCATCCTCATCCTATCCTCTTCCTCATCCTCATCCTATCCTCTTCCTCATCCTCATCCTATCCTCTTCCTCATCCTCATCCTATCCTCTTCCTCATCCTCATCCTATCCTCTTCCTCATCCTCATCCTATCCTCTTCCTCATCCTCATCCTATCCTCTTCCTCATCCTCATCCTATCCTCTTCCTCATCCTCATCCTATCCTCTTCCTCATCCTCATCCTATCCTCTTCCTCATCCTCATCCTATCCTCTTCCTCATCCTCATCCTATCCTCTTCCTCATCCTCATCCTATCCTCTTCCTCATCCTCATCCTATCCTCTTCCTCATCCTCATCCTATCCTCTTCCTCATCCTCATCCTATCCTCTTCCTCATCCTCATCCTATCCTCTTCCTCATCCTCATCCTATCCTCTTCCTCATCCTCATCCTATCCTCTTCCTCATCCTCATCCTATCCTCTTCCTCATCCTCATCCTATCCTCTTCCTCATCCTCATCCTATCCTCTTCCTCATCCTCATCCTATCCTCTTCCTCATCCTCATCCTATCCTCTTCCTCATCCTCATCCTATCCTCTTCCTCATCCTCATCCTATCCTCTTCCTCATCCTCATCCTATCCTCTTCCTCATCCTCATCCTATCCTCTTCCTCATCCTCATCCTATCCTCTTCCTCATCCTCATCCTATCCTCTTCCTCATCCTCATCCTATCCTCTTCCTCATCCTCATCCTATCCTCTTCCTCATCCTCATCCTATCCTCTTCCTCATCCTCATCCTATCCTCTTCCTCATCCTCATCCTATCCTCTTCCTCATCCTCATCCTATCCTCTTCCTCATCCTCATCCTATCCTCTTCCTCATCCTCATCCTATCCTCTTCCTCATCCTCATCCTATCCTCTTCCTCATCCTCATCCTATCCTCTTCCTCATCCTCATCCTATCCTCTTCCTCATCCTCATCCTATCCTCTTC
Source organism: Lupinus angustifolius (assembly GCF_001865875.1). NCBI lineage: Eukaryota > Viridiplantae > Streptophyta > Magnoliopsida > Fabales > Fabaceae > Lupinus > Lupinus angustifolius. The sequence goes on from NC_032020.1 coordinate 6,339,276, forward strand.
CTCATCCTCATCCTATCCTCTTCCTCATCCTCATCCTATCCTCTTCCTCATCCTCATCCTATCCTCTTCCTCATCCTCATCCTATCCTCTTCCTCATCCTCATCCTATCCTCTTCCTCATCCTCATCCTATCCTCTTCCTCATCCTCATCCTATCCTCTTCCTCATCCTCATCCTATCCTCTTCCTCATCCTCATCCTATCCTCTTCCTCATCCTCATCCTATCCTCTTCCTCATCCTCATCCTATCCTCTTCCTCATCCTCATCCTATCCTCTTCCTCATCCTCATCCTATCCTCTTCCTCATCCTCATCCTATCCTCTTCCTCATCCTCATCCTATCCTCTTCCTCATCCTCATCCTATCCTCTTCCTCATCCTCATCCTATCCTCTTCCTCATCCTCATCCTATCCTCTTCCTCATCCTCATCCTATCCTCTTCCTCATCCTCATCCTATCCTCTTCCTCATCCTCATCCTATCCTCTTCCTCATCCTCATCCTATCCTCTTCCTCATCCTCATCCTATCCTCTTCCTCATCCTCATCCTATCCTCTTCCTCATCCTCATCCTATCCTCTTCCTCATCCTCATCCTATCCTCTTCCTCATCCTCATCCTATCCTCTTCCTCATCCTCATCCTATCCTCTTCCTCATCCTCATCCTATCCTCTTCCTCATCCTCATCCTATCCTCTTCCTCATCCTCATCCTATCCTCTTCCTCATCCTCATCCTATCCTCTTCCTCATCCTCATCCTATCCTCTTCCTCATCCTCATCCTATCCTCTTCCTCATCCTCATCCTATCCTCTTCCTCATCCTCATCCTATCCTCTTCCTCATCCTCATCCTATCCTCTTCCTCATCCTCATCCTATCCTCTTCCTCATCCTCATCCTATCCTCTTCCTCATCCTCATCCTATCCTCTTCCTCATCCTCATCCTATCCTCTTCCTCATCCTCATCCTATCCTCTTCCTCATCCTCATCCTATCCTCTTCCTCATCCTCATCCTATCCTCTTCCTCATCCTCATCCTATCCTCTTCCTCATCCTCATCCTATCCTCTTCCTCATCCTCATCCTATCCTCTTCCTCATCCTCATCCTATCCTCTTCCTCATCCTCATCCTATCCTCTTCCTCATCCTATCCTCGTCCTCATCCTATCCTCATTCTCATCCCAATCCTCATACTACCCCCCTCACCATCCTCTTCCTCTTCCTCATCCTATCTTCGTCTTCATCCTATCCTCTTCCTCATCCTCATCCTATCCTCTTCCTCATCCTCATCCCCATCCTCATCCCTATCCTCCTCCTATCCTAATCTCCATCCTCATCCTCATCCTATATTCCTCCTCATCCTTTTTTTCATCCTCATCCTATCCTCATCCTTATCCTCATCCTCATCCTCATCCTCCTCCTCCAATTCCTCAACCTATCCTCGTCCTCATCCTGTCCTCATCCTACCCTATTCCTCATGCTCATCCTATCCTCATCCTCCTCCTCCTCCTCCTCATCCTCATCCTATCCTCCTCCACAACCTCGTCCTATCGTCATCCTCATCCTATCGTTGTACTCATCCTATCCTCATCCTCATCCTGTCCTCATCC
>NC_032020.1:6340971-6341230 GCF_001865875.1 Lupinus angustifolius
CCTCATCCTATCCTCATCCTCCTCCTCATCCCCATCCTCATCTTCATCCTCATCCTACCATCCTCGTCATCCCCATCCTATCCTCCTCCTGATCCTCATGATCCTCCTCCAATTCCTCATCCTATCCTCATCCTCATCCTCATCCCATCCTCCACCTCATCCTCATTCTCATCCTATCCTCATCCTCATCCTCATCATACTCCTCCTCATCCTATCCGCATCCTGATCCTATCCTGATCCTGATCCTATCCTCGTCCTC
>NC_032020.1:6341330-6345013 GCF_001865875.1 Lupinus angustifolius
CTCGTCTTCATCCTATCCTCACCCTCATCCTCATCCCCATCCTCATCCTACCCTCCTCTTCATCCTCATTCTCTTCCCCATCCTATCTTTATTCTCATCCTCATCGTATCCTCATCACGATCCTCATCCTATCCTAATCCTCATCCTCATCTTCGTCCTCGCCCTCATCCTATCCTCATCCTCGTCCTCATCCTATCCTCATCCTCGTCCTCATCCTATCCTCATCCTCGTCCTCATCCTATCCTCATCCTCGTCCTCATCCTATCCTCATCCTCGTCCTCATCCTATCCTCATCCTCGTCCTCATCCTATCCTCATCCTCGTCCTCATCCTATCCTCATCCTCGTCCTCATCCTATCCTCATCCTCGTCCTCATCCTATCCTCATCCTCGTCCTCATCCTATCCTCATCCTCGTCCTCATCCTATCCTCATCCTCGTCCTCATCCTATCCTCATCCTCGTCCTCATCCTATCCTCATCCTCGTCCTCATCCTATCCTCATCCTCGTCCTCATCCTATCCTCATCCTCGTCCTCATCCTATCCTCATCCTCGTCCTCATCCTATCCTCATCCTCGTCCTCATCCTATCCTCATCCTCGTCCTCATCCTATCCTCATCCTCGTCCTCATCCTATCCTCATCCTCGTCCTCATCCTATCCTCATCCTCGTCCTCATCCTATCCTCATCCTCGTCCTCATCCTATCCTCATCCTCGTCCTCATCCTATCCTCATCCTCGTCCTCATCCTATCCTCATCCTCGTCCTCATCCTATCCTCATCCTCGTCCTCATCCTATCCTCATCCTCGTCCTCATCCTATCCTCATCCTCGTCCTCATCCTATCCTCATCCTCGTCCTCATCCTATCCTCATCCTCGTCCTCATCCTATCCTCATCCTCGTCCTCATCCTATCCTCATCCTCGTCCTCATCCTATCCTCATCCTCGTCCTCATCCTATCCTCATCCTCGTCCTCATCCTATCCTCATCCTCGTCCTCATCCTATCCTCATCCTCGTCCTCATCCTATCCTCATCCTCGTCCTCATCCTATCCTCATCCTCGTCCTCATCCTATCCTCATCCTCGTCCTCATCCTATCCTCATCCTCGTCCTCATCCTATCCTCATCCTCGTCCTCATCCTATCCTCATCCTCGTCCTCATCCTATCCTCATCCTCGTCCTCATCCTATCCTCATCCTCGTCCTCATCCTATCCTCATCCTCGTCCTCATCCTATCCTCATCCTCGTCCTCATCCTATCCTCATCCTCGTCCTCATCCTATCCTCATCCTCGTCCTCATCCTATCCTCATCCTCGTCCTCATCCTATCCTCATCCTCGTCCTCATCCTATCCTCATCCTCGTCCTCATCCTATCCTCATCCTCGTCCTCATCCTATCCTCATCCTCGTCCTCATCCTATCCTCATCCTCGTCCTCATCCTATCCTCATCCTCGTCCTCATCCTATCCTCATCCTCGTCCTCATCCTATCCTCATCCTCGTCCTCATCCTATCCTCATCCTCGTCCTCATCCTATCCTCATCCTCGTCCTCATCCTATCCTCATCCTCGTCCTCATCCTATCCTCATCCTCGTCCTCATCCTATCCTCATCCTCGTCCTCATCCTATCCTCATCCTCGTCCTCATCCTATCCTCATCCTCGTCCTCATCCTATCCTCATCCTCGTCCTCATCCTATCCTCATCCTCGTCCTCATCCTATCCTCATCCTCGTCCTCATCCTATCCTCATCCTCGTCCTCATCCTATCCTCATCCTCGTCCTCATCCTATCCTCATCCTCGTCCTCATCCTATCCTCATCCTCGTCCTCATCCTATCCTCATCCTCGTCCTCATCCTATCCTCATCCTCGTCCTCATCCTATCCTCATCCTCGTCCTCATCCTATCCTCATCCTCGTCCTCATCCTATCCTCATCCTCGTCCTCATCCTATCCTCATCCTCGTCCTCATCCTATCCTCATCCTCGTCCTCATCCTATCCTCATCCTCGTCCTCATCCTATCCTCATCCTCGTCCTCATCCTATCCTCATCCTCGTCCTCATCCTATCCTCATCCTCGTCCTCATCCTATCCTCATCCTCGTCCTCATCCTATCCTCATCCTCGTCCTCATCCTATCCTCATCCTCGTCCTCATCCTATCCTCATCCTCGTCCTCATCCTATCCTCATCCTCGTCCTCATCCTATCCTCATCCTCGTCCTCATCCTATCCTCATCCTCGTCCTCATCCTATCCTCATCCTCGTCCTCATCCTATCCTCATCCTCGTCCTCATCCTATCCTCATCCTCGTCCTCATCCTATCCTCATCCTCGTCCTCATCCTATCCTCATCCTCGTCCTCATCCTATCCTCATCCTCGTCCTCATCCTATCCTCATCCTCGTCCTCATCCTATCCTCATCCTCGTCCTCATCCTATCCTCATCCTCGTCCTCATCCTATCCTCATCCTCGTCCTCATCCTATCCTCATCCTCGTCCTCATCCTATCCTCATCCTCGTCCTCATCCTATCCTCATCCTCGTCCTCATCCTATCCTCATCCTCGTCCTCATCCTATCCTCATCCTCGTCCTCATCCTATCCTCATCCTCGTCCTCATCCTATCCTCATCCTCGTCCTCATCCTATCCTCATCCTCGTCCTCATCCTATCCTCATCCTCGTCCTCATCCTATCCTCATCCTCGTCCTCATCCTATCCTCATCCTCGTCCTCATCCTATCCTCATCCTCGTCCTCATCCTATCCTCATCCTCGTCCTCATCCTATCCTCATCCTCGTCCTCATCCTATCCTCATCCTCGTCCTCATCCTATCCTCATCCTCGTCCTCATCCTATCCTCATCCTCGTCCTCATCCTATCCTCATCCTCGTCCTCATCCTATCCTCATCCTCGTCCTCATCCTATCCTCATCCTCGTCCTCATCCTATCCTCATCCTCGTCCTCATCCTATCCTCATCCTCGTCCTCATCCTATCCTCATCCTCGTCCTCATCCTATCCTCATCCTCGTCCTCATCCTATCCTCATCCTCGTCCTCATCCTATCCTCATCCTCGTCCTCATCCTATCCTCATCCTCGTCCTCATCCTATCCTCATCCTCGTCCTCATCCTATCCTCATCCTCGTCCTCATCCTATCCTCATCCTCGTCCTCATCCTATCCTCATCCTCGTCCTCATCCTATCCTCATCCTCGTCCTCATCCTATCCTCATCCTCGTCCTCATCCTATCCTCATCCTCGTCCTCATCCTATCCTCATCCTCGTCCTCATCCTATCCTCATCCTCGTCCTCATCCTATCCTCATCCTCGTCCTCATCCTATCCTCATCCTCGTCCTCATCCTATCCTCATCCTCGTCCTCATCCTATCCTCATCCTCGTCCTCATCCTATCCTCATCCTCATCCTCATCCTCATCCTCATCCTATCCTCCTCCTCCAATTCTTCATCCTATCCTTGTCCACATCCTATCCTCATCCTCCTCCTCCTCCTCCTCCTCATCCCCATCCACATCCTCATCCTACCCTCCTCCTCCTCCTCATCCTCATCCTCATCCTCATTCTCATCCTCATCATATCCTCCTCCTGATCCTCATCATCCTCTTCCAATTCCTCATCCTATCCTCATCCTCATTCTATCGTCGTCCTCATCCTATCCTCTTCCTCATCCTCATCCTATCCTCA
>NC_032020.1:6345113-6345698 GCF_001865875.1 Lupinus angustifolius
CCTCCTCCTCATCCTCCTCCTCCAATTCCTCATCCTATTCGCATCCTATACTCGTCGTCATCCTATCCTCATCCTCAACCTATCCTCCTCCTCATCCTCATCCTCATCCTCCTCCTCCAATTCCTCATCCTATCCTTATCCTCAAACTATCCTCGTCCTCTTCCTATCCTCATCCCCATCCTCATCCCCATCCTCATTCTACCCTCCTCGTCATCCTCTTCCTCATCCAATTCCTCATCCCTTCCTCATCCTCATGCTATCATTGTCCTCATCCTATCGTCATCCTCGTCCTCATCCTATCCTTATCCTATCCTCGTCCTCATCCTATCCACATCCTCGTCCTCATCCTATCCTCTTCCTCATCCCCATCCTCAACCTACCCTCCTCTTCATCCTCATCCCATCTACGTCGTCATCCTCATCCTATGCTCATAGTCATCCTCATCCGATCCTTTTCCTCATCCGCATCCTCATCCCCATCCTCATCCTATTCTAATCCTCGTCCTCATCCTCTCCTCATCCTCATCCCCGTCCTCATCCTACCCTAATCCTCATCCTCATCCTCATCCTCATCCTATCCACCTCC
>NC_032020.1:6345798-6346047 GCF_001865875.1 Lupinus angustifolius
ATCCTCATCCTCATCCTATCCTCATCCTCATCCCCATCCCCATCCCCGTCCTCATCCCCATCCTCATCCTATCCTAATCCTCATCCTCATCCTCATCCTCATTGTATCCTCATCCTCATCCTCATCCACATTCTATCCTCATCCTTATCCCATTTTCGTCCTCATCCTCTTTCTCCTCCTATCTTCGTCATTACCCTCCTCCTCATTCTCATCCTCATCCTCCTCCTCCAATTCCTCATCTTATCCTCA
>NC_032020.1:6346147-6346566 GCF_001865875.1 Lupinus angustifolius
CCTCATCCCATCTTCGTCCTCATCCTCTTTCTCCTCCCATCTTCGTCCTCACCCTCCTCCTCACCCTCCTCCTCCAATTCCTCATCCTATCCTCATCCTATCCTCGTCCTCGTCCTCATCCTATCCTCATCCTCATCCCATCCTCTTCCTCATCCTCCTCCTCTAATTCCTCATCCTATCCTGATCCTCATCCTATCCTCCTCCTCATCCTATCCTCATTCTTATCCTCATCCTATCCTCATCCTCCTCCTTCATTTCCTCATCCTATCCTCATCCTCAACCTATCCTCTTCCTCATCCTCATCCTCATCCCCATCCTCACCCAATCCTAATCCTCATCCTCATCCTAATCCTCATCTTCGTCCTCACCCTCATCCATCCTTATCCTATCCTCCTCCTCATCCTCATCCTCATCCTTAT
>NC_032020.1:6346666-6347090 GCF_001865875.1 Lupinus angustifolius
CTTTCCCCTTCCTCATCCTATCCTCATCCTCATCCTATCCTCGTCCTCATCCTCATTCTCATCCTCATACCCATCCTCATCCTACCCTCCTCTTCATCCTCAACCTCTTCCTCATGCTATCTTCGTCCTCATCCTATCCTCATCCTACACTACTCTTCATCCTCATCCTATCCCCATCTTGATCCTCATCCTCATCCCCATCCTATCCTAATCATGATCCTCATCCTCATCCTCATCCTCATCCAATCCTCATCCTCCTCCTCCTCCTCATCCAATCCTCATCCTCATACTCATCCTATCCTAGTCCTCATCCTATCCTCATCCCCATCCTCTTCCTACCCTCCTCTTCATCCTCATCCTCTTCCTCATCCTATCTTCGTCCTCATCCTCATCCTCATGCTATCCTCTTCCTCATCCTTATCCT
>NC_032020.1:6347190-6348159 GCF_001865875.1 Lupinus angustifolius
ATCCTCATCCTATCCTCATCCTCTTCATTATCCTATCCTCGTTCTCATCCTCATCCTCATCCTCATGGTCATCCTATCCTCCTCTTCCTCCTAGTCCTATCCTCATCCTCATGCTATCCTCTTCCTCATCCGATCTTCCTCCTCATCCTCTTCCTCATCCCATCCTCGTCCTCACCCTCATCCTCATCCTCATCCTCATCCTCCTCCTCATCCTATCCTCCTCCTCATCCTCATCGTCATCCTATACTAATCCTCTTCGTCCTCCTATCCTTGTCCTCATCCTCATCCTATCCTCATCTTCATCCTCGTCCTCATCCTCATCCTCATCCTCTTCCTCATCCTATCCTCGTCTTCATTTTCATCCTCATCCCCATCCTCATACTATCCTAATCCTCATCCTCATCCTCGTCCTCGTCCTCGTCCTCACCCTCATTCTTATCCTCATCCTATCCTCGTCCTCATCCTATTCTCTTCGTTATCATATCCTTGTCCTCATCCTCATCCTCATCCTCATTCCAATCCTCATCCTACCCTCTCTTCATCCTCATCCTCCTCCTCATCCTATCTTCGTCCTCATCCTCATCCTTTCCTCTTTCTCATCCTCATCCTCATCCCCATCCTCATCCTACCCTCCTCTTCATCATCATCCTCTTCCTCATCCTATCTTCGTCCTCATCCTCATCCTTTCCTCTTTCTCATCCTCATCCTCATCCCCATCCTCATCCTACCCTCCTCTTCATCATCATCCTCTTCCTCATCCTATCTTCGTCCTCATCCTCATCCTTTCCTCTTTCTCATCCTCATCCTCATCCCCATCCTCATCCTACCCTCCTCTTCATCATCATCCTCTTCCTCATCCTATCTTCGTCCTCATCCTCATCCTTTCCTCTTTCTCATCCTCATCCTCATCCCCATCCTTTCTTAATCCTCATCCTCACCCTCATCCTCATCCTATCCTCCTCCTTATCC
>NC_032020.1:6348259-6348667 GCF_001865875.1 Lupinus angustifolius
AGAGGATGTGGAGGAGGATAGGATGAGGACGTGAATGAGGATGAGGATGAGGATAGGATGAGGAGGTGATTGATAATGAGGATGAGGATAGGATGAGTATGAGGTTAGGATCAAGATGAGGAAAGGTTTAGGACGAGAATGAGGATGAGGATAGGATGAGGATGAGGATGAGGACAGGATAAGGATGAGGATGAGGATGAGGACGAGGATGCGGATAAGGAGGAAAATAGGATGAGTACAAGAATGAGAATTAGGATAGGATGAGGAGTAGAATGAGGTAGAGGATGAGGATAGGATGCGGAGGAGGATGAGGATGAGGATGAGGATAGGATGAGGATGAGGAAGAGGATGAGGACGAGAATGAGGATGAGGATAGGATGAGGAGGAGGATGTGGATAAGGATAGGAT
>NC_032020.1:6348767-6349005 GCF_001865875.1 Lupinus angustifolius
ATGAGGATGAGGAAGAGGATGAGGATGAGGAAGTGGATAGGATGAGGACGAGTCTGAGAATGAGGATAGGATGAGGATGAGAATAGGATGGGGATGAGGAAGAGGATGAGGATGAGGATAGGATGGGGATGAGGAAGAGGATGAGGATTAGGATAGGATGAGGACGAGAATGAGGATAAGGATAGGATGAGGATGAGGATAGGATGAGTACGAGAATGAGGATAGCATGAGTACGAGA
>NC_032020.1:6349105-6355961 GCF_001865875.1 Lupinus angustifolius
GAAGATGAGGATGAGAATGAGGATGAGGATATGATAAGGATGAGGAAGAGGATGAGGATAAGGAGGAGGATAGGATGCGGACGAGAATGAGAATGAGGATATGATGAGGATGACGATAGGATAAGGACGTGAATGAGGATGAGAACGAGGGTGAGGATGAGGATAGGATGAGGACGAGGATGAGGATAGGAAAAGGATCAGGATGAGGTTGAGGAAGAGGATGAGGTTAAGGAGGAAGATAGGATGAGGATGAGAATGAGGATGAGGATGAGGATGAGGATGAAGATGAGGAAGAGGATGAGGATAAGGAGGAAGATAGGATGAGGACGAGAATGAGAATTAGGATAGGATGAGGATGACGACGAGGATAGGATGAGGAGTAGATTGAGGTAGAGGATGAGGATATGATCTGGATGAGGATAGAATGAGGAGGAGGATGAGGAAGAGGATGAGGATAGAATGAGGATGAGGAATAGAATCAGGATAATAATGAGGATGAGAAGAGGATGAGAAGGAGGAAGAGGATGAGGATGAGGATGAGGATTAGGATGAGGATGACGATGAGGATGAGGACGAGCATGAGGATAGGAGGAGGATAAGGATGAGGAAGAGGAAGAGGATAATTAAGAGGATTGGATGACGATGAGGATGAGGATAGGATAAGGATGAGGATGAGGATGAGGACGGGGACGAGGATGAGGATGAGAATGTGGATGAGGAAGAGGGTGAGGATGAGGATGAGGATGAGGATAGTATGACGACGAGANAGGATAGGATGAGGACGAGAATGAGATTGGGGATAGCATGAGGATGAGCACGAGGATAGGATGAGGAGTAGAATGAGGATGAGGATGAGGATAGGAGGAGGATAAGGATAGGATGAGGAGGAGGATCAGGATGAGGATCAGGATGATGATGAGGAAGAGGATAGGATTAGGACGAGAATGAGAATGAGGATAGGATGAGGATGAGGATGAAGATAGGATGAGGACGAGAATTCGGATGAGGATACGATGAGGATGAGGATAAGGATAGGATGAGGAGGAGGACGAGGATGAGGAAGAGGATGAGGATGAAGATAGGATGAGGACGAGAATGAGGATGAGGATGAGGATGAGGAAGAGGATGAGGATGACGATAGGTCGAGGACGAGAATGAGCATGAGGATAGGAGGAGGAGGAGGATGACGAGAATGAGGATGAGGATAGGATGAGGAGGAGGACGAGGATGAGGATGAGGAGGAGGACGAGGATGAGGATGAGGAGGAGGACGAGGATGAGGATGAGGAGGAGGACGAGGATGAGGATGAGGAGGAGGACGAGGATGAGGATGAGGAGGAGGACGAGGATGAGGATGAGGAGGAGGACGAGGATGAGGATGAGGAGGAGGACGAGGATGAGGATGAGGAGGAGGACGAGGATGAGGATGAGGAGGAGGACGAGGATGAGGATGAGGAGGAGGACGAGGATGAGGATGAGGAGGAGGACGAGGATGAGGATGAGGAGGAGGACGAGGATGAGGATGAGGAGGAGGACGAGGATGAGGATGAGGAGGAGGACGAGGATGAGGATGAGGAGGAGGACGAGGATGAGGATGAGGAGGAGGACGAGGATGAGGATGAGGAGGAGGACGAGGATGAGGATGAGGAGGAGGACGAGGATGAGGATGAGGAGGAGGACGAGGATGAGGATGAGGAGGAGGACGAGGATGAGGATGAGGAGGAGGACGAGGATGAGGATGAGGAGGAGGACGAGGATGAGGATGAGGAGGAGGACGAGGATGAGGATGAGGAGGAGGACGAGGATGAGGATGAGGAGGAGGACGAGGATGAGGATGAGGAGGAGGACGAGGATGAGGATGAGGAGGAGGACGAGGATGAGGATGAGGAGGAGGACGAGGATGAGGATGAGGAGGAGGACGAGGATGAGGATGAGGAGGAGGACGAGGATGAGGATGAGGAGGAGGACGAGGATGAGGATGAGGAGGAGGACGAGGATGAGGATGAGGAGGAGGACGAGGATGAGGATGAGGAGGAGGACGAGGATGAGGATGAGGAGGAGGACGAGGATGAGGATGAGGAGGAGGACGAGGATGAGGATGAGGAGGAGGACGAGGATGAGGATGAGGAGGAGGACGAGGATGAGGATGAGGAGGAGGACGAGGATGAGGATGAGGAGGAGGACGAGGATGAGGATGAGGAGGAGGACGAGGATGAGGATGAGGAGGAGGACGAGGATGAGGATGAGGAGGAGGACGAGGATGAGGATGAGGAGGAGGACGAGGATGAGGATGAGGAGGAGGACGAGGATGAGGATGAGGAGGAGGACGAGGATGAGGATGAGGAGGAGGACGAGGATGAGGATGAGGAGGAGGACGAGGATGAGGATGAGGAGGAGGACGAGGATGAGGATGAGGAGGAGGACGAGGATGAGGATGAGGAGGAGGACGAGGATGAGGATGAGGAGGAGGACGAGGATGAGGATGAGGAGGAGGACGAGGATGAGGATGAGGAGGAGGACGAGGATGAGGATGAGGAGGAGGACGAGGATGAGGATGAGGAGGAGGACGAGGATGAGGATGAGGAGGAGGACGAGGATGAGGATGAGGAGGAGGACGAGGATGAGGATGAGGAGGAGGACGAGGATGAGGATGAGGAGGAGGACGAGGATGAGGATGAGGAGGAGGACGAGGATGAGGATGAGGAGGAGGACGAGGATGAGGATGAGGAGGAGGACGAGGATGAGGATGAGGAGGAGGACGAGGATGAGGATGAGGAGGAGGACGAGGATGAGGATGAGGAGGAGGACGAGGATGAGGATGAGGAGGAGGACGAGGATGAGGATGAGGAGGAGGACGAGGATGAGGATGAGGAGGAGGACGAGGATGAGGATGAGGAGGAGGACGAGGATGAGGATGAGGAGGAGGACGAGGATGAGGATGAGGAGGAGGACGAGGATGAGGATGAGGAGGAGGACGAGGATGAGGATGAGGAGGAGGACGAGGATGAGGATGAGGAGGAGGACGAGGATGAGGATGAGGAGGAGGACGAGGATGAGGATGAGGAGGAGGACGAGGATGAGGATGAGGAGGAGGACGAGGATGAGGATGAGGAGGAGGACGAGGATGAGGATGAGGAGGAGGACGAGGATGAGGATGAGGAGGAGGACGAGGATGAGGATGAGGAGGAGGACGAGGATGAGGATGAGGAGGAGGACGAGGATGAGGATGAGGAGGAGGACGAGGATGAGGATGAGGAGGAGGACGAGGATGAGGATGAGGAGGAGGACGAGGATGAGGATGAGGAGGAGGACGAGGATGAGGATGAGGAGGAGGACGAGGATGAGGATGAGGAGGAGGACGAGGATGAGGATGAGGAGGAGGACGAGGATGAGGATGAGGAGGAGGACGAGGATGAGGATGAGGAGGAGGACGAGGATGAGGATGAGGAGGAGGACGAGGATGAGGATGAGGAGGAGGACGAGGATGAGGATGAGGAGGAGGACGAGGATGAGGATGAGGAGGAGGACGAGGATGAGGATGAGGAGGAGGACGAGGATGAGGATGAGGAGGAGGACGAGGATGAGGATGAGGAGGAGGACGAGGATGAGGATGAGGAGGAGGACGAGGATGAGGATGAGGAGGAGGACGAGGATGAGGATGAGGAGGAGGACGAGGATGAGGATGAGGAGGAGGACGAGGATGAGGATGAGGAGGAGGACGAGGATGAGGATGAGGAGGAGGACGAGGATGAGGATGAGGAGGAGGACGAGGATGAGGATGAGGAGGAGGACGAGGATGAGGATGAGGAGGAGGACGAGGATGAGGATGAGGAGGAGGACGAGGATGAGGATGAGGAGGAGGACGAGGATGAGGATGAGGAGGAGGACGAGGATGAGGATGAGGAGGAGGACGAGGATGAGGATGAGGAGGAGGACGAGGATGAGGATGAGGAGGAGGACGAGGATGAGGATGAGGAGGAGGACGAGGATGAGGATGAGGAGGAGGACGAGGATGAGGATGAGGAGGAGGACGAGGATGAGGATGAGGAGGAGGACGAGGATGAGGATGAGGAGGAGGACGAGGATGAGGATGAGGAGGAGGACGAGGATGAGGATGAGGAGGAGGACGAGGATGAGGATGAGGAGGAGGACGAGGATGAGGATGAGGAGGAGGACGAGGATGAGGATGAGGAGGAGGACGAGGATGAGGATGAGGAGGAGGACGAGGATGAGGATGAGGAGGAGGACGAGGATGAGGATGAGGAGGAGGACGAGGATGAGGATGAGGAGGAGGACGAGGATGAGGATGAGGAGGAGGACGAGGATGAGGATGAGGAGGAGGACGAGGATGAGGATGAGGAGGAGGACGAGGATGAGGATGAGGAGGAGGACGAGGATGAGGATGAGGAGGAGGACGAGGATGAGGATGAGGAGGAGGACGAGGATGAGGATGAGGAGGAGGACGAGGATGAGGATGAGGAGGAGGACGAGGATGAGGATGAGGAGGAGGACGAGGATGAGGATGAGGAGGAGGACGAGGATGAGGATGAGGAGGAGGACGAGGATGAGGATGAGGAGGAGGACGAGGATGAGGATGAGGAGGAGGACGAGGATGAGGATGAGGAGGAGGACGAGGATGAGGATGAGGAGGAGGACGAGGATGAGGATGAGGAGGAGGACGAGGATGAGGATGAGGAGGAGGACGAGGATGAGGATGAGGAGGAGGACGAGGATGAGGATGAGGAGGAGGACGAGGATGAGGATGAGGAGGAGGACGAGGATGAGGATGAGGAGGAGGACGAGGATGAGGATGAGGAGGAGGACGAGGATGAGGATGAGGAGGAGGACGAGGATGAGGATGAGGAGGAGGACGAGGATGAGGATGAGGAGGAGGACGAGGATGAGGATGAGGAGGAGGACGAGGATGAGGATGAGGAGGAGGACGAGGATGAGGATGAGGAGGAGGACGAGGATGAGGATGAGGAGGAGGACGAGGATGAGGATGAGGAGGAGGACGAGGATGAGGATGAGGAGGAGGACGAGGATGAGGATGAGGAGGAGGACGAGGATGAGGATGAGGAGGAGGACGAGGATGAGGATGAGGAGGAGGACGAGGATGAGGATGAGGAGGAGGACGAGGATGAGGATGAGGAGGAGGACGAGGATGAGGATGAGGAGGAGGACGAGGATGAGGATGAGGAGGAGGACGAGGATGAGGATGAGGAGGAGGACGAGGATGAGGATGAGGAGGAGGACGAGGATGAGGATGAGGAGGAGGACGAGGATGAGGATGAGGAGGAGGACGAGGATGAGGATGAGGAGGAGGACGAGGATGAGGATGAGGAGGAGGACGAGGATGAGGATGAGGAGGAGGACGAGGATGAGGATGAGGAGGAGGACGAGGATGAGGATGAGGAGGAGGACGAGGATGAGGATGAGGAGGAGGACGAGGATGAGGATGAGGAGGAGGACGAGGATGAGGATGAGGAGGAGGACGAGGATGAGGATGAGGAGGAGGACGAGGATGAGGATGAGGAGGAGGACGAGGATGAGGATGAGGAGGAGGACGAGGATGAGGATGAGGAGGAGGACGAGGATGAGGATGAGGAGGAGGACGAGGATGAGGATGAGGAGGAGGACGAGGATGAGGATGAGGAGGAGGACGAGGATGAGGATGAGGAGGAGGACGAGGATGAGGATGAGGAGGAGGACGAGGATGAGGATGAGGAGGAGGACGAGGATGAGGATGAGGAGGAGGACGAGGATGAGGATGAGGAGGAGGACGAGGATGAGGATGAGGAGGAGGACGAGGATGAGGATGAGGAGGAGGACGAGGATGAGGATGAGGAGGAGGACGAGGATGAGGATGAGGAGGAGGACGAGGATGAGGATGAGGAGGAGGACGAGGATGAGGATGAGGAGGAGGACGAGGATGAGGATGAGGAGGAGGACGAGGATGAGGATGAGGAGGAGGACGAGGATGAGGATGAGGAGGAGGACGAGGATGAGGATGAGGAGGAGGACGAGGATGAGGATGAGGAGGAGGACGAGGATGAGGATGAGGAGGAGGACGAGGATGAGGATGAGGAGGAGGACGAGGATGAGGATGAGGAGGAGGACGAGGATGAGGATGAGGAGGAGGATGGGGAGGAGGATGAGGATGAGGATGAGGATGAGACTGAGAATGAGGATAGGATGAGGATAAGGATAAGGATAGGATGAGGAGGAGGATGAGGACGAGGACGAGGATAGGATGAGGACGAGAATGAGGATCAGGATAGGATGAGGAGGAGGAAGAGGATGGGGATGATAGGATGAGGATGAGAATGAGGATGGGGATAGGATGAGGACGAGGATGAGGATGAGTATGTAGATTAGCATGAGGATGAGGATGATGATGAGGATAGGATGAGGACGAGGATGAAGATGAGGAAGAGGATGCGGATATGATGAGAACGAGAATGAGGATAGGATGAGGATGAGGACGACAATGAGGATGAGGATGAAGATAGGATGAGAACGAGGATGAGGATGAAGATGAGGACGAGGATGACGATAGGATGAGGAGTAGAATGAGGATGAGGAAGAGGAGGAGGATGAGGATAGGATGAGGACGAGAATGAGGATGAGGATAGGTTGAGGATAAGATGAGGAGTAGAATGAGGACAAGGATGAGGATGAGGATAGGATGAGAACAAACATGAGGATGAGGATAAGATGAGGACTAGAATGAGGATGAGGATGAGGATTAGGATAGGATGAGGATAAGAATAGGATGAGGATGAGGATGAGGAAGTGGATTAGGATGAGGATGAGGATGAGGAAGAGGAAAGGATGAGGATAGGATGAGGATGTGA
>NC_032020.1:6356061-6356663 GCF_001865875.1 Lupinus angustifolius
TGAGGAAGAGGATAGGATGAGGATGAGGTTAGGATGAGCATGAGGATGCGGATGAGGACGAGGATGAGGATGAGGAAGAGCATGAGGGTAGGATGAGGACGAGAATGAGGATAGGATGAGGACGAGAATGAGAATGAGGATAGGATGAGCATGAGGATGAGGATAAAGATAGGATGAGGACGAGAATGAGGATAGGATGAGGATGAGGATAGGTTGAGGAGTAGATTGAGGATGAGGACGAGCATGAGGAAGAGGATGAGGATGAGGAAGTGGATAGGATGAGGACAAGACTGAAGATAGGATGAGGAGAGGATGTGGATTAGGAAGAGGATGAGGATGAGGATGAGGATGATAATGAGGATAGGATGAGGACGAGGATGAGGATGAGGATAGGATGAGGACGAGAAAGAGGATAGGATGTGGACGAGAATGAGAATGAGGATAGGATGAGGATGAGGATGAAGATAGGATGAGGACGGGGATGAGGATGGATGAGGACGAGAATGAGGATGAGGATAGGTTGAGGATATGATGAGGAGTAGAATGAGGAGGCGAATGAGGATGAGGATGAGGATAGGATGAGAATGAGGATAGGATGAGGA
>NC_032020.1:6356763-6357652 GCF_001865875.1 Lupinus angustifolius
GAGGATAGGATGAGGATGAGGATGGGATGAGGATAGGATGAGGATGATGATAAGGATGAGGAAGAGGATGAGGATGTGGATTAGGATAAGGATGAGGATGAGGACGAGGATGAGGATATAATGAGGATGAGGATGAGGACGAGGATGAAGGATAGGATGTGGATGAGAATGTGGAATGAGGATGAGGATGAGGATGATGTTAGGATGAGGATGAGGATGAGGATAAGAGGAGGACGAGAATGAGGATGAAGATACGATAAGGACGAGGTTGAGGACAGGATGAGGATGAGGATGAGCAAGAGGAGGAGGACGAGGATGAGGATAAGAGGAGGACGAGAATGAGGATGAGGATAGGATGAAGAGGAGGATGAGGAGGAGGATGAGGATGTGGAAGAGGATGAGGATAGGATGAAGAGGAGGATGAGGAGGAGGATGACGATGAGGATGAGGATAGGATCGGGATGTGCATGAGGATGAGGAAGTGGATAGGATGAGGATGAGGTTAGGATAAGGATGAGGATGCGGATGAGGATGAGGATAGGATGAGGATGAGAATGAGGATAGGATGAAGAGGAGGATGAGGAGGAGGATGACGATGAGGATGAGGATAGGATGAGGATGAGGATGAGAATGAGGATGAGCATGAGGTTAGGATGAGGATGAGGTTAGGATGAGGATGAGGATGAGGATGAGGATAGGAGGAGGATGAGAAGGAGGATAGGATGAGGAGGAAGATGAGGACGAGTCTGAGGATGAGGATGAGGATAGGATGAGGACGAGGATGAGGATAGGATGAGGACGAGAATGAGGATGAGGATAGGTTGAGGATATGATGAGGAGTAGAATGAGGACGAGGATGAGGATGAGGATGAGGATGAGGATGAGGATA
>NC_032020.1:6357752-6361367 GCF_001865875.1 Lupinus angustifolius
GAGGATGAGGATAGGATGAGGATGAGGATGGGATGAGGATAGGATGGGGATGAGGATAAGGATGAGGAAGAGGATGAGGATATGGATTAGGATGAGGATGAGGATGAGACGAGGATGAGGATATGATGTGGATGAGGATGAGGACGAGGATGAGGATAGGATGAGGATGAGAATGTGGAAGAGGATAAGGATGAGGATGAGGATGAGGAACAGGATGAGGACGGGGATGAGTATAAGAGGAGGACGAGAATGAGTATGAAGATACGATAAGGACGAGGATGAGGATAGGATGAGGATGAGGATGACCAAGTGGAGGAGGACGAGGATGAGGATAAGAGGAGGACGAGAATGAGGATGAGGATAGGATAAGGATGAGGATAGGATGAGGATGAGGATAGGAGGAGGATGCGAATGAGGATAGGATGAAGTGGAGGATGAGGAGGAGGATGAGGATGAGGATAGGAGGAGGATGCGAATGAGGATAGGATGAAGTGGAGGATGAGGAGGAGGATGAGGATGAGGATAGGAGGAGGATGCGAATGAGGATAGGATGAAGTGGAGGATGAGGAGGAGGATGAGGATGAGGATAGGAGGAGGATGCGAATGAGGATAGGATGAAGTGGAGGATGAGGAGGAGGATGAGGATGAGGATAGGAGGAGGATGCGAATGAGGATAGGATGAAGTGGAGGATGAGGAGGAGGATGAGGATGAGGATAGGAGGAGGATGCGAATGAGGATAGGATGAAGTGGAGGATGAGGAGGAGGATGAGGATGAGGATAGGAGGAGGATGCGAATGAGGATAGGATGAAGTGGAGGATGAGGAGGAGGATGAGGATGAGGATAGGAGGAGGATGCGAATGAGGATAGGATGAAGTGGAGGATGAGGAGGAGGATGAGGATGAGGATAGGAGGAGGATGCGAATGAGGATAGGATGAAGTGGAGGATGAGGAGGAGGATGAGGATGAGGATGAGGATGCGGATGAGGATGAGGATAGGATGAGGATGAGAATGAGGATAGTATGTAGAGGAGGATGAGGAGGAGGATGACGATGAGAATGAGGAAGAGGATAGGATGAGGATGAGGATGAGAATGAGGATGAGGATGAGGTTAGGATGAGGATGAGGATGAGGATGCGGATGAGGATGAGGATAGGATGAGGACGAGGATGAGGATAGGATGAGGATGAGGATGAGAATGAGGATGAGGATGAGGTTAGGATGAGGATGAGGATGAGGATGCGGATGAGGATGAGGATAGGATGAGGACGAGGATGAGGATAGGATGAGGATGAGGATGAGAATGAGGATGAGGATGAGGTTAGGATGAGGATGAGGATGAGGATGCGGATGAGGATGAGGATAGGATGAGGACGAGGATGAGGATAGGATGAGGATGAGGATGAGAATGAGGATGAGGATGAGGTTAGGATGAGGATGAGGATGAGGATGCGGATGAGGATGAGGATAGGATGAGGACGAGGATGAGGATAGGATGAGGATGAGGATGAGAATGAGGATGAGGATGAGGTTAGGATGAGGATGAGGATGAGGATGCGGATGAGGATGAGGATAGGATGAGGACGAGGATGAGGATAGGATGAGGATGAGGATGAGAATGAGGATGAGGATGAGGTTAGGATGAGGATGAGGATGAGGATGCGGATGAGGATGAGGATAGGATGAGGACGAGGATGAGGATAGGATGAGGATGAGGATGAGAATGAGGATGAGGATGAGGTTAGGATGAGGATGAGGATGAGGATGCGGATGAGGATGAGGATAGGATGAGGACGAGGATGAGGATAGGATGAGGATGAGGATGAGAATGAGGATGAGGATGAGGTTAGGATGAGGATGAGGATGAGGATGCGGATGAGGATGAGGATAGGATGAGGACGAGGATGAGGATAGGATGAGGATGAGGATGAGAATGAGGATGAGGATGAGGTTAGGATGAGGATGAGGATGAGGATGCGGATGAGGATGAGGATAGGATGAGGACGAGGATGAGGATAGGATGAGGATGAGGATGAGAATGAGGATGAGGATGAGGTTAGGATGAGGATGAGGATGAGGATGCGGATGAGGATGAGGATAGGATGAGGACGAGGATGAGGATAGGATGAGGATGAGGATGAGAATGAGGATGAGGATGAGGTTAGGATGAGGATGAGGATGAGGATGCGGATGAGGATGAGGATAGGATGAGGACGAGGATGAGGATAGGATGAGGATGAGGATGAGAATGAGGATGAGGATGAGGTTAGGATGAGGATGAGGATGAGGATGCGGATGAGGATGAGGATAGGATGAGGACGAGGATGAGGATAGGATGAGGATGAGGATGAGAATGAGGATGAGGATGAGGTTAGGATGAGGATGAGGATGAGGATGCGGATGAGGATGAGGATAGGATGAGGACGAGGATGAGGATAGGATGAGGATGAGGATGAGAATGAGGATGAGGATGAGGTTAGGATGAGGATGAGGATGAGGATGCGGATGAGGATGAGGATAGGATGAGGACGAGGATGAGGATAGGATGAGGATGAGGATGAGAATGAGGATGAGGATGAGGTTAGGATGAGGATGAGGATGAGGATGCGGATGAGGATGAGGATAGGATGAGGACGAGGATGAGGATAGGATGAGGATGAGGATGAGAATGAGGATGAGGATGAGGTTAGGATGAGGATGAGGATGAGGATGCGGATGAGGATGAGGATAGGATGAGGACGAGGATGAGGATAGGATGAGGATGAGGATGAGAATGAGGATGAGGATGAGGTTAGGATGAGGATGAGGATGAGGATGCGGATGAGGATGAGGATAGGATGAGGACGAGGATGAGGATAGGATGAGGATGAGGATGAGAATGAGGATGAGGATGAGGTTAGGATGAGGATGAGGATGAGGATGCGGATGAGGATGAGGATAGGATGAGGACGAGGATGAGGATAGGATGAGGATGAGGATGAGAATGAGGATGAGGATGAGGTTAGGATGAGGATGAGGATGAGGATGCGGATGAGGATGAGGATAGGATGAGGACGAGGATGAGGATAGGATGAGGATGAGGATGAGAATGAGGATGAGGATGAGGTTAGGATGAGGATGAGGATGAGGATGCGGATGAGGATGAGGATAGGATGAGGACGAGGATGAGGATAGGATGAGGATGAGGATGAGAATGAGGATGAGGATGAGGTTAGGATGAGGATGAGGATGAGGATGCGGATGAGGATGAGGATAGGATGAGGACGAGGATGAGGATAGGATGAGGATGAGGATGAGAATGAGGATGAGGATGAGGTTAGGATGAGGATGAGGATGAGGATGCGGATGAGGATGAGGATAGGATGAGGACGAGGATGAGGATAGGATGAGGATGAGGATGAGAATGAGGATGAGGATGAGGTTAGGATGAGGATGAGGATGAGGATGCGGATGAGGATGAGGATAGGATGAGGACGAGGATGAGGATAAGGAAGAGGATAGGATGAGGATGATGATGAGGACAAGATAAGGATGAGGATGAGGATGAGGAAAAGGATGAGGATAATGAGGAAGATAGGATGAGGATGAGGACGAGGATAGGATTACGAGTAGAAT
>NC_032020.1:6361467-6361808 GCF_001865875.1 Lupinus angustifolius
ATGAAGATAAGCAAGAGGAAGAGGATGAGGAAGTGGATAGGATGAGGACGAGAATGAGGATGAGGATGAGGATGAGGATATGATGACGGATGAGGATAAGGATGGGGATGAGGATAAGGATAGGATGAGGACGAGAATGAGGATGAGGATAGGATGAGGACGAGGATGAGGATGAGGATAGGATTAGGATGATAATGAGGATGAGGATAGGATGTCGAGTCGGACGAGGATGAGGAGTAGAATGAGGATGAGGAAGAGGATGAGGATGAGCATAGGATGAGGAGGAGAATGTGGATGAGGATAAGAATAGGATGAGGAGGAGGATGAGGATGAGGTAGAGG
>NC_032020.1:6361908-6362745 GCF_001865875.1 Lupinus angustifolius
ATGAGGATGAGGATAAGGATAGGATGAGGAAGAGGATGAAGATGAGGATAGGATGAGGACGAGAATGAGGATGAGGATGTGGATAGGAGGACGACGAGGATGAGGATGAGGATGAGGATAGGATGAACACGAGAATGAGGATGAGTATAGGATGAGGATGAGGATGAGGATAGGATTAGGACGAGAATGAGGATGAGGATGACGATAAGGAGGAGGATAGGATGAGGATGACAATAAGAATGAGGATAGTATGAGGATGAGGATGGGGATAGCATGAGGAGTAGAATGAGGATGAGGATGAGGATGAGGATGAGGAAGAGGATGAGGATGAGGAAGTGGATAGGATGAGGACGAGAATGAGGAAGAGGATGTGGAAAGGATGAGGATGAGGATAGGATGGGGATGAGGAAGAGGATGAGGATGAGGAAAGGATGGGGATGAGGAAGAGGATGAGGATGACGACAAGAATGAGGAAGAGGATGAGGATGAGGATGAGGACAAGAATGAGGAAGAGGATGAGGATACGATTAGCACGAGAATGAGGATGAGGATAAGATGCGGATGAGGATCACGATGAGGATATGATGAGGACGAGGATGAGAATATGGATATGGATGAGGATGTGGAACAGGATGAGGATAAGGAGGAAGATAGGATGAGGGCGAGAATGAGAATTAGGATAGGATGAGGATGAGGACGATGATAGGATGAGGAGTAGAAGGAGGTAGAGGATGAGGATAGGATGAGGAGGAGGATGAGGATGAGGATAGGATGAGGATGAGGAAGAGGATGAGGACGAGAATGAGGATGAGGATAGGATGAGGAGGAGAATGAGGA
>NC_032020.1:6362845-6364230 GCF_001865875.1 Lupinus angustifolius
AGGATTAGCAAGTATGTCTTACTTACTTTTATTAGGATAGAAATACTTACACCTTAACGTATACTTATAGGCCATCTATCTTTCACCTAGAGTACTCATAGCCCATTTGACTCCAACAACATTATCAAACTTAAAATTTTCCTTCACACATTATTAAATACACTAGTCAATTTTCAATGACAATAGGAAACAACTATTAAAATTGCAAAAAATTGAAGTAATTACCTCAATATATTTCCATTGTTGGTATCTATTATCCTTTGACATCCAATCCCATCTTTTAACATGTATAGGACAAACTGTTGAGTTTTGAGCTAGTTTTCCAAGAAACCTCACAAGTAAGTTTGAGCCATTGTCATTGTCTCGTCCATAACCATTGAGTTCCACAATAACTTTTTTAGATTTTCCAAATGCCAAACCTAAATTGCTTGAATTTTTTGAGTTTCAATTTCTCCCGAAGAGGTATCTGCAATTATGTACAAGAAGCAAAGTATTGAAGGCAAACACATAATAACATATTGACTTTAATGGATTACTGCTCTTACCTTTCATTTGAGTATGATGAGGTTTCAAAGTTGTCATCACATATGAAGCATCTTATGTGTTCACATGTGCAGGTTCAACACCCTTTTGATTGTCACTAGTTTGTTGTTGTATATTTTGGGTATTTTTGCTATTGTTTTCACCTTTTTGGCCTCGTAGTTTTTCTAGCATTACTTGTCCTGAATTCATACACTTCATATTGAACCAATTACCTGCATAATTTGCTAACAAAAGAACTATAACAAGAAACAAAATATATACTAAATGAATCATTAAAGATATAATGCAAAAAGTGTAGCACAAATTGTAAAAAAGTCTATTTTATATTGTCAAGTACATAATATAGGATATTAAGCTACTCTAACATTCTTCCTTCTTCAGCATCACTACAATTATCACAATCTTCATCATTATTTGATCCATATTTTTCTTGTTCTTCTTCATTTACACCTTCCTGCACTAATTGTAATTCTTTGATGTTCTCCAAATGTTGCTCACAAAAAGGTCTGTCCTCCATATCATAGATGTCTCTAGGCTTCATGTGGCAAACACAATACCAACCTTGATCAACTGGATCATCAATATAATATACCATTCTAACATCAGTTGCAAGGATGAATGGTTCATCTGCTTCATTCGCACCGGTGTGTATTAAACATGAAAAGTTTACACTTGTTATCCCAATTTTATCAATTTTGATTCCCTTGTTAAGTGTAGTATCTACCCAATCAAATTTGAATAACACAACCCTTAACTTGCCATAATAGTCTAACTCTATGATGTCAACCAATTTCCCGTAGTACATGATCGAGGCTGTACCCAATACAAATAATATAACAATT
>NC_032020.1:6364330-6364622 GCF_001865875.1 Lupinus angustifolius
CACCTTATACTCACACACACAATAAGGGGTTTTTGTTTTTGGATAGTAGAACATAAATCAAATTAAAAAACAGTAGTTAAGCAATGTAATAAAACGGCTAAATCCCTTTGGTTTGTTTGTTCACAACTCAATCCTCGGTTTCAAAAGATTATTTTCAGATTCCAACCATTAAATTCCAAATTTGTTGAGAATCAATTAACTAAGCGATAATCAATACAAAGTTCCATAACCTAAACCTCTAACTAGGTGAAATCAGTATAAGCATGAAATGATTAACAAATTCACATGAACT
>NC_032020.1:6364722-6366294 GCF_001865875.1 Lupinus angustifolius
TCAAAAGGACTTTTCAAGGTTGTAATGGGGCCAAGGGCAAGGTAGGATAAATATGGGATATGTAGGTAAAACCAAATGGAATAGAGGAACGATAGGGAATAAGTACAAAGTAAGCAAAACTCAACCCAAAATAAGACCAAATCTCTAATTCCAATCTTCTTTGCGTTTCTCAATCTTTTATTCACTTTTGTTTCTCTTTTTGTTGTTTTTCTTTTTTATTTTCGTTTTTTTTATGATCACTTATGTACACAATTATATTAACCATCATTAAGACATAACCAAGAATCCACAAGATTTGAAGAACAATGCACCCTTTCTTACTTAATACCTATTCCCAAAACAATTCCAAAGCTCCAAAATTCCCTAAGGTTAGGACAATCATGGTTTTTCACTTATAAGCTTGTAATGAGCTAAGTAACAATGAAAGAAGTAAAAGTCTCAAAGGGGCTATCAAAGGATAAATTCGTTCAAGGTAGGCTTATATGGCTAAGTGGCTTATTCAAAAGAAATGCCTAGATCACTACTTCAATATGTGCATGTGAATATCAAGTATCAACAAGAAACAAGTGTAACGCCCCGAAAAATACTCTTTATTTATTATGTGGAAAAGTGAGTAAATTTTTTTTTGAATAAATTGGTGATATATAATTGTTTCCTTTTAAAAACCTTTCTTTTCCGGGACATCACTTTAAGTAACATATAATGCGGAAATCAAAACCGGTTACCTAATGGTAACTGAAATGATACTACATTTCCTGAATATACATCTTCATAGATATAAAAGATCATAAGTACTTAATATACATATCCAACAAGAAATGGCGGAAATATTAATCACCGCCAAAAGAGACTAAACAAAGACATGAACAAGCTGAAGCCGTCAGTGTTTCAAAAGCCACAAAATGATAAGCAACTCCTAGTGGCTAACTCCAAAGCTAGGGTACTGCCTATCCTCAATTCCGCATGCCCCCTCTTGGAACATCACGGACGGGTAGCTCCAAATCCGAGCAAAGTTGTCTACCTGACGAGCACACGTCCGAAAAGCAAGCAATAGAAAAAGAAGAGAAATAGAGATGTGGACTTACTCATAATATTACACTCATATATGAAAAGTAATTTATATATATAACATATCACATTATAACTCATCAGTTGTTCTCGTAAACGATTATCTAATCAACCTAGGTAATGTAAACAACACTTATTCCCAACAATATCATAAATTCACCATTTATAATTCGTCGACAAGATATCATGACTATGATTAAATAACAGATAAGTGGGGATCATAACCCCAAATAATAACATACACATGTATTATCTATAACCGACATCATAACTCACCGTTTATCAACAAAAACAATAATGTATCAACATACATTTCATAAACAAATACCATAACCATAAGTAATAGTATGTGCATAATGTTAATGATGCATGATGTTTGTAACTCAAATGTGGGAATCCACTTCCACAAGTGCAATATATACATGTCATGTCATGATCATCCACCTTACACCAATATCCTCCCAATAATCGGAAATAAATCAAGAGTACAGGTCCCATACCAAG
>NC_032020.1:6366394-6366987 GCF_001865875.1 Lupinus angustifolius
CAGATTGCAAAGAGGGGTTGTCAGAGATCGTCTAGTTTGGCCTGTGAGAACTGTCCGATCCAACAGGGTACCTCCCCAGGAATACAAGGGACTCGTCTCACCCAGACTCTCCCTCAAGACATTGTTGGCGAATCACCGTCCAATCAGTGTCGTCCCTCTCAACATCATGGTGCTCTAAGTCATCCCGTCAATTTCCTCTCCACTACTCCATTATTAACCATATGCATATGAACACTAACCGCAGTTAGATGATTAAATCTTTTAACCATCATTTACCATGCTCGGCCCACCTTAAGTTATCTCCCTCAGGAATGCTTCTTGTGAGTCCCGATCTTATGTTAACACGTAATATAAAGGAAATACATCCCACCACTACGACCATCGCTGAATACCCTGGACGATCCCCGACCAAGCCTCTTACGGTCAGCCGACCTCGCTCCGTGGTATCCCGGGTTCCTTTCTGGGCAGTGCCCTAATTCACATCATAACTCAAAGGGTAACGTCCCTACCACTACGACTATCGCTGAATCACCCTGGACGGTCCCAGACCAAGCCACTTACGGTCAGACGATCTCGCTCCGTGGTATCACATA
>NC_032020.1:6367087-6368102 GCF_001865875.1 Lupinus angustifolius
CTCTCGCCCAAGCGACAATTCATCTTTAAATTTCAATTAAACTTTAGCCTTCCTCGCCCAAGCGAGGCCCCTTCTCACTCAAGCGAGACATCATTAAAATCCTGGTTTTTTTTTCCCGCCCAAACGAAGCTTTTGCTCGCCCGGGCGAGGCCTTTACTCGCCCAAGCGAGGGAGTTCCAGGTTGAAATCCTGGGCTTTTTCGCCTAAGCGGGACCCTTGCTCGCACACGCGAGGCTTGCTCGCCCAAGCGAGGCTTTGTTGCCCGGGCGAGGGAGTTCCAGAACCAAAACTTCCCCTCGCCCAGTCCTCGCCCAAGCGAGACTGTGCTCGCCCAGGCGAGAGTTTCTCGCCCAAGTGACAGGGACTTGGACAGAATACCAACTTTTAGCCTTTTCGACAACCAAAACACATTTAAACATGGTTTTCCAAGCACCTGCACCCAGAAAAGTTCCCAACAACATTCATATACAATATTCAACACATTCATATACAATATTCAACACATTTCATCAACAAGCATATATATTCAAAAGCATTCAAACATACAAAATCTTGGGTTTCTTAAAACTCAAGTTAACTCCAAAACCTTTGAGATGGTTTAGGAGATCAGGGTGTCATATTCGGACACCACTATGTCACGATGTATTCTCTCTCACATACAATATTCAATACATTTACTCAACAATCATATATATTTAAAAACATCCAAACATAAAAATATTGGGTTTCTTAAAACCCAAGTTAACTCCAAAACCTTTGAGATGGTTTAGGAGATCCGGGTGTCATATTCGGACACCACTATGTCACGATGTAGTCTCTCTCACCTTAATGAAGCGTGATTTAACTCGTCGACTATGGGTGGTTTGGTTTCAAGGTTCGAACATCGAAATCTTCGTAACTACCACAATAAAAATCTGTTAGTTTCCGATGTTTCTAAAATCGTTACTAAAATACTTAAAATCATTTCTCTTTTTCCCATCGTGATCATACATCCATTTCATCCATCCGGTCCAAC
>NC_032020.1:6368202-6372657 GCF_001865875.1 Lupinus angustifolius
AGTTTATGGAGAGAAGGAAGTCATATTTGCCCCCTAGACAATGATGAAAAAATCTCCTAGGGTGGCTAATGATGATTTCATGAGATTGAGTGATGTTAGGTTTGCTTTATGGAAAGTCAAATCTCACATCCCAATGCGAAATGATCACCTCGCGGGTACGTGCGATAAACATGCTCGAGTATTATCGGCCAATACTCGATCGGTATTATAAATTGTCCGATCTTAATATTCGATTATAATTTCGGATTTCGGCATTCCGAGTGAAAAATATTTAGAAAATAGGTATGAGTGTACTCAGGGCCTATCTTGACTCGAAATGAAATTACAAAACCATTGGCGCAATCGGAATTTGATTCCGAGTTACGGAACTCAAAAACCACTTTTTGAGAATACCTATTCCCAAAACAATTCCAAAGCTCCAAAATTCCCTAAGGTTAGGACAATCATGGTTTTTCACTTATAAGCTTGTAATGAGCTAAGTAACAATGAAAGAAGTAAAAGTCTCAAAGGGGCTATGAAAGGATTAATTCGTTCAAGGTAGGCTTATATGGCTAAGTGGCTTAGTCAAAATAAATGCCTAGATCACTTCAATATGTGCATGTGGATATCAAGTATCAACAAGAAACAAGTCATGTTCTAGAGTGCAAGTAATCAAGAGTGCAATCACACATGAAAGAATATGAGATAGCATACATCAATCCATCCACAATTAAGGCTCAAATTATCACAAGGGATAAGTCTATCACAATTGTTTCAACCTCTTAATTCTCAAAAGCAACTTGACATACAGAATTGTATGGATTCACACCATAAGATATCAATACTTAAGTGAATGAAAGTATGAGAGAAAATGCCCAAAACTAAGAAAAACCTAAAAGTCAAAGAAAAGCATGCATCAACAAAACCTACAACCTACAATAGTCTCCCCCCACACTTAAACTACACATTGTCCCAATGTAGCACAATTAGAAAATCCAGACATACATAACAATCAATGGAATTGGACAAGTGCAATAAAAAGTAGAGAGGAGAAAGAAAGACTCCCTGGTGATTCATGGAGGGAGGAAAGTGGATTCAACCAATGAGTCATCCTCCACAAGTTCATCCACTAAGGAAGGATTTGTGAGGAAATGCTTGAGGTGATGCCCATTAACCTTGAAGCTCTTATCTGTGGATTCACTTTTGATTTCTACAGCACTGTAAGAAAACACATTAGTATCAACAAAAGGACCAATCCACATGGAACGAAGCTTACCACTTTTGAGTCCAAGCCTAGAGTTGTACAACAACACTTTTTGACCAACCAAAAATTCCTTTCTAGAAATCAAGTTATCATGGAATCTTTTGGTCTTCTCTTTGTAGAACTTAGAGTTCTCATATGCTTCTAAGAGGATCTTATCGAGTTCATTCAATTGGAGCTTTCTTTCTTCACCAACTTGATCAAGAGTCAATCATATGTGCCCAAAGAGCATATGGGTGCCTTGTAAGCAATCCTATGTGCCCAAAAAGCATCCTCAAGTCTGTTGCTCCAATCTTTTCTGTTAGGCTGCACCATCTTCTCCAAATTCCTCTTTATCTCTCTGTTTGAAATCTCAGCTTGCCCATTACATTGGGGGTGATAAGGTGTGGAAACTCTATGAAAAACCCCATATTTCTTGAGCATAGCTTGCATGGATCTATTGCAAAAGTGGGTGCCTTGGTCACTAACAATGGCTCTGGGTATGCCAAACCTGCAAAAAATGTGAGACCTAACAAAATCCATAACAACCCGAGCATCATTAGTCCTGGTGGCCTTAGCTTCCACCCATTTAGAAACATAATCAACAGAAAGTAGAATATAATAAAAGCCAAAAGAAACAGGAAATGGACCCATGAAACCAATACCCCATACATCAAACACCTCGCAGAACAACATAGGTTATTGAGGCATCTCTTGTCTCCAAGAAAGGGTACCATATGCTTTCTGACACTGCTCCCAAGTGCTACAAATCCTCCACGCATCTTTGAAGATGGTGGGCCAATAAAATCCAGAGTCAAACACCTTTCGTGCTGTCCTTTGGGTACTAAGATGGCCACCCATTGTAGAAGAATGACAAAACTGAAAGACTGACTCAATCTCATGATCTGGAATGCATCTTCTAGTAACCTGGTCAGTACATAATCTCCACAAATAGGGATCATCCCAAACATAATATTTAGCATCACTCTTAAGTTTATCATTTTGAGCTCCAGATGCAAGTGGAAGAAAAACAGATGCAACCAAATAATTTACAATATTGGCAAACCAAGGGGTGGGTAAAGAAACATAAATATTCAAAATTTGTTCATCAGAAAAATCATCTCTGATAGGCATCATATCAACAACTCCCTCAATCCTGCTCAAGTGGTCGGCCACCAAATTTTGGGCTCCACTCCTGTCACAGATCTCCAAATCAAACTATTGGAGCAAGAACATCCATCTAATCAACCTTGGTTTGGAATCAAATTTCTTCAATAGGAACTTGAACCAAGCAAATAAGACCTAAACTTATCTAGAGAAAATACAATAACTAAAAGCTCTTTTTCAGTTGTGGTGTAATTCGCTTGTTCAACATCTAAAGTCCTGGAAGCATAATAAATTATCCTAGGTAGTTTGTCCACTTTTTGAGCAAGGATAACCCCCAATGCATAATTAGAAGCATCACACATCAGCTCAAAAGGGACTGTCCAATTAGGTGCCTGGATAATAGGACTGGTGGTCAAGGCTGTCTTGAGGCAATCAAATGCCTCCATACATCTCTCATCAAAATCAAAGACCACCTCCTTTTGCAACAGATTGGATAGTGGGAAATCCTTCTTGCTAAAATCTTTAATGAACCTGCGATAGAAACCTGCATGACCAAGAAAAGAACGAACCTCTCGCATGCAAGAGGGGTAAGGCAAATGTGAAATAACATCTATCTTGGTAGGGTCTACCTCGATTCCATATTTGAGATCACACGATCCAAAACTATGTCTTGCTCTACCATGAAATGACATTTTTCGTAATTCGGAACAAGGTTAGTTTCGATGCATTTATGAAGAACTCTATCCAATCTATTCAAACATGCATCAAATGAAGATCCATAAAAACTGTGAAATCATCCACAAACACCTCTATGTAATTCTCTAAAAAATCACTGAAATGCTCATCATGCATCGCTGGAATGTACCAGGGGCATTGCATAGGCCAAAAGGTATCCTCCTATAGACAAAAGTGCCAAAGGGGCAGGTGAATTTGGTCTTCTCCTGATCCTCAGGAGAAATATGGATATGAAAATACCTAGAAAAACCATCAATAAAACAATAATGAGATTTAACTGTTAAGCGCTGAAGCTTCTGATCAATAAATGGCAAAGGAAAGTGATCATTTCTTGTTGCTTGGTTGAGCCTCCTATAACCAATGCAGACTCTCCAACTATCCCGCACTCTCGTAGGAATCAACTCATCTCTCTCATTCATGACACTGTAATTCCTGTCTTCTTTAGAACCACCTGAACTGGGCTCACCCAATGACTATCAGAAATGGGATATATAATCCCAGCTTGTAAATTCTTTGTGACCTCTTTCTTCACAACCTCAAGGATGACTGGATTGACTCTCCTTTGTGATTGTCTCACGGGTTTAGCTCCATCTTCTAAGAGTATCATATGCATCCAGATAGATGGGCTAATACTAGGAATATCAGCACTTGCAACAACTTCTCCTCTTGATCAGCATCAAGGGAGGTGGAAGCAATAACATGAAGCTTCTCATCGTCCTCTAAGTAAGCATAGTTGAGGTTTTCAGGAAAAGGTTTAGGCTCAAATACAGGTGTCTGCAAAACAGATGGAACCAAAGTAGCAGATATAGATTCTGCAGCTTGCACCTGGACAAGTAAATCAGATTGATGTATGATATCTGCAGCAATTGGGTTAGTGCAATCTGATTCTACAACATTTGGATCAACAGAAATATGCAGAAACTCATCAATACAAGAATTATACATTTCAGAATCAGTGCATTTATGACAATTGTATGAGTCTATCAATGACATAGAATCAAAATCATTAAGAAAATCACAGATATGCTCATTAGTTAACTCATCAAGTAAATCAATATGAAACACATAATGGTCCTCAGATGGATGCTTCATAGCATCAAAAATATTAAACCGGACCACAATATCACCAAACTCCATAGATAATGTTCCAGCATGGACATCTATCTTAGTTCGGGCTGTTCTAAAAAATGGCATCCCCAAAATGATAGGAGCTGTGTTACAGGAGGATCTCTCTTCCATATAGAGAATATAAAAATCAGCCGGAAAAATAAGTTCACCAACTAGAACCAAGACATCCTCTATCAAACTAGCAGGGTAGGCAGTACTCATGTTTGCTAATTGAATCACTACCCCAGTGGGTTGCATAGGTCCAAGTGAAAGAGACATTAAAAAAG
>NC_032020.1:6372757-6376146 GCF_001865875.1 Lupinus angustifolius
AATTTGTTCCTTAGTGTTCTCAGTCTCTTGTAAAATTGGTTGCTTCATTTTTTATGCAGGTAGATCAACTTCAGTCTGTTTGCCTGACCTTAGAGTGATAGCACTCACATTCTTCGGGTTGACCACAATCTAGGAAAGCAACTTATCAGAATTCTGAGAGTGTAATGAGTTTAATGAAGTAGCCATCTATCCCATCTGGGTGGTCAAATTCTGAATGGAGGACTCTTGTCTCTAAATGGGAGCTCTGGTTTCTTGCTGGAATTGCATATTCTGCAATGTCATTTGCCTCACCAATTCTTCTAATGAAGGTTCACTAGATGCGGGAGCAGGATTACTATTCACTTGTTGTTGCCTCTACTGTTGGATTGGAGGAGGGATATATGGTCTATTTTGTGCAGCATTATTATTCTGAAATGGTGGCCCTGGATGAGGCTGTGAAGGATCAGACCATCTAAGATTCGGATGATTCCTCCAACCAGGTTGTATTTGCTTGATGAAGGATCATAATTCTGTTGTTGTTGTCGAGGTCTGTTGTTGTAAATATTTGCAGTATAGGCCTTAAGATGGTCACCAGATTTGGGCTCCAAGTGAGAAGGACAAACATCAGCATAATGGTCAGTTGCATTGCAAATGCCGCAAACTCATGCTGCAAGTGGAGGTTTCTGCTGATTCATGGCAAGTTGAGTGACCAAGGTAGCAAGGGAGTCAATTTTTTTCTCAAGTTTATCTTGTCTTACCGAATCTGTCCCAACATCATGGACACCTCTGACCACTATAGCATCACTACTTCTTGCACTGAACTATTGAGAGTTAGAAGCCATCTTCTCAATCAAACCTGTAGCTTCAAAATGGGTCATGTCTCCAAGTGCACCACCATTAGCAGTATCAATAATATTTCTCTCCATGTTGTTCAGACCCTCATAAAAATATTACACGAGGAGTTATTCAGAGATCTGATAATGGGGGTAGCTTGCACATGGTCTCTTGAATCTCTCCCAATATTCATATAAACCTTCTGCATGTATCTGATGCTAGAAATATCTTTTCTGATTGCAGTGGTCCTGGAGGCAGGAAAGAATTTTTCAAGGAAGATTCTCTTCAGGTCATCCCAACTAGTAATAAATCCAGGGGCCAAGTAATACAGCCAATCTTTTTAAGCACCTGAAGTGAATGTGGGAATGCCTTCAAACATATATGACCCTCTTGGACATCACGAGGCTTCATGGTGGAACATACAATGTGGAACTCCTTAAGATGCTTATGAGGACATTCACCTACAAGTCCATAAAACTTAGGCAACAAATGGATTAGTCCAGTTTTGAGCACATATGGCACATCCTCATTGGGATACTGGATACACAAGCTTTCGTATGTGAAATCAGATGCAGCCAGCTCCCTTAATGTCCTCTCACGTGGGATTGGAGGTGGTTCAACCATATTTTTAGAGTATGCAACAGAATACACAGAAATAGCAGAATCGGTATCACTATCAGGTGGATTAACACTAAGATGAAAAGACTGACTATCTAAATTTAAATTCCTAACTTGTCTAACCAAACTATGAAATGTTCTATCAATTTCAGGATTTATTGGATACAAATAGTTAAGATTTCCCCTAGTCATGCACTAAATGCTGGTAAGAACCATGTAGAGCATTAAGTGAAATACATGTTAAATTTTAGTGATCAACCAAAACTTTGCATCAATAAAATCCTAATACCATAGGAAACATCCACAAAACATCTCAGGACAAAACTCAAAGCCTAACTAATTTAATTAAATGCAATAAAATCAAAACAATTGGAAAAAATAAACTTGTAAAATAAAAAGAAATAGTAAACAAACTCTTTTTGGATTTTCAGGGTGGGTTCTATAGACGCAGTGTATAGAGAAAGAATCGTTGGATTTTTCTACCACAAGTGCATATATAATGTGTCCAATTCTGATTAACGGTTCCAAAGTTATGCCCAAAATAGAAAATCAACAGTAAAACTAGTCACTAATTGTTTGTATCTCACAACCAGCAGCAAGGTGATTGACTATGATGCATCTAGTATTCAGTATGGAAACAAAGTTTCATGCAAAAATTCCAACCACAACTATATTAACCAACATACACCCGAATCAACCAACATGCAAATAACTAAACAAGACAACAAACAACAAACAGTGAATGCTACAGGAAGATATTGAAACCCAAACAGAATGGTTATTCTAAGACACACACTAAACAATACTAAGAACCTTTGACAAGAACTGATAATCCCCGGCAGCGGCGCCAAATTTGATCAAGGTCGTACCCGATACAAATAATAGAACAATTAAAACTACAGTACTAGGAAGTAATTCCTAGGTCGTTTCCCAAGGATTATCTTTCAAGCAAAGCTTCAAACACCTTATACTCACACACACACAAGGGGGTTTTTGTACTAGTTAAACAATGTAAGAAAACGACTAAATCCCTTTGGTTCATTTGTTCACAACTCAATCCTCGGTTTCAAAAGATTATTTTCAGATTCCAACCATTAACTTCCGAATTTGTTGAGAATCAATTAACTAAGCGATAATCAATTCAAAGTTCCAGAACCTAAATCTCTAACTAGGCGAAATCAGTATAAGCATGACACGATTAACAAATTCACACAAACTAAGCATTCATGCACTAGAGAGAGTAAATCAACTAAGCGAAGATAAACTCATAAACTAGTTTCTACATAG
The DNA here is from genome assembly GCF_001865875.1 of Lupinus angustifolius. NCBI lineage: Eukaryota > Viridiplantae > Streptophyta > Magnoliopsida > Fabales > Fabaceae > Lupinus > Lupinus angustifolius. The sequence goes on from NC_032020.1 coordinate 6,375,476, forward strand.
AAGAAATCAACAATAAAGAAACCGAAAATGCATTAATAATAAAAGCTCAAGAGTTGTGGTACATTACCAAAGGAATTTAGTCTACAAGTTTAGTCTTCCATTGAGTGGAAGAAAGAAACCGAAAATAAAGAAGATGAATGAAAACCAAAAATGAAGAACATGTGAAACCCTAGCAGAGTAAAAAAGGAGAAAACAGAATTCTAAAATGAGTGAATGTAGAGAGTGAGAGTGGAATTCGGGTTCCCTCTTTTACAAAGAGTAAAATCAAAAATGGACCCTAAACAATGGGCCCAAAACTAAAACCGAATTTACAAATAAAAACTCCCAAAAATAAAAATACAATCTTCACTGCCATTGGTGCCAAATATGATCTGAAAATAATAATAGATTTAATCAGGCTAAAAATTTCAAATTAACTCATTTTATGAATTAGTCCAATAAAGTCTAAAACACTAAACAATGTGATACAAAGTTCATTAGGCACTAAGAATCACTAGTCATGCTAAATTAAGGTTATGAATAGTGTGTAATATATTGTTCATCAGTACATAACATCACTTGATATTTCAATAGGTTCCATACCACTTGAAAATCTCTTAGTTACAGCAGACATAACAATATCACTATTTTGTGTTCTCAATCCTTGCTCCTTCCTCTTTGTTCGAAACTTA
>NC_032020.1:6376246-6396942 GCF_001865875.1 Lupinus angustifolius
TGATGCATCCTTGTGACCTCAGTTTTACACTTTCTGGATGAAGAAGTTAATATTATCACATATTTGATATTGTAATGCATCATAATATGAAAATAAACTATTAATAAGAACATATAACTTACTCACGAAATGTATCAACCAATTGACAATTAGTTAACACATAACGATGAGCTTGTAGCTTCTCAATGGGTGGTAACGAAAAAATCTTGCATGCACCAATAAATTTGCCCAATGTAGGAAATATATTCGAAAAGATAGTAGATTCACTAAAAACATTGACCCTAATATCGTCGTCGTTGCGTCTTGGTCGATTGAACCTTGTTTCAATGTCACCATTCATAAAATATCTCAAACAAAAAGTTAGAGATTCTTCCATAATATACCCTTCAACTATACAACCTTCTAGTGCAGCCTTGTTACGGACATATGATTTTAAATGGCCAAGGGTCCTAGAATTAAAAGGAAATGAATCAACATTGAAGTAAAGTCCGAATAAAATAAATAATTAAGCATGTAAACTAAAAATTTACCTTTCAATAGGATACACCCATCTATAATGTACAAGACCAACAGTCATTGCTTCCTCCCCAAGATGAATGACCAAATGAACCATGATAGTGAAAAGGGATGGATGGAATATCATTTCCATATGGCAAAAGGTCAAATAAATTCGTTGTTGGAGTTTCTCTAAATATTTGACATTTAAAACTTTGCTTGACAATTCTCTAAAGTAGTTACATAGCTCAATTAACACTGAAGTAAATTCTTTAGGAAGGGATCTTCTAAAGGCAATTGGAAAAATATGTTCCATCAGAATATGTGTATCATGGCTCTTTATTCCAGAGATCTTGTGTTTCTTTACATCAACACATCTAGAAATGTTTGACGAGAAACTATCCGGAAATACCACACTTTTAAGAACTTTTAGAAAGATATATTTCTCTTGATTTTTCATTTTACAGCATGATGGAGGAAACTTAGAGGAATTCAGATATAGATGAAGCTTCTCTCTAATTCTCATTGCATGTAAGTCTTTACGAGCTTTAAGATTATCTTTTGTTTTACTTTTGTCATCAAGTGTTGTGAATAATACATTGTCACCAACATTTTTCTCTATATGCATCATATCAAGGCAATGGTGAATAAGAAGATGTTTCCAATAAGGTAGATCCTAAAATATACCCTTTTTCTTCCATTGTGGTGGGTTGCTTTCATTCTTAACCTCATCATGGGGCCTTTTACGACTCGATTCTATATCTCGCAAGATATTTGAACCTGAAGGCGGGATAGGGGCAGTTCTAAGCTCATTAGAAACATCAAAGGACGATTTATTGATCCTATACTTATGATCAAGTGGTAAATATCGACGATGTCCCATGAAGCAATATTTTCCGCCAAACTTTAGCCATTTAGACTCTGTATCAAAATTACATAGAGTTTTTCCTTCTTCGCTTACATAGCTTCCATCCTTCTTCAATAAAGTTGACAAAACAACCTCACCACGACATACAGGTCTTTGCAATTTTAGCTCCTAACACAACCAATGAAACATAAGTTTTTACATTCACAAAACTTCATTCTTTACAATAATACAATTACCTAGGACAACTTACCATTTGACGACCTCTCCTTGCATTGCTCATACTACCACCAGCATGGGACATTATGAGAGAAGTTTGCTTCATACAGTACCATGGAGGATAATTGTAAGCATACAACATCACAAGCCAAATGCTATTATTAGAACTTAAAGTTCCAAATGGACTGAAACCATCTGTAGCTAATGCAAGCCGTATATTACGAGAATCTAAAGCAAAGTCCGGATACATTTTGCAAACTCCTTCCATGCTTTACTATCTCTCGGATGTCTTACCAACCCATTAGGGTTTGCCTTTTTAGCATGTCATTTCAAAAGCTATGCAGTTTTAGAACACATGTATCGCCTTTACAATCTTGGTATAAGTGGGAAGTACTGTAAGACCTTTGCTGGTATATATATTTTATTTTGGCCAACCATCATATCATTTGCACCACTAATATTTCCAATAGATTTCCACCTAGATGCATTGCAAATCTTGCAATTATCTCTTTTCTTGTCTTCCAATGAACCCCAATATAACATGCAATTGTTCGGACATGCATGAATCTTTTCATAGCTTAAACCCAACTTCTTAATCACTTTTTTTGCCTCGTATAAAGATGTTGAGAGTTTAGCATGGGGAAAAACATCATTTAAAAGATCAATGATCATAGAAAAAGTTTTGTCTGTTGCACTACATAAGACTTTTATATGATACAAAAGAACAATGAAAGATATTTTACTATATTTTTTGCAACCATGGTACAATTCTTCATTTCCATCACCTAATTGCTCTTTTATTTTTTCTTGTTGGACTTTACTTGCATCACCCCTAGGCTGGTCATCATTTGGGATATTTGAGTGACCGAAATCTTGAATTCCACTATCATCAAAGATGCCAAAAACGTCATTTAACGTATCTTGCATTGGATATTGTCTAACCAACTCTTCTTGTGGTTGGGCTATAGTTTCAACATTATCTTGCACATGCTTTTTCCTATGCATATACCAAAATGTGTGCTTTATGGGAAACCCTTTTTGAAGTAGATGACTAAACACTTCAATTCTATTACCCATTTTAAGAAATCCACATGTAATACAAGGACATGGAATTTGATCATTTATAGGTACATTTGAAAAGGCGAAATCCAAAAATTGCACCACCCCATCCAAGAACTCCTTTGATCTAATTGGTTTCTCAATCCAACTCTTATCGGTCATAACTACGTGAATCTGTTTTTGATGTTAAATTCAATTGCTAAATCATTAAGTATCGATCATAACAACGACTTAAGTATTACCTCAATGCTCTTCTAGTTATTTCAAGTTAGGATCAGGGAATGAAGTCATAGTGACATGTATCATGGCCTGTATGAAAAACAAATTTGTCCCATTAAGAGAATCAAGGAGTGTCATGTCTATCATAAAGATGACCATTAATAGAGTACTAATGTAGATAGCAAAACTTCACATAACTAATATTGCATAAAATATGGTATAATATAAAAATAAGAAAGTAGTTGACTATAAAAATGCATAAATTAGTCTTCAACCTCCATCCTCTCTCTATCTCTAGCATTCTCCCTCATCCCTAAGTTCTCCAACATGAAGCAAGTTTTACTCTTGGCCATTGTAATGTTCCCATTGTTAACACTACTTTCAGCTGAATCCAAAAGTGTTAATAGTTTAACCATCAACCTTATTCATCGAGACTCACCTTTATCACCCTTCTACAAAGCTAAAACTGCAGCAATTCCCAACAATGGAGATTACCTTATGAAAATATTTGTAGGATATTAAAGTTTATCATTTAATCAATCTAATCTAATGAAAAGGTAGGAATTCCTCTAATGTGTGAGGTTACACATTGGAGTTTAATGTGCATAAATCTAGATGATATTTTTATATAATTAATTAATTGACCAAAATGATATTAATTACTAATCATATTTAATTGTTTATATTAATGTTCATTACCAAATAAGTCCAAGCATAAATAGATAATTTGTTTTGATACATTTTAAAAAACCTGTAGGGTTTTCCCTTCACTATACATTTTGTTCTGCACCATATATATGATTTGAAACCTTCTTTATTTATGAATTCCTGTTAATAGCATGAGTGCAAAGGGGCTATGAAAATATATTAGTATGCTTCTTAACTCATAATATAAAAGTATAGTCTCTTATTTCAATTCATGATGTGTTTAATCTCCTTTACACAATTTCAAAGCTGTATAATATTTGAATGTGATTAAGATTAACCATGGCTTTCAATCTTTTTTACAGATCTTGTTTTTATGTTAGACTTAAATTACTGGTGAAATGAAGAATAAATCTGATTCAATTTGTTTCTAGTAAAATTACAAATGATTTATTGACTCTCTGCACTAAGGACTTCACATATATTTTCAGATGATTGTATGCAACAAACACAATGTAACCATGAATGCAAAAAAATGAGTCTTAAAGTTCAGCTTGCTTCATCAGACCTCAAGCACTCCCATATGTAACTTTCAGCAAATCAATGTGCATTGTACAACCAACCAAACAAACTCACATAACGTACCATAATTTTTGGAAAAGGAAGTAGTAACTCTTTCTCATTGCATAGAATATGATATATCATAAAACTCATAAAATCAAAAAAACACAAATTAGCAAAATCATAAAAGTCAAAACCCTAACACCTCATAGTAAAATCAAGTTAAAAATCGAAATCCACAAACAGAAAAATAGAAGCTACAAAGTAGATCCAGATCAATAAAAAGCAATTAAAGATTGTAACATCATTGATCCATAAGAGACATTGCAACAAAAGTTTACAGATCCAAAAGAAAAAACCGTGTAACCACTAAAATTCACCAAAAGAACACACAAAAACAGAGATCGAAGCAAATCTTGATTAAACTGAACTGGATTTGGATTTGGAATTGAGGAGGAGGATCAGAAGGAAGAAAAAGTGGTTGAAGTGTTTGTGGAAAGTGATTTCTTGAAGAGTGAGAAGCTTTTGCTATGGTGAAAATGATGAAGTGGAAGTGATGAAGTTATTTACGGCAAAGAGAGTGAATGGATAAGTTTGCCACACTTGTGATGAAGTGAAAGGAAAAGAGAGTGATGAAGGTGCGTGAGAAGGTGAGAGATTATCTTTGCAATTTGGGCTTTAGGTGCGTGAGAAAGTGAGTGATGAACTAAAAGTCTATTTTGGGCTTTAGTTTTGAATTTGCTACTATCTATAAGTGTGGCAAGATGTTTGTGCCTAAATCCTCTTTGTTTTGTAGTGTACAATGAGTTTGGTTGGGTCTAGGTAGTGCATTACTCAGATCGACTCTATTGCTTCATTTTTGGACCCAGACCCGTCCTAGACCTATGCTGATACTCGTTGGGTCTGCTATACACTGGTCCTTGGATATTCAGCGGATCTACGGGTACCCACAAATTAAAAAACATTAAAAATAATTTCTAGTAATTTATGTAATTGTGTATTGGTTTACTACAATCTTATATGTTATTTAGGTAATCAATAAGATAGAGAAAATATAAAAAATAATTTAAAGTTTTAAACACATTTTAAATAGACTATTTCAACATTATAACGTAAAATTGATTTTATAGAAATTATTCAATCAACATAATATTATATTACACATATCAATTAACAACATAACATCACATCAGATCACTACTTAACAATGTAACATCATTGTTTACCAACATATCACTTGTATTTACGAATTAACAATATAACATTATGGATTAACAATATATATTTACACACACACATATATATATATATATAGAGAGGGGGATTCACATATTTCATATTTTAGCCATCAATTCTAGGAAAATCTGATGGTATAGATCTACTCACTAATTCAAACCATTGGATTTCCCTAGAATTGATGGCTAAGATGTGGAGTATTTAAACTTACTCTTGGAGTAAGTAGATCTACTCCCATATATATAGGTTTGGTACTTATAGGTCTGAGTACCTCATTGTCCAGACCCAGACTCATCCAACAACATGTCTTAAAATCTCAGGTCTTATTATCAACGGGTCCAAAAATACAGACCCAGACCTGACCCATTGCCAATATTTTTTGCGGGTACCTACAGATCCGGATAATCATTGTAATCTCTAAGTGAGATTGGTGAAATGAGTGAGTACTTACATTTTGTTAACAAGTGTAATCAAAACATCTATGATAGGAAAATGTCCCCATTTTTTGGAATAGTAATGCTAATTAATTAATGCTAACCTCGGGCATGCTTTATGTTTTTATTTAAAAAAACAGCATTTCTTCTAGTACTTATAATAATGAGTTCAATGTTTTTTTTTTACATTTTTCTAATTAAATTATTATTTCATCCTTAGCCCCCATATTTTTTACATGATATTAACACTTTCTAATATTTACATTTTTTTACAATTTAGTCAGGTTGGATCAAGTAAGACTTGTCTCTAACTCAATCCTAAATGTTGACCGAGTCATCATTTAAACCTGAACCTAGACCCAATTAAATGTAATGCATAACATTTTAGATAAAATCTTCACAATATTACTTATTATTATGGATATATATATTTGACATATAAAATAAAATATGTATATATATTGTTAATCATATATATATGTTGAAAAAATTAGAGAATCAATGATACTTTCGACCAAAAAATGTCATTACTCTATACACAATTGAATAGACACACATATAAATATGAAAGATGAGTGATCATGGAACAAATCAGATTAGGTCATGATTGTCACATACTTCACCCTAAATATTGTCAATGTCTAATTTTTTAACCCTAGACCTGATAAGACTCGGCCCTATTCAGGATCGATTATGATCATACCAAATGAATCAATAGGGCTGAATCTTGCTCATCTCTACTTTCTATTTCTAATACATAGATATGAAAGGCCCATTGTAAGAAATAAATACACAAGAAACTACAAATAATACACTACCATTTGCAGGCATTAGAATATGATATTGTGACGTCGGACATACTCACCACCATAAGGTGGATACATAACCATTGGGTTAAACTGTACACATTAATCCCATATATACAATAATTGACTCATTTCTTACCTTAGCCTAACACACAAGGGGCACCTGAGTTTTGATTTTATCTGTCTTCTCAATGAGTCCCCCAATTAAATTAGTTAGTCTACAAGATTCTATTTAAAATTAACATAAATAGGAAGGTAGCGGGCACCCTACTATTATTTTTTAACATAAAAAGTATGATTAACTCATCTTGAAGTTGGAAAGAAACCATAAAAGTAGTTTGGCCTTTGGGATCGGGAAAATCAGATCTATGTCAACTATAATAGTTTTTTTGGGTTGGTATTCTCTCATCATTTTTTTGTAAGGAACTAATCTTTTTGGTGTATGTGACTGTCTTTTCCAACAAGCGTCGGTCACAGGAATTGAACCTTCAACTTTGTGAATCCAATAAAACTTTATATCATTATACCAACTCTTTGTTAATAACGATAATAGATTGTGTTTAAGAGAACATAATTGGAAAAGGTAACAATATAAAATAGTTGAAGTGTCACAAATTGAATGAAGAGTCTCCACTAAAATCGGAAAGTTTTTGTTATATTCATATAATAATTAAGTATGCAATTAGATTACATGTGAGGCATTTATCATCATTCATCAACGCAAGTCACAAGCTCGTGCATGAGTGGACTTAAAAGGCAGCAACCGGCGCCGTAGCCACTTCTATTGTTTTTGCATTATTCGTTGCTAAAAGATTTTTCTCATATAAATAAAAACTAATGAAATAAACTATAAGAATATTTTATATGAGCAATTGTTATTATGAAAAATGAAATATTTTATATGAACAATTAGATCTTATTTGAACGGTTAAAATTAAAAAATATATGAAAATAATTTTTTAAGTAATCATATAACCAATAAGTAATTTTAAATCTTAACCATACATGTATAATTATAAAATCCAAACTTATTATTTTCATAATTTTTATATGAAATTTATTCTCATTCGAATCACTTCCATACTACCTTATCCTTTATTCAATATAATTATTTTAACGTTTCATTTTATGCTATAATGCATTTTGACTTCCGAGTGATCAGGACTATGGAAATCTTTATCATTTTCTTCTCTTCATTTGTTACCCATTGTCTCTCATACACACATACATATACATATATATATATATCATTTTTATCTTATTTAAAGAAACAATATTATTTTGTCTATAATCTTTATGTCTCACAACTCATTTAGATTTCAAAAGAAAATTACATTTTTGAAGAAACAAGTTTTCCCCCGACTTGAATATTAGGTTGCTAATTTTTCATTATAAATTTTTTCTGACCCATTTTTATTGTTTAACTTTATTTAATATTCCATTCGTCTCACAAAGTAAAAATTAGCAAAAAAACAATTGTCCCAAATTAAAGTTACAATAATAAAAAATATTTTTTTTAGAATTTTCAAAACAAAGTCTATGATTAGGTGATCAACGAAAGGTGCATGTTTCTTATAAGCAAAATCGATAACCAGAGAGTGCTTTTAAAAAAAGGAAATGATCAGCAAATCCCAAAAAATAATTCGTAGGGTTCATGCACAAATATGCAAATTGGAAATTAAAAATTCATATACCAATCCAAGGATCTAACCTTTATGATATCTAGGATATGATGATAATTAATGATGATTGATTGACTTGTTAAGACAAAATATAAAAAGTATATACTTTTTAACTTTTCAAAATTTTATCATCTAATTATAGGGAATATCATTCTTTATAGACAAAGTTCTTTGAAATAAAAGATGTATGTGTATGAGTTTTATATATTGTCAATACATTATCTATTATTTATGTTTAATTATTATGAACTTTTCAAAAATATAAATACAAGTCAATAATAAATGATATATTGATTATATATATAAATTTTTATATTGATATTACATACCTATATATTACAACTCAAGGGAAAGACGAATTGAGCATCTAATGGAATTTGAACCTGGATTTTACATTTTTTATCATACAACTCTATCAATTAAGCAAATAACATAAGTAGACATTATGAAGTAAGAAGCACACACTCTTTCTTCCACATAACCCACTCAGTTTCACTTCACACATGAAAATGCAACTATGAAAACAAATATTTGTTCAAAAATAGATGGCAATAAATTGTTCAATTCCTAAGTATTTTTCTAATTGAAAAAAAGATATATACAAGATAATAATATAAGAGTTTTTTATATTGTTACTGTATTATTTACCATTCATTTTCAATCATCGTTGAATTTAAAAAAAAATAATCAAAATGAATGGTGAATAAAACATCACTGACGGTGTATAAATCTTTATACTGTCTACTACATAGATATTACACTCTTTGAAAAATAATATATCACCCTATATTTTTTATTCATGACTCATTTACAAGTGATATGTCACTTTCTTGTTGTGTGTGAGAATTTGTACGACGACGAGTGTAATATCTATGCATTATGAGTATAAAGATTTATACACAGTTACTGTATCATTCATCATTCATTTATATTACTTTTTTTGAAAAGCCTATAATGATTAAACACAAATATTGAATGATATAATGACAATATATAACACTCATATACTTTTAGTATATACATTTTTTTTCCTCATATATTATTACTCTTTTTTTAGGAGCACATATTATATCAAAAAAATATATCACTTCATGTGTTATTTCATACACTTCATATGGCTGATTAAAACAACACTTAATTATTATACTTTAATTTAAATATATATATTTTTTAACTAAACACATGGAGTAGAGACATATTTTAGAATAGGAGATGTACTTTCCTATTTTTTTTTGGTGATTGATATCATAATTTTGCATTCGGCTCAAACAAAATTAAGTTTAAGTTTATGAAAATGAAATGCTGACCGGTAGTGAAGCACACATTTTTTTAAGTGAAAATATTATTAAGAAAAACAAAAATTATAACCATAAACAATAATGTACACTTTTTAGAGAAGAGAAGACAAACCCCACAAAGAAACCACTATACTAACATAATAAAACAGAAATTAACAATAGCACTTCAAATATAAAATTGGATACCAACGGGCGTTGGTTCAAGTGGTACATGCTTAATTCCCCTTAAGTCAGGTCTCGGATTCGAGTCTTGTGGATGGAAAAAATGTCTGTTGGGAGAGTTAACCCCACGTACCTGTGGATGTTCTCGGCTCGGACAAGATTGCCTCTAGTGCGAGGATATCTGTGGGAAACCAAAAAAAAATTGGATTAGAGAGTGTTAGGGCCCAAGTAATCAGTAACATGCCCAAGAGAACAAAGAATCTTCCTAGTTGGCAAAAGGATTATGTTATGGAATAGGGATAAAAATATCAGAACTTTTTGTGTTAACAACTTTACCTTTTTATATGATTTAGCCACTTGTATGGTCTAGATCATTTACCTTTTGCCTTTTTGCTTATATAATATGTTTGGAATTAAATGAAAAGGTATGAAAGATGCATATTCAGTAAACTTCTTCTTAGAGTAATTGTTTATTTTCCATTAAACTAGTTTCTTCCTAACATTTTGGTGTTTTCATTCTTCACCTCATGCCTCCCAAAGCTGCACAAAAACATCCTGATGATTCAGCCACACATATACTCATGGAGAAATTAAAAGAAAATCAAGAGATGCAGGATGCTAGACATGCTACTATTACTACAGTTTTACACAACATTACAGACAAACTTACAGAAATCAGGTTTGTTCTAGTAATTTCTCCGGACCAACAACAAGTCCCTCCCACCCATCCCTCTTCTTCCCATATTTCTCACCATAACCCCCACCCTCAACCAATACCTCAACCCCCACACGGCCAAAAGTTTACACCCCACCATTCACCTATATTGCAATCCCCATCTTCCCCTCCAGCACCTCCATTTTTTCCACACCCAAACACCACCGCCTCACCTGCTCCATACCCTTCCCACCCTCACACACAAAACCCACTCCCTCGACCACCAAAACTTCACCTTATGCCCTTTGATGGATCTAAACCTTTAGACTGGATTTTTCAAGCCGAACAATTTTTCCAACTATATCTGGTTTCACCAGACCAGCGGATGCCCATGATCTCTTTTTCTATGTAACGGGAAGCTTTGAGTTGGTTTAAGTGGATGTTTCATAACTCTCAACTCTCCGTCTGGAATTCCTTTACAAGAGATTTAGAGAACCATTTTGGGCCTTCAGCCTACACTATCCATCTGGCCGAATTGTTCAAGCTCAAGCAACAAAGTTCAGTGGTGGAGTTTCAAAAACGGTTTGAAAAATTGTGCAACCACATATGGGGATTATCCCCAGAACAGATTCTGAACTGCTTTATTTCTGGACTGTTGCCAGAAATTCGCCGGGAGTTGGCTATACTGTGCCCCCGTTCTATTTCGGAGGCCATGGGTTTGGCCAAACTTGTGGAAGCTAAGACCCATGACTCAACTCGCACGAGTTTCTGTCCAGCAGACCGGTTTTTTCCCCACAATTTCCCACTGGGCCTAAACCGACCCATCTGTCACAATCTACTCTTTCACCAAATATGGCCAAATCACCCTTACCTATACGTCGGATGACAATTGCTCAGATGCAAGACCGACACGCACAAGGCTTGTGTTACAATTGTGATGAAAAATTTCATCTAGGGCATAGTTGTCAACCCAAACAATTTCTATTCATGCTGGATGATAACCCCTTGCTTTCTGTTGCGGATAACCTAAGTGATCCAGATTTGATTATGGAGGATCCTACAACGACAACATGTGAACCACTCACTAATGATCTTATCCATTTTCACATTTCAGATCAAGCTTTGGGTGGGCAGCTTTCACCTCGGACTCTCAAGTTCTCCGGGTCAATTTATGGGCACTCTATGACGGTTCTCATGGACACAGGCAGTTCCCATAACATCCTACAACCTCGGTTAGCTACTTACTTGAACTTGCATATTACTCCTACTCCCCAGTTTCCTATGATGGTGGGAAATGGAGAACACATTTACTGCAGTGGGTTATGTGAACAAACACCGATTACACTACAGGGCCATGAATTTCTCATTCCTTTTTACCTACTACCCATTAAAGGGGCTGACGTGGTGTTGGGCATCGAGTGGCTTCGCACCGTGGGACCAGTTGTATCTGATTTCTCAATACCATCCATGCAATTTTCGGTAGGGAAAGCTACTATAACTTTGACTGGGGACACCTCATACTCTATCCAACAATCTACATTCCATCAACTCACACGACTATTTCACACTAACAGCCTAGCCACATTCCACACAATAACCATAAAACCAATCCTACAAACAACAACACCCCCTTCTGCCCATACCGACCCTATCATATTCGGGTTACCACCAGATTCGGGATACCACCAGATTCGGGTTGATCCAGTGGACACACAAAACAGCTTTTAGAACATTCGATGGTCATTATGAATTCCTGGTTATGCCATTCGGTCTCACTAATGCCCCAACTACATTCTAGGCAGCCATAAATGCCTTACTCAGGCCGCATTTACCTCGGTTTGTTCAGATATACTTGTCTATAGTTCATGTTTAGCATATCATTTAATTCATCTAGAAACGGTGTTGCGCTTACTGGAATCTAATCAATTTTATACCAAGTTATCTAAATGTCACTTTAGAGTTGATTCAACTACTTATTTGGGGCATATTATCTCTACGGCTGGAGTGCAACCGGACCCAGAAAAAATTCAAGTTATGGTGAATTGGCCACAACCTCGTTCTCTCACAACACTGAGGGTTTTTTTAGGGCTCACCGGCTTTTATAGAAAATTTGTTAGAAACTACGCCTTTCTCGTTGCTCCTCTCACCAATCTACTCAAAAATAATAAGTTTACATGGACTACAGCGGCTCAGCACGCCTTTACATATTTAAAACAAGCAATGGTAAAAACCTCAGTCCTACATTTACCCGATTTCTCTATTCCATTTCAGGTTGAAACAGATGCCTCCGCAATGGCTGTTGGGGCTGTCCTCTCACAATCAGGTCACCCATTGCCTTTTTCAGAAAAAAGATGGTTCCCCGCATGCAGTAGGCTTCAGCTTACGTCCGAGAAATGTTTGTTGTCATAGAGGCAGTTAAAAAATGGCGTCAGTATTTAATTGTGCGGAAATTCAACATTCTAATAGACTAACAGAGCCTCAAACATCTCATGACACAAGGGTTGCACACCCCAGAACAACAGAAATGGGCTACTAAGTTAATTGGATTCCAATATGAAATTTGGTATAGGACGAGTACCTCAAATCGTGTGGCAGATGCACTCTCTCGCCTTCCCGATGAGGAGGCAGTACTGACATCCCTTTCTTCACCGATTCCCGCTCTCTTGGATCAATTACGCCACCATTATCATAGCTCCTCCGGAAACCAATTTATTCAGAAATGTGAGACAGATGCAAAAATGCAACAAAAATTCCATTTTCAAACGGAATTTTATTCTATGACAAACGAATTCTTAAACCTGAGTTACCTGGTCTGAGGAACCAGATGTTGGCAGAATTTCACTCTTCCTCGGTGTCAGGGCATTCGGGATTAAAACCAACAGTTGCAAGGGTGGCGACATCTTGCTACTTGTCGGGGCTATACCACGATACCAAGCTCTTAATCAAGCATTGATTAACCTGTCAGCATAACAAATATTGTCCAACGAAACAAAAAGGGAAGTTACAACCTCTTAAAATACCAAAATAGGTATGGGAGGATTTATCTATGGACTTTATTACACATTTACCTTCTTCTCAAGGTCATACGGTGATCTGGGTGATCATAGACCGACTGACAAAATATGCTCATTTCATTGGCTTGCCGACCATATTCATGGCCGAATCATTAGCTCATCGATTCTTATCTGAAGTGGTTCGATTACATGGGGTGCCCTACTCCATAGTTTTTGACCGAGACAGGCTCTTCGTTAGTGCATTCTGGAGAGAATTTTTCTGACTGCTGGGTACCACTTTATGCTTCAGTTTGACATATCATCCTCAGACCAACGGACAAACTGAGGTAGTGAATAGGTGCCTACAAACCTATCTTTGGTGTTTCACTGGTTCACAACCCACCAAGTGGTTCCGCCACCTCTCTTTAGCGGAGTATTGGTACAATACTTCCAAACACTCCTCAACCGGGTTCTGCCCGTTTGAAGCCCTTTATGGGTGACCACCACCAACGTTGGCAAGATTTCTAGGCAATAACAACCAACCCACACCTGCGAGGAATATGTTGTAAGATCGGTCATTGTTAATTTCTACCATAAAGCAGAACCTTTTCAGAGCACAACAGCGAATGGTAGCGCAAACTCAACCACGAAGGGCATATGTTACCTTTACCTCCGGCGAATGGGTCCTTCTGAAGCTGCAGCCGTATCATCAAGCTACAGTGGCTCGCCGATTGTGTCATAAGCTATCTCCCCAATACTACGGACCGTACCAAGTCACTCGTCACATCGGCTCGGTGGCTTATGAATTGTTATTACCTCCGACAACTCGGATTCACCCGATTTTTCACGTTTCATTGCTCCGGAGATTCTACGGAGACCCCATGGCTAAACTGGTTCCCTTACCTATATCCAGCGAAAAACAACCCTCCGATGATGAGGGAAAGAACTTCACAGCGAAGGATGATGAAGAAGAAGTATTGTCAAAGGGTGACTCTAACATTAATGGAGGGTTCAACGACATTAACAAAAGAAGGGAGAAGGTAAACCAAGGGGTTTCTCACAATGAACAGTACAACAACTCATTAGTGCTTAAGGCATGAAGAGAGAAGGAAGAACAGATGCGTTTTTTTTCAAAATGAAGAGAGATTGCATAATACTCAGTTTGTGCCAACTCAATCCCCACTAGTTGGGCTTTCTCGTGAAGTTGAAGACTCACGTGAGACTAGGATTCAAAATGAGCCTTTAGATCCTATGGAGAAAGAAATATCTTCATCCAACGGTCCCAAAATTGTACCGTTTGATTCTCCTTTCTCGAGCAGCGCACCATCAACGGCACAGTCTATTGTGCCACTTAGACCCTTGGATCCAAAATTAAAGTTGTACTCCAACCCCTCATTACCATTGGATCATTATCATAAAGAGGGGGGACTGTTTCCAAAGTTCTACACACCACTGCCACTTCACGTGGGTCGGTTTCCTTGGGACAACAATTGCTCTCCAACCCAAGCAACTCAACGGGTCTCGAAGCTTCTGCCACATTGGGTTAGGCGGGTACCAATATGTCATTCTCAAACCTTGAGGACAAGGTTTATCTGGAAGAGATAGGCAATGTAAGGGCCCAAGTAATCAGTAACAGGCCCAAGAGAACAAATAATCTTCCCAGTTGGCAAAATGATTATGTTATGGAATAGGGATAAAAATATTAGAACTTTCTGTTTTAACAACTTTACCTTTTTATATGATTTAGCCACTTGTATGGTCTAGATCATTTACCTTTTGCCTTTTGTTTATATAATATGTTTGGAATTAAATGAAAAGGTATGAAAGATGCATATTCAGTAAACTTCTTCTTAGAATAATTGCTTATTTTCCATTAAACTAGTTTCTTCCTAACAGAGAGACACTCAAACCAAACACACATGATACATTTTTTGGGTAGAGTTTGATAGTTAATTTAATTTTATTGTATTATAATTATTATTTTAATATTTAATCACATTCTATTAATTGTTCCCATACATACAAGTTTTACTACCAAAACATGGACACAAAAATCTCTCTCACACACACATATATATGTATGTATGGGATCTCCATATAATTTTCCATATCAGGTAGAAATTCCAAAAAAATAGTTTGTCTAACGTTTGCCATGTATTTTATGGACACTTGATATTCAGGAAAAATATATATTAGATGATACGAAATTGATAATTTTAATCATATTATTTAGAATAGACACATTTATTTTTAAATCATAACACTAATAATTTTTCGATATGTAAAGTTATAGCATAAATTAAAGTACAAGACTCGGGGAGGGACGAGACATGAGAGAACCTAAGTCTAATAACTCATTAATTATATTCATTTACATGCTGAAAGAGTTGACTATGATAATACCTATATCTATAGGTTTTCTTTCTTAATGCTTTTGTTGAAATATTAAACTATATAACGTGGGAGGGTATGAAAGAGTATAATAAAAAAGTGGCAAGTGTATAACTAAATTATGAGAAATGTATGTGCTTTTGTGGTCTTTGTAGTTGACAAATTCAAGATCCGATCCCAAGGTATTTTCTTCATATGGGATTTCGTACGGGGCTCATATTCCATAGTAATAGGTGATGTCACATGAATCATATTATTATATTAATCACCATGTAAGTCCTTAGAATATTTCCCTATATTTGCACTTTAAAATACAAATGAATCTTGTCAAATTGTTCTCCACTCGCAGGCACGTATAGCACAAGTGCCTCAGTGTGATTTTGCTCATTGAGTCATGCCCTAATTGGTATAGGAATAAAATACCCTATAAACTTAGAGTTTGAAGATCAAAAAGAGAATTTTGGGCTTGCTTGCTCTTTCCATGACACAAAAAAGATTTTAGAGAGAATTGTACGCTTAATTAATATTAGAATCTATACAATTGCTTAATTTATAGTTAAATCTTATTTGTTCTTATTTTTTAAGACAGAAGTAAGCGAATTTACACTTGAAACTTAAAAAAGTTGCCCATAGGAAAATTCAAGCTTAGAATTCTCATCAATCTCCCTCAAATATGATTCCTTTAAATATGGTACTCTCCCTATTTTCGAATATTAATAAAGATTGTACATGTAATTACAAACCAAATACTTAGTTAAAGCAAATTGTGAATAAAGCATAAAGCTATGTGTAAATGAATAGATTCAAATGTTTTTATTCATCAATGTTGTGGTGTATATATACACAAAAATTGATCAGATAACATCTGTTGTTACCGTAGCTTGGAACAATTATAAATAGCACGAAATAATACTTATTTGTTGAGTCACGACCATGTCGCTCTCTTTAAGACTTTCGTGGCACTGCCCAAAATGTGCAAGCAGACTATCAACCACGCCGTCCCCAAGATAAAACAGTCCAGATCTCTGTTATCGAATTCTTACTGCACTGTAAGAACCGATCTCGAATATACAATACTGACTACCAATGTCAGTTCTCGAAATCCCACAATATGACTACTTGTGCCAATTCTTTACCCACAATATTGATTACCAGTGTCAGTTCTCGAAATCCCACAATATGGCTACCTGTGCCAGATCTCGAAATCCCACTTTGTCTGTCTGTGCCAATTCTTAAGTGCCACAGAAAGAAAGGGGGAGAAGGTTGCCGGAAATGCGTCGGCGGAGTATAAGGGGGGAGAAAGAAAAGTTGAGAGGAATTGCCTTCAACTTGGTGCAAGTTATAATGAGGGGAGAAAGCCTCTATTTATAACATGATATTTTTTCCATGTTCCTCATTTCTCCAATGTGGGACTTAGGAGATGTTTTTTCAAAACTCTTCTATGTTGGACTTAGATGTTTTTTTATATTTCACACCACCATGTTCCAACAATCCCCCACTTGAAATTAAAAAACGATTTCCGAGAGTATTTGTGGTTTCAATAAGATTGTGCATAAACAAAGGTGTCATGCGACTTGAACCTTTGCATAGTGAGTAAGATCTAGATTTTACTAGAGTGACTCATAGTCTTGAACTCTATCTCCAGCATCAAACCACACACAACCTTTTCAAATGTGTATTCTGTAAAGCCTGTGCGATAAAGGCCATGCACGTCTATCCCAGTATAGTGAACGCTCTAGAAATTTATGCCCCAAAATTTCATAGGAAGCGACCCCCACTTCCACATTCACATAGGTGAGTCTATCAAGAGTACTACTGTAGCCTAGGTACTCCACTCCAATTGGAGTATAGATCTCATTAAGAGTTTAACTCATCCTTACATATGTTGCAGGAATCATGCTTCTCATACTTTTATAGCATGTTCATTCTCATATCACTTCACAACTTGTTACTACCCATTGAACCTATTTCCTGGAATCTCCAGTCAGTTAGGTCGGGTTACCATCATGAGTGATCTCCGTTCTAAGAGCACTAGCCCCATACTCTTAGAAGTATTATGAACTTTCTAGCTAGCTAGTCCTTTCGTTAAAGGATCTGCTAAGTTATTCTCAGTGTGTACATGATCCACTCTAACAGCTCCTGTAGAGAGTTACTCTCTAATGGTACTGTGCTGACGAAGGATTTGTCCTTTCTTACCGTTATAAAAGCGGTTCTCAATTTTTGCAATAGCCGTGATACTATCATAATGAACCAACATAGTTGGAATCGCTTTTTCCCATATGGGAATCTCTACAAGCAAGCTTCTCAGCCAACTTGCTTCTTCACTACCTGTTGCTAGCGCTATCATCTCAGCTTCCAAAGTGGATTGAGCCAAAATAGTTTGTTTCTTTTACTTCCAAGAAATAGCCCCACCAGCTTTGCTAAATATATAGTCACTGCTTGCTTTGGAATCATCTGAAAGAGTGTTCCAATCAACATCACTAAATCCTTCTATGACAGCTAGAAACCTTCGGTAGTGTAATCCAAGGTTCATTATTTTCTTAAGGTATCCATTACCCTTTCTATAACATGTCAATGCTGCATACTAGGTCTACTGGTAAACCTGCATAATAATCCCACAACATAGGCAATATCGGGTCTAGTGCAATCAGTGGCATACCGAAGGCTACCAATGATGCTAGCATACTCAGCTTCTCTTACACCTTCACTAGTGTTCTTAAAAAGTTTTATACTTGGATCATACGGTGTGCTAGCAGGTTTACAGTCAAAGTATTTATATTTCTATAGGATCTTTTCCACATAGTGAAATTGATCCAAAAAAATTCCTTCTTTTGACCTAGTAATTTTTATACCAAGGATTACACTTGCCTCTCTAAGGTCTTTCATATCAAAGTTGTTACTCAACAATGATTTCACATTATTCACAACATGAATGTTGGAACCAAATATGAGTAGATCGTCTACATAAACACATAGTTTTCAGATTTATAATAAATGCATTTGTCACTTTCATTCACATTAAACTCATTCGAGACCATTAAGTCGTTAAACTTTTCATGCCACTATTTAGGTGCTATCTAACTTGCAGACCTTATTTTCTTGACCATGTATTACAAAACCTTCAGGTTGTTCCATATAGATTTCTTCTTCCAAATCACCATTCAAAAAAACAGTCTTAACATCTATTTGATGTACTAATAAATTATATATCGCAAGGATCGATATTAGTACTCTAATGGATGTCATTCTAGTAACTGGAGAAAATGTGTCGAAGAAATCTACATTTTCTCTTTGCCTGAAACCCTTAGCTACAAGGCAAGCCTTGTAATTATCCACTATGCCATCAGGTTTCAGTTTGTTTTTCAATACCTACTTACAACCAATAGGTTTGCAGCCAGGATGCAAGCCAGCTAAATGCCAGGTCTTGTTAGACTCTAGAGAATTCATCTCATCATTTATGGCTTCTTGCCACAAATCAACATCCAAAGAAGTCAAGGCTTCTTGGAGTGTTGATGGATCCTCTAGCAGTCTCTGCTCTCTTACTTCTTCTAGGTTCATACTCTCTAGCAGTCATTGCTCTCTTACTTCTTCTAGGTTCTATTTCTAACCCATCGTTATTAAGATTATTGCTAATCACATGTATGTGACTAGTTGTTGTGCCCCCACTATTCCTCAATTTAAAAGGGAATTTCATTTCATTGAAGTCAGCATCGTTAGACTCAATAATCACTTTTGTGTTAAGGTCATAAAACCTGTACGCTTTGCTGTTTACATTGTTTACAACATACCCAATAAATACACATTCATATGGGGAAATTTTGCTTTTAGTCTTGGAGACTATATTTAGCACATAACATATAGTTAATAAAATTTCACTCCACCAAGAGGGTGTTGCACTAGAACTTAACATAATAGGTACAACTAATTCATTTAAAGTTCTATTCTTTCTTTCAGCTTTACCATTCATTTCAGGTGAGTATGGTGCAGTCGTTTCATGAATAATGTCATTTAATTTATAAAAATCATTAAACATGTTAGAGTCATACTCAGTGCCTCTATCGCTTCTGAGTTTCTTTATTTTATTGTTGAGTTGATTTTCAATTTCAGTTGCATATAACTTAAACATGTCAAGAGCTTCACTTTTATTTTTCATAAGATAAACATAAGTAAAGTCAGAATAGTCATCAATAAAAGTGATAAAATAAAGTTTGTCATTTCTAGTTAACGTTCCATCTAATTCACATATATCTGAGTGTATTAAATCTAAAGGCTCAGATTCTCGCATAACTGATTTATGTGGTTTTTTTGAAATTTTTGCTTCAGTGCATGATTCACAAATTTTGAAATCATTTTTAGATAACTTTGGCATTAAACCTAAGTTACTCAAATTTTAAATTGCACGTTTATTAATATGACAAAGTCCAGAATGCCAAATATTAAAATCACACAACATGTAAACAGAATCAGAAATTTTATTAGTAGAAACATCAACATTTAATTTAAACATGTCATCAGTGGCGTACCCTTTCCCAACAAATACCCCATTCCTAGTAAGAGTATACAAGTCTGCTCCTATGGTCTGGGTGAAACCAATCTTATTAAGAAGAAAACCAGAAACTAGATTCTTCCTCATATCTGGAGTGTGCATCACATCTTTAAGCTAAGAATCAGAGTCTTCCCAGATGTAAACTTCAGCGCCACATCACCAGTTCCAGCAACAATAGTGGTGTGGGAGTCACCCAACAACACCTTCTTATCATCAGCATCTGTGTATGTTTTGAATAGCACAGTCATAGCAGACATGGCGGGTTGCGCCAGTATCTACCCACCACCCATCAGTTCCTCCAACCATAGTTACCTCAGATAATACAGCCACAAATGGTTCATCAACCATGTTGGCATGTGGAGGATGTTCCATAGGATTATTTCTGCACTTGCGTGCCATATGACCTGGCTTCCCACATTTGAAGCAGATG
>NC_032020.1:6397042-6519804 GCF_001865875.1 Lupinus angustifolius
TAGCATATTGGACCTTTTGGGGGTTCCAATTCTTATTTCGACTGATGTTCTTAGCGTTATTCTCACTGCGGTTCTTATTCTTGAAGTTAGTGCCATAAGGCTTCAGAACCACACTTGAGAATTTCTTCTTAGTGCTATTGTTGGAGACAATCAACACCTCATCTTTCTGATCTTGCTTACGAGCCTCTTCTTCAATATGAAGATGAGTGATTAGAGATTCCAAAGATATTTCTTTGGTCTTATGCCTCATAAGGTTTTTGAAGTCCTTCCAATTGGGAGACAGCTTGTCAATTATGACAGCCACTTGAAATTGCTCATCTAAGGACATAGCATCAGAAATGATCTCATGAGCAATTTTCTGAATCTCGTGGGACTGAGACTCTACTGATTTATCATCAGTCATTTGATACTTGAGGTAGCGGCTAACAGCATATTTCTTAGTCCCAACTTCCTTAGTATCATATTTTTTTTCTCAAGTATATACTAAATTAATTTGGCAGACTTGTATGGGTTGTAGTAATCATACAGATCATCAGGCAACCTATTCAGAATGAAGTTCTTACATAAGTAATCACTTTCATTCCAGAGAGCTATTTCAATAGCCAGTTTATCCCTTTCCTCTTTTTCAGCCTCATCCGACACCAATGGGATGTCGGTTTTCAGAACGTGGGTAACCTTTCTCATAGTGAGGAAAAATTCCATCTTATGTTACCAACGTTTGAAATTTGTTCCGTCAAACCAAAATGGCTTGTTCAGGTCATAGTTGTTCGGTCTAGTAATATTATCTACGAATGTCATTGCAGTCGAAGCATCTTAAAATTATTGTTATCGTAGCTTGCAGCAATTCTAAATGGCACGAAATAATACTAACTGGCTGAGTCACGACCAGGTCGCTCTCTTTAAGACGTTTCGTGGCACTGCCCAAAATGTGCAAGCAGACTATCAACCACGCCGTCCCCAGGATAAAACAGCCAAGATCTTTGTTATCGATTTCTTACTGCACTTTAAGAACTGATCTCAAATACATCCACAATACTGACTACCAGTGTCAGTTCTCGAAATCCCACAATATGGCTACCTGTGCCAATTCTTTACCCACAATAGTGACTACCAATGTCAGTTCACGAAATCCCACAATATGGCTACCTGTACCAATTCTTTACCCACAATACTGACTACCAGTGTCCGTTCTCGAAATCCCACAATATGGCTCCCTGTGCCAATTCTTTACCCACAATACTGACTACCAGTGTCAGTTCTCAAAATCTCATTTTGGATGTCTGTGCCAATTCTTAAGTACCACATAAAGAGGGGGAGAAGGTTGTCGGAAATACGCCGGCGGAGTATTAGGGGGGAGAAAGAAAAGTTGAGAGGAAATGCCTTCAACTTGGTGCCAGTTATAATGAGGGGAGAAAGCCTCTATTTATAACATGAGATTTTTTCCATGTTCCTCATTTCTCCAATGTGGGACTTGCGGGATATTTTTTTCAAAACTCTTCTATATGGGACTTGGGAGATGTTTTTTCAAAACTCTTCTATGTGGGACTTGGGTGTTTTTTTTTATATTTCATACCACCATGTTCCAACAACATCTTATCAAATCTAAATAATATCTTAACAAATTTAAATATGCTATTATAATCTCTCGTGATTATTAACAAGTTCCTAGAATATCTCCTAAGCATTAACAAAACTAAATTTCCTCCTAGATATTCTATTTCAATCACAACTTGAATTTAAATGGAATAACAAACTTTCTAACTTGTTTTGCAGTATTACCCCCCTCAAGTGGGAGCATGAAGATTTTGAATGCCCAACTTGCCTAGAAAGAAATTGAACTGAGGTTTACCTAAAGCTTTGGCGAAGATATCTGCTAGATGTACAATGGTAGAGACATAGGTAGGAAGGATATTTCGATTTAGAACCTGATTACGAACAAAATGACAATCGAATTCAATGTACTTAGTGCGTTCATGAAACACTAAATTTTAAGTGATGTGCAATGTCGATTGACTATCACAATTAAGGATCATAGGTTGGGGATGAGCAATGCCAAGATCAGAAAGAATTCCTTTTAACCATTTGAGTTCACAAGTAGTTGTGGCCATGAAACGATACTCAACTTTAGCCGAGGAGCGAGAGACTGTGTTTTGTTTCTTTGGATTCCAAGAAATAGGAGATTGGCCTAGTTAAACAAGCCAATCAATCACTGATCGACGGGTGAGAGGGCAACTAGCCTAGTCAGAATTACACCACCCATGAAGACGAAGATTACAATGGTTTAAAAGCAAGATATCTTGTCTTAGATTACCTTTGAGAAATCGAACCACGCGAAGAGCAGCGTCCCAATGCAATTTATGGAGGTCCGGCATAAACTGAGATAAGGTGTGCATACTAAATGACAACTTTGGGCGTGTGAAACAAAGATAGATCAAGCACCCAACCAAACGATGGTAGCGCTCCACGTTGTAAAAACAAAACCAACAGCCGATGACAAATGGTGATTTTGCTCTAATGGAGTACCTACAGGTTTGGTGCCAAGAAAACCAGGTTCAAAAATAATATCTAGCGTATATTTATGCTGACAAATAAAAATGCGTGTAGGACTACGAGCAATCTCAATACCCAGAAAATATTTTAATGTTCCAAGATCTTTCATGTGGAAGCATTTGTTGAGATAGATTTTAAATCTTGTGATGGCTGAAGAATTATTTCCGGCAATAATTAGATCGTCAACATAAACTAGAATGGTAAGCTGAACACTCCCTTGATACAAAGTGAAGAGAGAATAATCCAAGCATGATTGTTGAAAAAGCCATAGGAAACAAGAGTCTGAGAAAACTTGGTAAACCAACAATGCGGAGCCTACTTCAATCCATATAATGATTTTCACAGTTTGTACATCATGTTTGAGGAGGTAACTGAAAACCCATGAGGCATGCAAATGAACACCTCATCATGGAGAAAAACATTATGGACATCCATTTGATAGAGCACCCATTATTTGGTCGTAGCTACTGCAAGAATAGTGCGCACATTCACCATCTTGGTGATATGAGCAAAAGTCTCAGTGTAATTTATGTCTTCATGTTGATGATTTTCCAAAACAACTAAATAAGCTTTAAAGCGCTCAATCGTGCCATCGGAATTATATTTGATGTGATAGACCCATTTGCATCCAAGAGTTTTCTTTCCCAAGGGCAATTGTTGTGTGCTCCATGTATCATTTCATTCTAGACCATTAATATCATCTTGCATGACATGTCTCCATCTAGCATATTATACTGCCTCATGAAAATACTAAGGTTCTTTTTGTGCAGTGATTGCTCCAAGGAAGTGTCTATGTGGCAAAGAAAAATTGTCACAGTTTACATAATGAGCAATAGAAAAGGACTACCTGAGGGATGTAATGAAGATGATGAACTAGGGAAATGACTCAACTTTTGCACTTTGTTTGTTATATACCATTGAAGTCTTGTTGATGGCTGTTTTACACGATGTATGTGTCCAAGTAATGGATTTTCATCAGGATTATTGGGCATTGTGGTGTCTGGAATCACAAAACTGGCATCTAAGATGTCAGCCATGGGATTGTTCGCAGGTGAATGTTTAGAGTCTTAATTTTCGGAAGCTTCACCTATGGTTGCAGCAGTACTTATACCCCCTGTTAAGAGCAAGGTTAGTTGGTGTTTGTATGTCATTAAGGTCAATGTCCATCATATCATCAATAGGCAAAGAATGAAAGATTTCTTTCTTATTTTCGAAACACTAATATGGAAATTGGTTTTCAAAGAACTGCACATATCGTTAAACAAAGAATTCATGAGTCTCTAGATCATAAACTCACCAACTCTATTGCCCATAGGGGTATCCCGCAAAGGCACATCTACGATTTCGAGTTACAAATTTGTCTTCGTTGGTGTGTTTGTTGTGAGCGAAGCATAGAGAACCAAACACACGTAAGTGATTGTAGGAGGGTTCTTGTCCAAATAACACTTCATATGGTGTATTACCTTTTAAAATTGTGCTTGGGGTATGATTGATCAAATAGCATGTTGTCAACACGCACTCTCCTAAAAAATCAATAGGCAAATTACCTTGAAACCGTAAAGCTCATGCAACATTGAGAATATGACGATGTTTTCGTTCGACCCTCCCATTTTGCTGAGCTGTCCCTATACTTGAAGTTTGAAACACTATCCCATGATCTAGAAAATCATTTCTCATGCAAATGAATTTTTTTCCATTATCACTTCTCGCAGTTTTAACTCGTTTGTTATATTAATTTTCTACCATAGAAAAGAAATTTGTCAGCACTTTGATGACTTGTTTCTGATCAATTAGAAAATATATCCATACCGCATGTGAGCAATCATCAACAATAGCAAGAAAATATGAAGCCCCACAAGATGAATGAGTTCTAAATGGACCCCATAACTCATATTGTGTCAAATCAAATATATGAGAAGCTCTATTATTACTCAATGGAAATGTTTCTCTAGATTTCTTTGCTCTTTGGCATATGTCACAGACTTTATTCTTGAAATTACTAATTTCACTTCTACTATCATTGGAAATTAGTTGAGTAGTTTTCCAAGACGGATGTTCTAATCTATTGTGCCATACTTCTAGCTCATTCATTCCTTCAACTTTGCATACCTTCTTTGTTGGGGCTTCTCGAAAAAGATAGAGTTTATTCCTTCGTTCACTCGAACCAATCATCATCTTCGAGGTTCGGTCCTCTATAGCACATAAGTCACTAGTAAACTGAATATTATAGTTTGAGTCGTCTGACAATTGTGATATAGAAGTCAAGTTGCATTTGAACTGAGGTACAAAAAGTGCATGTTAAAGATTTAAATTATCAGAAAATTTTATTATTCCTTCCTTAGTAGAGATGGCAATGTGTCAATTTCGAAGTCCAACAGGACATCTAGACATGTCCCTCACGTTGCACAGGTGTTGCGAAACCCCTGTCATGTGATTCGATGCCCCACTACCAAGTATCCAAGGTGAAGGCTTTTTGTTCTGAGCATATTCGGTTCTTAGATATATCATAGAAGCTTCATATTCAGTTATCATGTGTGTCGTATACATTTTCTCAAATGTTTTTTTGTTTGTTTTGATACCATGTAACGGAACGGATTCGAATGCTTTTATTCATCAATGATGTGGTGTATATATACATAAAATTGATCAGATAATATCTTAACAAATTTAAATTTACTCATAAAATCTCTCATGATCATTAACAGTTTCCTAAAATATCTCTTAAGCATTAACAAAACTAAATCTGCTCTAGATATTCTATTTACATAACAACTTGAATTTGAATTTAATAACAAACTTTGTTAGCTTGTTTTACGATATTATTATGTCACCAAATATATGGTTAAGTCAAATCTCTAGTGATACCACTAGTTAGGATTGTATAGCCCAAATATCCAAAAAATCTATAAAAATAAGTCCAAGAATTAAAAAGAAATACAATAAAACAAAACCTTAAATCACTTGGTATATAGTTCCATTTACTTATAAAACATTCAAATTACCCATAACTAATCAATGTAGAATTTTTTTACCAAATAAATCATTTGGAATTCCCAACACAGTGTATTAAAAATATATAATCAAATCATTTACAAATCTTCATCTAAAAATATAAAGTTCGGATAATTACTTGATATCTAGTTTCAATGACTTCAAAATTAGGTGACTCTAATACACTCAGATCTACTTATGATACAATTGATCAGTCTTAAATTCTTAATCACAATTAACGGACTTCTAGTAGACAATTACATTCGTTAACCTTATAAATAATTATTACTGATCACAAGTTGAATTAGAGTTCAATTAATGAGTGGAGGATGGTGTGATTTTATGTTCCATGGTCTATTTGGATTATGAGAAATGAAAATATATTCTCAAATAAGCCTGTGAATTTTCTATAAATTATGGATCTGATTCAAGTTCGATTATCATCTTTGTTTTGGTCAAAAGTTCTTCTAATTTCTTTACTTTTTGTTAATTAGTGTAATGACTTAATAGCTTGTATTTCTATATCGTGGAATAAGATCAATTTATTATTATTTTTTATTGGGTTGTACCCCTTATGCTTTTTTTAATACTTATTTGCTTATCAAAAAATGAGCTCAAGATTGATGAATTATATTTTTGATTACCCTAACTATACCAAATCACCAAAATTCTGAAGTCACTGTGCATCCAGATCAAGTTACTTCATAGTTCATACATGAAACTAATATGTACATACATAGTTATATATATATATATGTGTGTGTAAAGTACAGGTAGATTTACAGAATTTAAATGAGAAAAATAACAACCCTAAGGGTCTAGGCACATGTGCATTAATTCCGTAGTGTTAGGAATGAAAATTTTGTATTATTATGACGAGTTTGTGGGGGAGAACCACGATGGTATCATCCATTTAACAGGTTGTTAGACGCGGCTTAGTTACATACTCTAAAAGGACAGAAAAGCCTATGTTAATTTCTGCTAATAATGTCAACTATATAGTTGAAATCATGTGATCCTTTTCTGACTAACTTTTTTTTTTCAAGTGCAATATATAGCTGGAGGTTGATAAAACTTGATATGATTCTTAATTACACCAGAGGGCAAGTAAAGGGGTCAATGACCCATTATCAATTTGACTAGGTTATTCTTCATATTTTTATAAATAATTTTTTAGATTAATTGGTTTATGCAGTTAGGAAAGGTTATGGTTTGTTACAATGTGGTTGATTTGGCTAATAAAAAATGAAATAATATTTTCTGCTAAGGCGATTAATTATGTTAAAATTATGGAGTTGATTCATATTAGATTTTGGCTTTGGTTTTTTGAGCAATAGTGTTTAAACCCTTAGTCTTTTATAAATCTAGCTTGTAGTAAGTAAAGCTCTTGAATGTTTTTCCTTTGTATCTTGGTTGGCACCCTTATGCTACTTTAGTGAACCTTTTTACCTACAAAAAAAAATTAGGAAATGATTATGGTATATATACCAAAATGTTTACAAAGTTACTTACAAAGATTACACTAATGAGATTCAAACCCACTTTATTATAAGATGTAAGTTGGATTTTTAACAACTAGATCAACCTTATTCACTTGATTAATTTATTTTTATCCTTTATAAAAAATAATAGTAAGGTTCCCACTACCTTCCTATTATGTTAAATTAAAATTAGAATCTTGAAGACTAATTAATTTAATTGGGGGACTCATTAAGAAGCCAAATAAAGTCAAAAACTCAGATGCACCCTTGAGTGTTTGTTTAAGATAAGAAATGTCTTTGGAATGAGGGAATTGACTTTGGTGCCTCTAAATAGCATTTATATCATAAGATATAAAGAGGACAAAGTAAGAGATTCTCATATATGCTCAACCTTGTCCTAAATGGATAAAGCAGAAGAAAAGCTTACAAAGATGGAAATTGATCTCTCTTTGGAAATAGATCCTGATCAGCATAATGAAGAAGAATCAAAGATTGATGAGAAAGTAAAAGAAGATAGGGATGAAGAAATGATAAGGAAAGATAATAAGGAAGAACTTCCTGAAGCCACAGCTGGTGAAATAGAAGATGATGATGTATCAATTGTAGAAGTATCTTTGCAAGATAATACAAAAGCAAGAGAGGTATAGTTTTTCATTAGTGGCAAGCAAATCTACATGCATCTCTCATTATATTCCTATCTTTTTTTTGTTTATGTAAATTAATAGTTCAAATTATTTTTATTATCTTATTTCCTTTCTACTTTAATTTTATGCATGCATGTTTTGTTTGGTATTATTAAGGGTATGCCCTTGCCGTTTTGGGTAAGTAATTAATCTCTTTCGAGGTGTAGTTGCTCCTCCTAACAAGCGTCACTCCCAGTAATCAAACCCTTAACTTTTTTGTGTCATCCAGGGGATCTAGAGGGACCTTATACCACATTTTATGCATGCATGTGTAACTCTTGAAACACAAGTTTATGATAGGGTTTAATTAATTGCTTGTGTATATGCTGAAAGGGTGTGACTTTTTAACAGTTAAGTGTGTTAAAAATGGAGATGGAGAGCATGAAAGAGGAAAACAAAGTTCTGAGGAAAGTGGTGGAACAAACAATGAAAGACTACTATGATCTGCAAATGAAATTTTCAATCATCCAAGAAAACAATAAAAGAAAGGTATAATTCAATATTGTTTCTTTTATTTAGTCTTGAGTGAAATATATATATATATATATATATATATATGATCCCTATTTCTTGTCTAATAATGCATGAAATCTCATTTAGGATCATCAATTTTCTCTCTCACTTCAAGACATGGCAACCACCAGCAGTGAAGGACCATCAAGAATTCTTGAAATCTTCAATAACAAAATCCAAAGTACTCCTCCATCTCCACCAAACAACAGTGATAGTTTAAGTGAAAGTGAATTGGGTTTATCACTAAGTTTGCACACAAGCACAAGTGAAAAAGAAAAGGAGGAAGATATTAAAGATGAGAACAAAGAACAATTAACAAGTTTTGCATCAGTTCAGAACAAATTACAGCAGATACATAACTTATCTGGTATTTCTACCCATGCTGCTTCACCTCCTAATAGAAAAGCTAGGGTTTCAGTCAGAGCAAGATGTGAAACAAACACAGTGAGTATTAAATTTATATGAATAATATTATTCACACATGTCTATACACATCACTTTTTATTTTTACAAATTTAATTTATAATATTTTATCTGATTATATAGAGTTGAATCTTGTTTTCTGCATACCTAAAGTCTTGTTTCTGCCACCTTATACATACTTGAGATGATGTACTTAGGACTAATATCAATGTTATTTGTAAAGAATTTTATATACTAAAAGTTGACGATTCTTCCTTGTTAACAAATGAAATAATTATTTCATAATTTTTCTTTCTTATCTTATCCTCTTTCTTAAATAAAATAAAAAATTGTCAAACTTTGATGTAAAAATTTTCTGAGGAAAAAACTACATGTTTTGTAGTGCTAATAATCTCAACTTATAAAAAAAAAGTGCTAACAATCTCAAGTTTTCAATAGATGAGTGATGGATGCCAATGGAGAAAATATGGACAGAAAATTGCTAAAGGAAATCCATGTCCACGAGCCTATTATCGTTGCACTGTAGCTGCAGGATGCCCGGTTAGGAAACAGGTAATTCTCAAATAATTTATACACATCATTGCATCTTTATAATAAATGAAAAATATTTGAAGAAATTTTACATATTTAATTCTATATTTCTTTTAATCTCTATAAAGACATAATTTCCTTTTTCGAAAAGAAATTGTTAGTCATATGATTTGCCTCTTATTTTCAAGTTTTGATGTAAATACAAAAACATTAATTTAGCAATTAAATTTTGAATGAAACTAAGTTTGTTTTCGTTCTCCGATTCTTATGTATGTATTATTGTGTCATTCATCCATATAACTGATTCCACATAGAAAGAAATTGTTGTTGTTTTGATATATTGAATTTATATGTATAGGTGCAAAGATGCATAGATGACATGTCCATACTAATCACAACATATGAAGGAACACATAACCATCCACTCCCTGTTGGTGCAACTGCCATGGCTTCTACAGCTTCTGCAGCAACTTCTTTTGTATTGTTAGATTCAAGCAACCCTATTTCTGATATTGGAACCTCTACTTTTACACAACCATCATCACTCCCTTACAATAGTTTCCACTCTTTAAACCCACCACCTTCCTCCAATATTAGAACCATTAACCATTTTAATGATCCCTCCAAAGGGATTGTTCTTGATCTCACCAATAATCTCAATGATCACCCTCTACGTTTTCCCTTTGGCAGTACCTCCTCGAATGTGACAACGAGTGATCCTCGTTTATCTTGGATGCCAAACAAGTACCAAGGTGGTGGTAGTAGTGCAATTGCAATGAACAATTTTCATAACCCTACTAGACAAGTAGTGGATAATCAAGATCATGATCACAATGTGTCTGCAATTGCCTCAGATCCTAAGTTTAGGAATGCGGTTGCAGCAGCCATAACATCACTCATGAATAAAGAGAGCCATGGTAGTTCTACCTTTGGTCCTAGGAGTGGCCAGAATGGTAGCTCTAGCAACAATAGTTGGGTCTTAGATTCTCTTTCAACAAATGGCAAGTCCATCTGAGTTCTCTCACCTTGAAAAAAGTTGAAAATTTGATATCATAAGTGTGTTTGAAGACACAAAAAGTTAATTAAGGTTATATATATACAATTACAAGAGTGTGAACATAGTATTCAAGGCAACTTCTCAAGCATTACAAATTCAAATATCTTCAATAAATATATAAGCTATATATGGGGTGGGGATTCTTTTGTTTCCCATGTAATTTGATCTTTCTTGTTGCTGAGTTAACTATTGTGAAGAAAAGTTTGTACTTAGTTGATTGGTATACAAGCCTAGAGACTTTGATTACATGTGTTTTCTGAAATTGGATTTCTATGGCAAGTTTAGTGCTGGACAACATGATAACATATGGAAAGTACAAAAAAAACTAAGGGTGTAAATTTTGAACTATTTTTAGATAGTTTTTTTTTTAAATCATCAAATAAATCTAGGTCTCACATTCTAGTACTGAAGATAATCTTATTCCATATTTTCTAGGCTTGTAATATACTTATGTGAAACAAGTTGATAGTGAATGAATTATATGGCTCTAGAAAAATCAGTTTATTTAATGGATGAGATCCTCACCAATTATGAGAGAAAAGTAAAAACCTTGTTTGTATGTGAAGGTTAGACTTTCGTTTATCTTAAACTTTGTTTTTGTCAATTTAATATGAATCCAACTGTAGATCCAGCCAATATGATATATACTTTAATGTGATTTGATAGACAACAATAGAGAATCTGAATCCTTTTACAATCGCATTGCTTGGCATCATGAGATATATAGTAGATATGATTGCACTTACACTTAAATTGGTTTTCCTTTTTTGATGCTTCACTTAACCAAATTCTAATTTGTCGTCAAATAAATTTCTACAACTATTACTCTCAACAACACTATACCTCTCCAATCAGATCCATTAAATTCTATTGAAACAAATAATCCTGAAAATAAAATAAAAAATAGAGAGAAACAGATCAGCAACATAATTATGAGGGATGACTTACTCGGCTTAATATATATAAGTACAATATCTATGAACAACTACTATAAACATTTATATACCATCAATATATTATTCATCATTCATTTGTATAACTTTTTAATAATTAAATATAAATAATAAATAATACCGTCAAATTGTATAAATCTCTTATATAATCGATGCATACATTCTTTTCTCTTACTTGCTTTTGGTTAATGGTTAACATAGTCTATTTTAGACCTAAAGGGAGGAGGTAAGAGGGAGATTGATATTATGTTTTCGACTTGAGTTTTGGAGAGGAATAAAGAAAAAATAGAGGTTGAGAGTCATGAAATACATTAATGAGATGACTCTGAAATCTTCATTTTCTCTTCATTCCCCCAAAATCCAAATCACAAACATAATCATTTTATAACTCACAACAACAAAAATCAAATCAAACCATTACAAATATTCTCTCAATCCCATTTTAAATTTTAGTTCTCTCTTCAGTTTCCCCTGGATTTTTTCTTAATGTTTGTAACCTTAAGAAACTAAAAGTACTTGTTTTCCTTATTTGTCATTTGCCTTTCATACTAATGGCAATAGACATTTTTACAATCAATTCAAATTTTATATATTTTATTTTAGAGAATTAGAAAAAATTATATTGAGTATACTTTATATTGTATTTTTTATTGAGGATACTTTATATTTTATTATAATGCTAGAGAGTGGTTAATATGTTGGTGGGTGATTATATATAATTAAATGGTTTTTTATAGAAATTAAAAAGTTTAAGGGCAAAATAGGAAAGTGAAATTACATGTTAGTTACTTCATGTTTTCCCTTTATATATAGTATAGAAGTATAAATATATTAATTACTCAACCAAAAATGGAATTAATATTGACAACTCTAAAAGACACTAACACGTATATTTTAGTTGAAATTATAATATTTTACATTATAACTAGCAAGATACCCGTGCATCAGCGATGCACGGGGCAATACTTCTTTATTGCAAGATTAATAACACATATTACATGTACATTTGTATGGTTAAGAAACATATGTTACTCGTGCATTCGTACTGTTAAGAACACACATGTGACCCGTACATTCGCATGACTAAAAACACACATGTTACTTGTACATTCGCATTACTAAGGAAACACACGTTACTCATGTATCCGCATAGTTAAAACACACATGTTACTTATACATTCATATTATTAAGAATACACGTCTTATCTGTGTATTTGCATATTCAATCACATAAGAAAAATAAATGACAATTTTTAATTTGAATTTTCTAATGGAAATAACAAAGTGAAAGTTTGAAACATGATACCATATTATTTTTATTAAAATAAATATTTTAAAATTTATAGAAAATGAAATGATTTTTTCAATTTTAAATACGATTTTTTTAATGAAAAAATTGAAATCAAATCATTATACTAAAGAAGTTTTTTTATTAAAAATATATTTAAAAGTTATAAAAAACTTCAATTTGGAATTTGATTTTTCAATTATAATAGAGAAAAATTAAAATTCAAAGAATCTGAAATATTCTTAGATGAATAGTGTTATAAAACTTTGATGAGGTGTAAAAATGCAATTATTCTTAGATGAATAGTAAACGTTAAATAATATACATAGATTAGTGTAAAGAAATAGTTTGGATGTGAAAAATGATTTCAATCTCATCTAATGTTCAAATTAAAAATATATTTAAAAGTTATAAAAAACTTCAATTTGGAATTTGATTTTTCAATTATAATAGAGAAAAATTAAAATTCAAAGAATCTGAAATATTCTTAGATGAATAGTGTTATAAAACTTTGATGAGGTGTAAAAATGCAATTATTCTTAGATGAATAGTAAACGATAAATAATATACATAGATTGGTACAAAGAAATAGTTTGGATGTGAAAAATGATTTCAATCCCATCTAATGTTCAACGTCTATTACATTTTAACATAACAAAACATAGGTATTGTAAACACTTAATTTTGGTGGCGTAGCGACATAGACCAATCGCTAATTAGTATTAAATTATTAACATATAAAATATATAAAAAGTAAGGATAGTGTGGGAAGGTACATAGTAATAACATGTGACATGAATGAGTTTTTTTTTTTTTAATAACTTAGAACATTTTAAGATGGGAAAATGTGAGGAGAATATGACATGTGTCATGAAGGGAAAACATGCGAGGATGATGTGACATGTGGCATGAAAGAGTTTTTTTTTATTATATTGTTAATAGATTAGGGATGGTCTTCAGATAGGTCGAGGTAGTGCATTACTTAGATCAGCTCCGTTGCTTCATTTTTGGACTCAGACTCACCCTAGATCTATGTTGATATTCGTTGAATCTGCTACCTACGGATCATTGGGTACTCAGCGGATTTGCGAGTACCCACAAATTAAAAAATATTAAAAATAGTTATTAGAAATTTACGTAATTGTGTGTTTGTTTCCTGACGTCTAGTAATAATTAAAAAAATTATAAAAATAACTCATTTTATCAAACAAAGATAAAAATATGATATATTTAAAGTTATAAAAATAATTTAACAAGAGAAAAAATTATAAAAATAATTTAAAGTTTTAAAGAGAATTTAAATTGACTATTAAACATAACTCATTTTATCAAACAAAGATAAAAAATAAAGTCACTATTTCAATATTATGATGTAAAATTAATTTAGTAAAAAACATTAATCAACATAACATTACATTATGCATATGATTTAACAACATAACATCACATCACACTTCTTAACAATATATGATCATTGTTTAACAACATAACAATCACATTTATGAATTAATATGATATTACAATTATGAATTATCAATATAAAACTAATATATATATATTTAAGAAGAAATAGCGGGTCCGAGTACCTACCGGTATGGGTATCTCATTACCCAAACTCAGACTCATCTAATAGTGAGTTTTAAAATCTCGAATCTCAATTACCCGCTGGTCCAAAAATACAGACTTGGACCCGACTCGTTATGGGTATTATTTGTGGATACTCGCATCTCTGATACCCATTGTCATCCCTAATTATTCTCTTATAATTAACCCATTCAATAATTATTATAATATATTTGCATTAACTTAGTGTGACAATAAAATGGAACACAGAAACATGTACGTAAGAATCGTTATATGTGTATGTTTTGGAGAGTTTGATTATAATCTTGAAAAAAAAATAACACAACCTTACCTCTTATGAACTTATAAGAAATATTACCTTTGAGCTAGAAATAACTTTAAGTTTTTGCGTCACAGTTTTTAAATAAACTTAAATAATTGATTCTACTTTTTTTCTAATCGAAATAAAAATATTTCTTTCTTAATAAATTATGTGTTTGTGTTTGAAGTTTTCCAGAGAAGATATCCAGCCAGTATGTTTTGTTGATGTTAAATTAATAATGGTTGTATAAGCCAATACTCATGAGTAAGAATTACCTAGTTATTACATGCAAAGGGGTTAGATCAAATTTACGACATGTGGTCGATAGATCCATATGTGAATCATTGAGTCGAAAGTCTTCTTAATGAGAGATCAGATGTCATGTTCCATTGATAATAATATTGTTGTTACGTAGCTTGCAATAATTCTAAATAATATTTACTCGCTGAGTCACGATCATGTCGCTCTCTTTAAGACGTTTCGTGACACTGCCCAAAATGTGCAAGCAGACTATCAACCACGTTATCCCTAGGATAAAACATCTCAGATATCTGTTATCAAATTCTTACTGCGCTGTAAGAACTGATCTCGAATACACCTACCGCAATATGGCTACCACTGTCAATTCTCGAAATGTCTACAATATAACTACTCGTGTCAATTCTTTTCCCACTATCTGACTACCAATGCGTATATGATCCGCTCTAACAGCTCCTATAAAAAGTAACTCTCTAATGGTGTTGTACTTACGATGTATTTGTTGTTTCTTACCGTTGTAAAAGTGGTTCTCAATTTTTGCGATAGCACTACTATCACAATGGATCAACACAGTTGCTATCAGTTTTTCTCATAGTATGTAAGCAAGCTTCTTAGTCAACTTGCTTCTTCACTTGTTGTTGCTAGTGTTATCCTCAGCTTCCATAATGGATTAAACCAAAGTAGTTTGTTTCTTGTTAGACTCTATATAGTTCATCTCATTATTTATGGCTTCTTGCTACAAATCTGCATCCAAAGAAGTCAAAACTTCTTGGAGAGTTGATGGATTCTTCTTCAATATATAGACCATATAATCAGGTCTATACTCTCTAGTAGTTGTTGCTCTCTTACTTCTTGTAGGTTTTATTTCAAACCTTTCATTTTTATCAGTATCTCTAATCACATGTATGCGACTAGTTTATATGCCTCCACTATTCCTCAATTTAAAAAAGGAATTTATTTTCATTGAAGTCAACATCATTAGACTCAATGATCATTTTTGTGTTAAGGTCATAAAACTTGTATGCATTGATGTTTACAGCATATCCAACGAATACACATTCATAGGATCTGTGAGTTTAACTCTCTAGGGACATATCATCAGAAATGATTTCATGAGCAATTTTATGTATCTCATATAACTAAGACTCTACTAATTTATTATCAGTCATATGATATTTAAGCTAACGACTAACAATATTCTTTTTAGTTTCATCTTCCTTAGTGTCATATTTTCTCTCAATAGCATACCAAATTAATTTGAAAGACTTATAGGGTTGTAGTAATCATAGAGATCATCAGAAAACTCATTCAAAATAAAATTTTTACATCGGTAATCATTTTTTCATTTCAGAGAGCTATATTAATAGCTAGTTTATTTTTATCCTCTTTTTCTTCAGCTTTTTTTTGCACAACTCGGACATTAGTTTTCAGAATATGGACTATTATTCTCATAGTGAGGAAAAAATTTCACTTATGTTGCCACCGTTTAAAATTAGTCCTATCAAACCGAAATGGTTTGCTAAGGTCAAAGATGTTTGGTCTAGTAATATTGTCTATAAATGTCATTGGAGTATAAACGTTTTAAAATTGTTGTTACCGTAGCTTGGAATAATTCTAAATAGCTTGGAATAATTCTAAATAGCATGAAATAATAATTGTTGGCTGAGTCACGGCCAAGTTGCTCTCTTTAAGACATTTCGTGACACTGCCCAAAATGTACAAGCAGACTATCAACCACGTCGTTCCTAGGATAAAACAACTCAGACATCTGTTATCAAATTCTCACTACACTGTAAGAACTGGTATCAAATACACCCACCACAATATGATTATCACTGTCAATTCTCAAAATGTCCATAATATGACTATTTATATCAATTCTTTTCCCACTATCTGACTACGAATGTCAGTTCTCGAAATGGCTACAATATGACTACCTATGCCAATTTTTTTCCCTCAATACTGACTATTAGTGTCAATTCTTGAAATGTCCACAATACAGCTACTTGTGCCAATTATTTTCCCTCAATACTGACTATTAGTGTCAGTTCTCGAAAATTCCCACAATTTGGATGCATGTGCCAATTCTTAGTGCCATAGAAATAAAGGAGGAGAAGTTTGTCGGAAATGCATTGGCGAAAACTACGATGGAGAAAGTAAAAGTTGAATGAAAGCGTATTCAACTTGGGGCAAGAAAATATGAAGGGATGAGACTTCTATTTATAACATGGAAAAAATTTCAAGTTCTTCATCTCTCCTATGTGGGACTTGGAAGTTGTTTTTTCAAAACTCTTCTATGTGAGACTTTAAAGTTTTTTAGATTTCACACCAAAAAATTCTCACTATTAACTTGCAACAAACTAAGTTCCAACAAATACAAGCCAATAACATTACAAGTAGATAAAGAGTCAAACTCTATGTATCCAATACATGAAGGTACATTACTCAGAGTCGAGAGAGTGATATTGGATATTCCAAGTATAAGATAAATAAACTCATGTAGGTAATATTTTAGTATTTTGGGTTAAAATGTGGTGTTAAACTCACTTATATTCTTTTTTGCGTAGCTCAAGGAAGAAAATCTTAAGTTTTAACCCATAAATAACAATATCACATTTTTTGAATTGCTCATTACTAACTTATATAAAATAAGATTTGAGACAACAAATTCATATTCAGTTTAAGGTGCGAAAGCACTTTATAATATAAGTAATGATATATATCACGTGTAAAAAAGTAAGTCTTATCCATCATAGAGTTGTGTGATTGTCATTATGCGAATCCAGCCATTAATTTTTAGTTGTATTGTTACATTGTAGCTAAGGAATAAAACTTCCATAAAATATTTAATTTAACAAAAAATATTTAATTTAACAAAACTTGCGTAGAAGTTAGCCATTCAATAATTAAAAAATATAATAACGATTCCCTAAAAAAGATTTTATTTCGTGATAAGTATTTTTTTTCTAAATAGTAAGTTTTTAATATTTATAATAACTAGTGGTGATAGACATTTTGTGCATGCCGACCCACAGTGGCGATGCTATATGGTGTTGAGGGTGTACAAACGCACACCTTGAAACTTTTTGGGAAAAAAAATTATATTATTTATAGAGAAAAAATACATATATTGAGAGTGTAAGAGTTTTATACATTGTTATTGCATTATCCATATTTAATCATCATTTACTCTTACAATAAAAGTAATTCAAATAAATGATAGATTATACGGTGACTAAAAATATTTAAGCATTGCATATATATTACACTCTTACTTAAAATTCTACAAGCCCAAAATTTATATTTTTGTAAATGACATGACATGTTTCGTGAAAAATAAATAAACATTATTATATTGAATTATTTTATAATATTATAGATATGCAACTCGAGGAACTTCATAATCGAATATCCAAGACAAATACTCAGTTGCTTCTTTGTATGTCTTGTTTGAGTCTACCTGACTTCTTCTCTAGTTTTGAAATGACAAAACTGATTGAATTTGTAAAGTTTTATCCACAGGATTTTTTGTTCAACTGATTTTATGATGTTTGATAATCAACTTGAGACATATATCATTGATATACATAATACTGTGGAATTTTTTTGGTACATCGGAAATAAAAGAGAACAAACTAGTCAGAGGGGCAACGATCAAGATGAAGCTGCATTTGACACTCCAAGGGAGCCGAACTCCACACCGCAAGATTAGTAGATGAGTGAGATCCAATCTTAGCTAGAGAATCAGCCACACTGTTAGCTTCTCGATCTATATGCTTAATAACGACAACCCAATCCAGAGCAATCCACACTCGAATCTTCCTCACCACTTGCAAAATACTGTGGAATTTGCTTCTTTAAAATGAATAAATAATCTTAAGACAAGTTGATTGGAGGTGGAAGACACATTGTTTCTCATTAATTTATCTTCTTTCGAAGTTAACATACAATTTTAAAAAGAGTTTTTCCAACTATGAAAATTGTAAAAGATAGATTGTGTAATCGAATGGAAGATGCATGAATGAATAATTATCTAGTGACTTATAATTGATTAGAAGTGTTCACCAATATTGACAATAAAGTAAATATATTTCAACAATTTCAAAATGTGAAATCACAAAGAGATTAGTTATGAAATATATATTTTATTTGATTAAATATATTTAAATTTTGTAATTTTAACATCAATATTTTCATTTTTTTAATTGACGATATTTGTTATTTTAATTTTAACCTATGTTGCACACCCTACCTCTAGATCCTAGAATCGTCACTACCGACCCATATTCTAATTTTATAATATCAAGTATTCAAGTTTTATATATTTTATTTTGGAGATTTATAATATCTATTTTGTATTGAATGTATTTTATATTGTATTTTTATTGGGTGTACTATTATTATAATTTTTATTTTATTATAATGTTCAACTTAAGGTGAGAGAAAATGTTAATATGTTAGTGGTAGTTATATATAATTATATAGTTTTTTTTTGTAGAAATTAAAAAGTGTTAACGGCAAAATAGGAAAGTAAAATTACATCATAGTGGTAGTTACGTTATTTCAAGTTTTGACTTTATATATACTAGCGTGTCGGTAGTTACTCTGTGTCTTTCGACCCGCATTTTTTACTTTTTAGTATTGAACATTTAATTTTTATATATTTTATTTTAGAGAATTATGTCATTTTTTGTACATAATATTATAATTTTTTGACAAAAAATATATAAATGAATTATGATATTATTAAAAAATGCATTGGTAGTTTGATATATTTAGTGGAAGTAACTTCATCTAACCTCCGTTTATATTTTTTATTGTTTGAAAAACATTGTAATAATTATTAATTATAAGACAAGATAAGTAAGTGAAAATTATGTCATGTAGGTGGTTATAATATGTTTTGGCTTTATATATAACTAGTGTGTACAGACACTTCGTGTCTGCCGGTCACTATTGCATGCTACTACATATTTCATTTTTATATATTTCATTTTTTATAATTAGAATATATTTGTTGTATTCAGTGTACTTTATATTATATTTTTTGTGTGTTTATGATAGCGTTTAGTCTAAGGTGAGAGATGTTGTTAATTAATGTGTTGGCGGTGGTTAATTATGATTATATGGTTTTTGAAGTTACACCGTGGTGGAAATTACACCATGTTTTGCCTTTATATATAGTAAGATATAAATTATAGATATAGATATGAATATGCAACTTATAATTAATGTGATTAAGAACGATTATATGGTTTTTTAAATTAAAAAATTGAAAGGCAAATATGAATATATAAATTATGAGTTCAACCCCTCTCTAGTACCGGAGAAACCAGTACAGGAATATGAGGATGAGAATTTTTTAAAGAGTTTTTATTTATTTTTAATAGAAAATAATATGTAATCTTAGTCGTTAAATTTTTTTTTTGCCACATGTCATCATCCTATCCAGTACTGGACTCTCTAGTATTGGAGAGGATCCTTTTTCCATAAATTATACCATAATAGTAGTTATACCATGTTTTCGCTTTATATAATACTAGTGTGTACAGACACTTCGTGCCTGCCGGCGAATATTGTATGATACTACATATTCAATTTTTATATATTAATTTTTTTTTATGATAATGTTTAATTTAAGGTGAGATATGTGGTTAATTAATGTATTGGTGATAGTTGCTTAGGATTATATAGTTTTTTTGTAAAAATTAAATAATGTTAAGGGCAATATAAGAAATTAAAATTACACCATGAGAGAATAGTCTAACCAGCCTCACAATTTATATTTTCATCCATAACCATTTTGTTATTTATATTTTCATCATGTTTTTTTTTTGTTTTAAATAAAAAAGTGAGGAATTTATAATATGGTTGGTAGTTTTGGGAATGGAAAGGACGTGGGTTATTGGGAAATGAGTAATAACCACGTGAAGTCGTGAAGACTCAACCCGCACTTTCTACAACAATATTATCATCATCATGTTCCATCATCTCTCTCAGTTACACATCCAATCAACATGTCATATTTGCATATTTAAAATTATATTTTAATTAAAATTATTTTTTTTAATATTTTGTCCTAATTTTATTGGTTGTCTTGAAAAATCTTTATCTCAAAACGA
Source organism: Lupinus angustifolius (assembly GCF_001865875.1). Taxonomy (NCBI): domain Eukaryota; kingdom Viridiplantae; phylum Streptophyta; class Magnoliopsida; order Fabales; family Fabaceae; genus Lupinus; species Lupinus angustifolius. The sequence goes on from NC_032020.1 coordinate 6,417,778, forward strand.
TACCAACTCTCTTCTCACTTTTACCATATTACCACTGTGTCTCACAATCATAAATAAAAAAATGTTACGTATTTTGACTATCAAACTTTTACTTGTCTTTTTTGGATTATTGAGACAGACATAAATAAAAAGAAGACAAAATTGAGATAAACACAATTGATTTTGTTGTGGAAATTAAGCCTACATGTAGTGAGTTAAATTACATCTATCATTGTTTCAAAAGCTCTTCTTATGAATGTAATTATAAAACGAAAAAACTGTCATCTAAAACACTATTAGATTCAAGAAAGATTAAAATGAAGAATTAATTTTTTTAGAGTAAGAAAATGATAATTATACACCCCAAAAGTAATAGATGAAAAGTAGCATAGAGATAAAGAGAAAAGTTTCTATAGAGACACATATAACACGTCACATTTGGAGATAAATACATTTTTATAATTTTTTATATTATCATTTAAGATTAAATTTAATTAGAATTAAAATATTAATGTGTTATCAAAATTTTTTAGGTTATCTTTACATGGTTTTATCTTCATACAAGTCTTTCTTTTGAATCCATTAGCCACATAATGAAGTCTAAGTTAAATATAATCACATCAAAATCTAATTCTAATCTCCTTTTTTTTTACAAAAGAAATGGTTAGAAATTGAGATTTTAAGTAAAACAAATAAAGTAAGAAAAAGTAGCGTAGAAATGAGTCCATTAGCGTGCAAGAAAGAATAACTCATTCTCTTTCTCCCTTTTCATTTCTCTCTCTATTTCATCGCCTCCAATTTCGATCTTTGTGTCTTTCTTTCAATTTTCCTTCAAATTCATTTCCTTTCCTCAATTTTCTTCTCTGTTCGATTTCTTCATAGCTTCTGGTAAGACCATTTTCTTCTCTTTCTCTATTTTTTGCATTTCACTTTTCTCTCCTTTGAATTTCCGATGCATGTGTAATAGTTTCAAATTTTGATATTCGTCTATTTAACTGTTGATTTTGGAAACAGATACCCATTTGGCTTTAATTTGTTGCTGGAAGTTAAATTGTCAAATTTTCTCACAATCTTCTTCGTTTTCTCAGTTTCCAAAGACATGGGAAAATTTGTTTTGTCCCCACTATTTTTATGGATAATTATTTGTTTTGATTTATTTTGTTTTATATCAGTGTTTATGATTGGATCTAAGGTAGATGGATAAAATTTACTACCATGTGCTTTTCATTTTAGTTCCATGTTCTGCTTAATAAAATATTAATCTTTTTTATATTAAAATTTAAATTAATCTTACTTTGTTGGTTGTCTTTGCTTGCTATTGTTGCTTTTGCATCTTACCACGTTGTTTCCTTTTGGCTGTTTTAGTAATATACGAATCTCTTACTTTGTTTTGTTTCTCTTTATTGCTCTTCAATTTATTTATTACCAGATTCACTTTGGTCTCTCAAGTTAACTTGTTGGATTCATTATACCAATTGAAAACTTGGTGAGTTTTTCCTTCTTATCAGTATAGCTTTATGATGCATAGAGTGCTTGGAATTCAGAACTTTATAATGCCATAATGGAAATTTCTTTGTTGGTAGAATGAGGCTGGTATTTCCTGGAATTGTTTTTCTCTTTTATATCTGTTACTGTTAGCAATTTGCATTGATGTTGCCAATTTTATTATTGATTTTTCTGTTAACTATATAAGCCTGTATTTGTTTTTGTATTCAGCTTGTTTTACACAAATCAGTTAGTGACATTGTTTAAGCACACTAGAATATAAATGTTATACTTTTTTAATAGAGTTTACCTCATTATGTTGGTTTAATTCTCAAGTTGTTCTATCATTTAGATTTTAGAATTTGTATTGTTCCCTTTCATGAGCTTATTAGATCTAGATCAGAACTTATTTTGTTCTAAGAAGTTTTCCTTAAATGAATTATGTAATACTACTAGGTCTCATGTTTCCTTAGAGCCTATTCTTAATATGTAAATGTGATAGTGGCAAAAACCATGTTTTGGTATATGCTCTTCTTTTGGTTAATATCATGGTTGTCATAAACTGTGATAACATGCAGACATGTGTTGCACAAATGAGCCTCTCTGAGCTGTATTAAATGTTTAGAGTAAATACAAAATAGGCAAGTAAAAGAGGTTTTAATGTAATATTGCAATGCATCTAGGTTTTAGAGGGACATTGGACTTAAAACTCCCTCTCTCTGGTTTCTGCCTCATGTGCTCATTCTTTGTTCTCTTTCTCTTATCTGATGAGTTTTTTTATTAAAAATAAATAATGGGTTTTCCTAGATGTAATGCAGATAGCATCAAATATACTCTTAATTTAAAGGTCCAAGTTGATGTATTTTGTTTTGGCCAAAAAATTAGATGAAATATGCACCTACTTACAGTGGAATTTAATACTTCCATTGTTTCTGACCACACTCAGTTACTGTACTCAGCATTTATGAATGTTACTTTCTTTCACAATTCACATTAAAAATATGTAAGAGTATTTACTACGTAGTTTGAGAACCTAATCTTTAGATCCCCCTTTTAATATTTTGCAGTTCACAATTCTGCTCGAACTGAAATGGCAAAAGGAAGCAGGGGACGATACAGAATTGCTTCTCGTCAGTACCGACTAGCTCCATACCCATTGGCTTCTTGTAAAAAGGATATCTGCAAGGACATGTGCCAAAAGAGATGCTCTAAAGCCTTTGACAAGAAAGAGTGGGAAAATGTAACCTGTTCTGTGTGCATAGAATATCCACACAATGCTGTTCTTCTCCTTTGTTCTTCTCATGACAAGGGTTGCCGTCCGTATATGTGTGGAACTAGCTTTCGTCACTCCAATTGCCTTGATCAGTACAAGAAAGCTTGCACTAAGGTTATGGAAGACTCTATCAGCAATCCAAGCTCGCTACTGGATGCAAACTCAGCCCTTGAGAAGAGTGAAGTCACAGAGCTTGCTTGTCCCCTATGTCGGGGTCAGGTGAAAGGTTGGACTGTTGTGGAACCTGTTCGGGATTATCTGAATGCGAAGACAAGAAATTGCATGCAGGATAACTGCTCTTTTGTTGGTAACTATAAAGAGTTACGGAAGCATGTGAAGGCAGAGCATCCATTAGCACGGCCACGCGATGTAGATCCTGATCATGAGCGAAAATGGAGATCGCTTGAGTGGGAGCGTGAACGAGAAGATGTCATCAGCACAGTAACATCAACCATTCCTGGGGCAATGGTTTTTGGAGATTATGTTATAGAACGACACCGTAATGACTTTGATTCAGATGCAGATGAGGATGGTACAGATAATACAGAAAGAAGTGGAAGTTTTCAGATGGGTATGGAGGCTATGAATTTCTTCCTCCTGATGCATGCAGTGCGGCAAGGGAATGACCTTAACAACCTTAGTAGACAACTGATGCCTGATCTGATCCCCACAGGTCAGAATGGGGCTGGTGAGATGGATTTCTCTGGCGAAGACAATGATAATGATAGCGGCGGAGTTCTATTCGGTCGTGCGAGTAGGAGGCGTAGACGACGAGAAGCACAAACAAGGATTGGGGACAGTTGAACATCATGCTGTAAACAGGAGGATGGTTCTTAGGCATATATTAGCAGATAATTTAGCACCACCATCGAGTGGTGAGTTAATAACATTTGAAGGGTTTCTTTCCCAGAAACATGAAAATCAGAAAATGGGCATTTTTATTTAATTGTTTGTTGTAATTTATTTTACTTGTACATTCTTACCTTCCTCCTGTTACCTTGGCACATTCCATTGTGAAATTCACTCATGTAAATATTTGTTTCTGTGAAATCTTTGAACATTGCCATGTAGAAGATTGAATAGTTGCTTAGCTGGATTGTTTCAACTAGTGTTTGGTTGATGAAACTTATCTTGGGTTTTTTGTTAGTGGGTAACAATCTACTCACTTTTGAGGATAAAATTGTATATATTTACCATCCGAAACCCTATCAGGTGTGAGTGTTGTGCATTGGAAGAAGTTTATATTTCTATTTTATAAATAGAGCAAGTCAGGACAATGACATTAAAAGGTGCTACATTTTGATTTTACAGCTGATGCCATTCTATTCAGGAACAAACTAACATTCAGGAAAACATTGAAGCACTAAATTCTAACAATTCTACTTTGGCTGCAGAAACGTTCCTAATGTCTGATCAAACAATTCTTAGTAGGTCGTTCATTAGTGTCATTTTCCTTCGCTAGACATGATTAATTTTTTTGTATAAGCTACCAAGTAGGCTTATATTAACATGATGTTAATGATAGATACTCAATCTTCTATTAGCATTAGCTTGAGTGTGATATTATTAGGAGATTCAATTCTACATTAGGAATTTTCACTCTCCTACCTAAGCACTTGCCATTCTAATGTTGCAAACAAATTTATACACGTTACAACTTTATTTGTGTTTTTATTGCATTGTTGCATGTTATTTGTGACAATGTATATGAGGATTATAAATCAGTTTGACCAAATGTAATAACCATGTTTGGTTGGGTTACAAACTTTGTTTTCAAAAGCTTATTAAAGTGACTTATATCTTATAAGCCATTGACCTACAAGTAGTTTTACATTGTTTTTACACTTACCAACTAGTGGGTCAACTAGTTTATTAAACTAATTTATTTTGTTTAAAACTAGTTTATTATCTTTCAACTCATAACTTTTTACCCAGTTTATCCAGTTTTTAGCTTTCAGCCAACTTTTAAGTTAGTTATACTAAGCATATATAATTTGCTGAATGTCTTAGAACCGCTGATGTGTTTAATCCTTGTTGTATGGTCGTTTTTAGGGTACATCTTCCCAATGGAAGCACATCTTCTATCTCATGATATGTGACACTTCGTGTATCATGATTTTTGATTAATTAGAAAAATATTTGTTGTGCCCCAATTTTTAGTTGCACGACTTTATTAGAGTCGCCACTACATTTTATAGTTAAAAATGTAGAAAAATCTTTTAAGTCAAATCATGTTAAGCTTTTGGATTTTTGATATCCAGGTTCAGGATTTAGTTACAAGGTAGGGAAGGTATTAGCAGCCTACTCGCACGCCTTAGGCGCTACCCTTCATTAAATTATATGACTTTATTTATTATGGATTTTAAATTTTGTTGATTATTTAATTAATTATTTAAAAAAGAAAATTTTATTTATTTATTATTGTGTCTGACAAGAAGAACATTGTCCTACATATTCCTATTTTAGATATGAAATCAAGGCCACGTACTTCTTTGATGGAAAATATTTGTTAGTTGGGTATATTAAGTAAGGACAGAAGCGGCGTAGCATGACTGTCCGAAGGATGAATTGAGAAGAAAGAAGCCCCTAGGGCAATCGTATATCCATCCTTTATATGGTTGACAAATTTTATTAATGAAAATGTTTATTTTTGTGTATTTATGAAAAGTGTTTTAATTAATTATTAATTTGAATGAAAATGATTTATTTTGGGATATTAGAAATTAATCGAATGAAAAGAAGCGGCATAGCGTGGCCTTTCGATGATGAGTTGAAAATGAAAAAGAGCCTCCAAGGTAACCTTGTCTCCATCTTTGATTAAGTCACAAAATTATTTTATTTTAAAAAGTTTTTTAATAATATTGTCATGTTTTGTTTTAGTAATGTGATTCTGAAATTTATAATTAAAAATAATTTTATTTAATTTAAAAAAAGTTTGCTTATTTATTGTCACATAAAAAAGATTTTCTTACCACTTTATTATTTATTAAAAAAAAATTGTTACTTAGTTGCTCAAAAAAAAGTTATATTGACTTTAGTTATTTATTCCATATAAATTTATTTTTATTTTTATGATTGAATCTATGTTTGATATTAATTTTTTTACACTTTTATTTGCTAAATGATGTTGGTTTTATAATATACAAATAGAAATATTATGCAAAAAAAGAAGAAAAAAACATGTAGGAACTATAATCCTCTGCGAAAGAGACCAAATAAGGTTGTTCACAATGGCTAGTGCTGGATGCACCAAGGGAGAATCCACGTGGCTGTCTCCGGTTAGCTAGAGGGTGAGGGTGCATGGAGACTAGCATGCGCTCAACTGCACAATATATGCCCCTCCTTCCTAGGTAAAGATTCAATGCAGTGTGACACACTACAACTGGTGGACGTATCAACACTGGATTGCGTCATGTGAAAGTCAACTCTAAAGGCCAAAAGCATACAAAAAGGTTGGCTGGTATTAGACAGAAACAAGGCTCATAATGCTAAATATGGTTTTGTGCACACTGGATTTTTCTACACTCAATTCTATCCCTTCCTTTTCCAAGCATTTTCCTCTCACTCACATCATCTTCAAACATCCTTTTCACAGAGTAATTTCAGTGTATTTCTAGTGTTTATAGTGTAGTTTTTTATTAACCCAAAGCCCTCTATTTATAGCCTAAATCTTTCAAGTAATATCCTAATATCAAGTTATCTAATCTCTCAACCTGATTACTTAAATCAAGGAGACTAACCAACACAGATTTGACCATCTAATTATCTATTTAATTTTTAAATTCAAGTGAGGTTTCTTAAAGGAATATACTTAGCATTTTTATTTAATTACCTTAATAAATTCGAAAATAATTATAAAAAGTCCATAATTGCTTAATGCACCAAGGGAGAGTCCATGTGGCTATCTCCGGTTAGCTGGAGGGTGAGGTTGCATGGAGACTAGCGTGTGCTCAAGTGCACAAGATCTGCCCCTCCTTCCCAGGTAAGGATTCAATGTGATGTGACACGTTGCAACTAGTGGGCGTATCAACACTTGATTGGGTAATGTGAAAGTCAACTCTAACAGCCAAAAGTATGCAAAACGGCTGGTTGGTATTGGACAAAAACAAGACTTACAATGCTAAATGTGGTTTGGCACACACTAGACTTTTCTACACTCAATTCTCTCCCTTCCTTTCCAAGCATTTTCCACTCACTCTCAGCATCTTCAAACATCCTTTTGATAGAGTGATTTCAGTGTATTTCTAGTGTTTATAGTGTAGTTTTTTATTAACTCAAACACCTCTATTTATAGCCTAAATCTTTCAACTAATTTCCTAAAATCAAGTTATCTAATCTCTCAACCTAATTACTTAAATCAAGAAGACTAACCAACACAGATTTGACCACCTAATTATCTGTTTAATTTTTTAATTCAAGTAAGGTTTCTTAAAGGAATATACTTAGCATTTTTATTTAATTACCTTAATAAATTCAAAAATAATTATAAAAATCCCATAAAAATAGTTTTAATATTATAATTTCGGAAAATAATAAAATAAAGTCACTTTATTATTTATTTCTTTATAAGGTTTTTAAGTTTTTTTTGGACCGGACAAAAACGGATTTTCACAATTGCCCATCTTTAGTTGTTGCTTACTTGATAGCAAGCAAACCGAGGTTTGAGAAATATCCTGATGAGTAGCCAGTAAAGAAATGAACACTATTTTTATTAAGACTCAGAAAATGGCCATTGGGAAGGTACCGTATTTTGATGATGCGGATCAATGCTCTACTAGTGGACCAGAGATTTGTCGAGGCACCCGTGTTGCTATAAAGAAATAGGGATTTGTTGAGACTCTCATGTTTCCATTATGATCTAGGGATTTGTTGAGACACCCGTGTTGTCATAGAGAATCATGGATTTGCTGAGACATCTGTGTCAGTGACAGTGCCACATTAATGGGAGGGTGTGCAAATGCACACCCTGATTTTTTTAAATTATATATATATATATATATATATATATATAATCTTAATATTATAATTTATAAATTATTAATCATGTGAATTTAAAAAAAAAATTACCTATGTAGGAAAAACTACATAGAAAAACAAAGATCTATTCAAATTAAAAGTTAAAATTTTAAATAACACATAAATGTAGGAGTTTCTATTTTATACAGAGATCAATCCTTACTTTCAAAACGTTGTTCTAGTGTCCTCAAACATTACTTCACTTCTAATTAACTAATTGGTTTTTTTATATAGAGCTTTACTATTTTCCATTTCATTGTTACTATTATCTTTTCATTTTTCCATTATCTGAATATTGTTTCCATTTCATTGTTTCCATTCATTACCTTCGAATAAAACTATTTGATTTTTTATTTGTTTTACAAGACTTACAATGCTAAATGTGGTTTGGCACACACTAGACTTTTCTACACTCAATTCTCTCCCTTCCTTTCCAAGCATTTTCCACTCACTCTCAGCATCTTCAAACATCCTTTTGATAGAGTGATTTCAGTGTATTTCTAGTGTTTATAGTGTAGTTTTTTATTAACTCAAACACCTCTATTTATAGCCTAAATCTTTCAACTAATTTCCTAAAATCAAGTTATCTAATCTCTCAACCTAATTACTTAAATCAAGAAGACTAACCAACACAGATTTGACCACCTAATTATCTGTTTAATTTTTTAATTCAAGTAAGGTTTCTTAAAGGAATATACTTAGCATTTTTATTTAATTACCTTAATAAATTCAAAAATAATTATAAAAATCCCATAAAAATAGTTTTAATATTATAATTTCGGAAAATAATAAAATAAAGTCACTTTATTATTTATTTCTTTATAAGGTTTTTAAGTTTTTTTTGGACCGGACAAAAACGGATTTTCACAATTGCCCATCTTTAGTTGTTGCTTACTTGATAGCAAGCAAACCGAGGTTTGAGAAATATCCTGATGAGTAGCCAGTAAAGAAATGAACACTATTTTTATTAAGACTCAGAAAATGGCCATTGGGAAGGTACCGTATTTTGATGATGCGGATCAATGCTCTACTAGTGGACCAGAGATTTGTCGAGGCACCCGTGTTGCTATAAAGAAATAGGGATTTGTTGAGACTCTCATGTTTCCATTATGATCTAGGGATTTGTTGAGACACCCGTGTTGTCATAGAGAATCATGGATTTGCTGAGACATCTGTGTCAGTGACAGTGCCACATTAATGGGAGGGTGTGCAAATGCACACCCTGATTTTTTTAAATTATATATATATATATATATATATATATATAATCTTAATATTATAATTTATAAATTATTAATCATGTGAATTTAAAAAAAAAATTACCTATGTAGGAAAAACTACATAGAAAAACAAAGATCTATTCAAATTAAAAGTTAAAATTTTAAATAACACATAAATGTAGGAGTTTCTATTTTATACAGAGATCAATCCTTACTTTCAAACGTAGTTCTATTATCCTCAAACATTGTTTCACTTCTAATTAACTAATTGGTTTTTTATATAGAGTTTTACTATTTTTCATTTCATTGTTACTATTATCTTTTTCATTTTTTCACTATCTAAGTATTGTTTCCATTTCATTGTTTCTATTCATTACCTTCGAATAAAACTATTTGATTTTTTATTTGTTTTATTACTTCTGTTTCGTTGTTTTCGTTATATGTTTAACATTTTTTTTTCATTTTAACGTTTTTATTCATTACCTTCTAAGTTGTTTCTTCTTTGTTTGCTTCATTGTTTCTATTCCCTCTTTCAATCTTTGTAATTTTATTATTTTTATTCTACTTTGTTTCTATTATATTCTACTTTGTTTGCAATGATTTAAGTTGTTGCCACAATAATCATAGAAAGGGGTTTTTTAGCTATAATTTATATGCAGTGTGTAATTTATTTGATTAACTATAGTTAAATTTTGAAATTTTGATATTAATATTTTTATCTTTAAATATACAATTATATTTATTTTTAAAATTCTTTATCATTGTTGCACACCCTGCTCTCGAGTCTTAGATATGTCAATGATTTGTGTTGCAGTAGAGAACCGGGGATTTGTTGAGCCAATTCCCATGTTTGTCGTGATGAACGAAGAATTTGTTAAGGCTTTTTTCGCGTTTGTTGTGATGAATCATATATTTTTTGAGGCATTCTCGTGTTTGCCGTGACGAACCAGGGATTTGTTGAGGCAGTTCTCATGTTTGTCAGGAATTTGTTGAGGCAATTCTCACGCTTGCCATGATGAACCAGAGATTTGTTGAGGCAATTCTCGCGCTTACCATGATGAACCAGAGATTTGTTGAGGCATTTCCTGTACTTGCCATGATGAACCAGGGATTTGCTGAGGCACCCGTGTTGCCATAAAGAACCAGGGATTTGTTGAGCCAGTTCTCGTGTTGCCATAATGAACTAGGGATTTGTTGAGGCACTCATGTAGCCATAAAGAATCAAGGATTTCCTGAGATACCCCTGTTGCCATAAAGAATCAGGGATTTGTGAGGCACTCGTGTTCCCAAACAGAATCAGGGATTTGCTGATGCACCCATGTTGTAATAAAGAATCGAGAATTTGTTGAGGTAGTCGTGTTGCCATAAAGAATTAGGGATATGCTGAGGCACCCATGATGTCATAAAGAATCAGGGATTTGCTGAGACACTCATGTTTCAATAAAGAATCAGGGATTTGGTGAGGCACCCGTGCTTTCATAAAGAATCGAGGATTTTCTGAGGCACCATTGCTGCGATAAAAAACAGGGATTTTTTGAGGCACCCGTGCTGCCATAAAGAATCGAGAATTTGTTGAGGCACCCGTGCTACCATAAAGAATCGGGGATTTGTTGAGGCATCCATGTTGCTATAAAGAATCAGGAATTTGATGAGGCACTCATGTCTCCATAATGTACTAGGGATTTTTTAAGGCACCCATGTTGCCGTAATGAATCATGGTGAGACTATAAAATTCACTTGAAGAATAGAATGTTCTGCACTGATTGTTTATGAAAACATGGTGTAGAAATGCATGTTGAGATGTATGGTTATGTGATATGCAATGTTTGGTTTGTTTGTTTATGTTTATTGGAGGGGCAATGCAGAGATGTATGTTTGAATGATTGGTTATATGCAATGCAATGTTTTATGTTTATTGAAAGAATAGTGTAGGCATGTATGTTTGAATGCTTGGTTATATCCAATACAATGTTTGGTTTGGTTTATTTGTTTATGCTTATTGGAAGGACAATGCAGAGATGTACGCTTGGATGTGCGGTTATATGCAATGCAATATTTTGTTTGTTTGTTTATGCTCATTGGAAGAATAGTGTAGGCATGCATGTTTGAATGCTTGGTTATATGCAATTCAATGTTTTGTTTATTTCTTGTGCTTATTGAAAGAACAATGCATACATGCATGTATGAATGCTTAGTTATATGTAATGCAATGTTTTATTTGTGTGTATGTTTGTTTGTGCTCATTGGAAGAATAGTGTATGCATGCATGTTTGAATGTTTGGTTATATGCAATGCAATGTTTGGTTTGATTTGGTTTGTTATGATGATTAAGGTATGAACGTGACTATGCATTGATATGTATAGTTATGATATAATGTATGTATGTCATGTATGATATGAGTACTATATGTATTGTTTGAATGTAATGGAATGAGGAGTAAGACCCATGCACAAATGTTCTAATATATCACTCATGGTTTATTATTGTGGGACGAAACGCATCAACCTTTGTAGACTCGACTAAAGTGGCCCTCGTTGCTTTATGTTGATTGGTACCATAGTTTTCTTTCATCAAAATCTGCCCTAGTTTACTTGAAGGTGTATTTCTCTTAAGGTGATCCATAAACCGCCCCGATATGGTCTTGAGGATAATGACTAAACCTAGTTATTTTGCTCCAGTGTAGGCTTGCATAGAATTTCTCTCGAAAGTGTTGATGCTTTTTGTAATAGCAAAAATTGCCTCAGTGTGCCTGTTATGAACTCGTGTCTTCAATCAGGAGGCTACAACTTAGATTCTCCAAATAATTGCCCTGGTTTGGGTGATTAAAGATATGTAGTAGCAAGTCTTCAACTTGGGGTGTTCATTTAATTTTCCCTAATTTTTGTCTAGAATACCTTATGTAGGCATCTTTCGGGAATTCTCTCATTTTATTAATATCCAAAGTCGTCCTTGCCGGTTTTGGACTTAGGACCATTCTCCTTTTCCTAGGTTACTCATGTGGGTTTTCAACCTAGAACTCTTTTGTTTTTTTAGTTTTTGTTCTCTTTTTTTAACACCCTTAGATGTCTTGAATCAATGGAAAGTAGAAGCCTTGAACAATGAGTCGTTCTTTCTTCAAGAGGCTTGATAATGGAAGATCTTTCTTGTGTCTGATTGAGAGATTTTAACTTCTTGTGATTGATTCAACTAATACAATTATGAGAAATCACTTCGGCATTGCTCCAGTTTTGGGCTCTTTTTAAATTTTCACAAGAAAATGGGATCAACCCAAAAACTACCTCAATTTTGGCTTCTTGTGGCTTTCCACTAGAAAATGCGATCAACCCCAAAATTTGCCCGAGTTTGGTCTTATTGTGACTTTCTACTGCCCCAATGTGAGATAATCCGAGTCATTATTCTATCCATATTGATTTAGTAAACTTGGATTGTATGACTCTAGACCATGAATTATCTTAAAATATGTCTCGGTTTGAGAGACTTCCAATTTTCCTTTGCTTTTAGTGTTCTTTATTTCATACATAACTTTTTTCTAAAACCATGATCGTGCAAATTTTGGTAAGTGTTTGGGCTATGAGTGGTGATGTGGTAGTGATGATAAAATTTTATTTGTGTTTAGCTTGAGTAGACATGGTGGTAATGGTGATGATAAAATTCAATTTAGGATTGACTAATAGTAGATGTGGTGGTGGCTATGATATAATTGAATTTGTCTTTGGCTTATGAGTAATGGTGGAGTTATGAAGGATAGAGGGTTGAGCTTTGATTATGGTTGATGATATTTAATTTGTGTTTGGGCTTGCATTGACATGATGATAGTGATAATGAATTTTAACTTATGCATTAAAGATGAGATATTTTTATCAACATTTTATGAGATTTGTAGAGTCAGCATTTTTTGTCATGATGCACATCTTAGGCAAATAAGTCATTGACAAAGTCTTTTTAAGCTTGTACCGTAGTTTGGCTAAGGGTTTTCAAGAAAAGGATATAAGGCTCAAAACTTAAGTTTCTCATATCCATCATTCATCTTTCTGTTTTATCCTATTTTCAACATTTTTCAAACATGACATTCAACTCTATTAAGAGAATTTTTCAGGTTTTGATAAGGATGACCTGTGATTAAGACGATAATTTTTCATGAATGGTTCTTTTGTGATCATTGATATTACACTTTTGCCTTAACTTTTGTCTGAGATATTAATTGAGGATTCTCAGAGGGATTTTTTTACTTTTTTTTCACTTTAATTAAAGAACGTTCTTTGTATTTTCTTATCCTTCGGTCACATGATTGATGTAAAAGAATATTTTTATTTAATAATTGAATATCAAAGAAAACTGTTGAAAAACTACCATCTCCGAGCTATTAAAAAATTGAGGGTTACTTAAAAATTATCTCCTTTCATGATGTCTGTGCTCAAATATGGTGACTAGAGATATCTCCAAGATGTTTATGAATTACAAAAAATGCCATGTGTCATTAGAATAAGTTGCTTGAAGATGTACATCATTTTTTTGGTTCTTACATTTGCATCATCCTCCATTTTACTTTTGAATCATCAAATATATCATATTAATGCATAGAATAATTTTATTTATGTTTATTTGGTTATGTGTTTTTTTGGGTAAATATGATTAGTAGAGTATAATATGGGATGGCAGGGTGATGTACGACATTGTGAAATTTGCATGATTAATGCACTTTACATACTTGTTAATAATATGCACATTAGAAAATAAATCTTTATTCATGAAACTTGAGTGAATGTATGAGTGGTTTAACCTTGATTGGGGTCCTCAAATGAGAAAAAATTTCAAATTGGTCTCCCATTTAGCTGGGGTTGAAGATGATGCACTATCGAGTATGGACTCAACCATAAACTAGAAGTTCTCTATCTTCTTGAATGTCTCCAGTTTCGATATTGTTTGCTTTCAGTCGAGTCTAATAATATTATTCTTAATCATCAGTCTTCAATTGATGAGTGCCCTTAACAATGAGATCATGAAATGCATGCAGAAAAATAATTTATTATTGATGCGTGATGTGTATAAAGTGGATTTTTATTTATTTTTTATTTATCATGTTACCTGAATTGAGAGACAACTTATAACTCGAAATGATGCATAAAATGCAAGAAATATGTATGGGTATGCTAAATTGGGGATGTATGGATGGTGTGAGGATACAAATCTTTTTATGATGCATGAGGTGCAGGAATACATGTAGTTTTTTTATGGGAAGATGTAATTTATTATGTATATGATTTTGAATGCATGAAAATTATGATATATGGGAAGATGTATGAAATTTTTTATTTTATTTTAATGAAAGAATGAGTGCAATGTTTTAAAGTGATGTGTAAGTAATAACAAATTTATAAGAGAGACCCTTTTTTGCACATTTAGTATGTATGACCCCCACATTTGGGAACTAAGGAGCGTAGTCCATTAGCCCATTTGTGGACGATGACAATCTTTAGAGTAAAGAGTTTTAGATCAAAATTGTATCTTTAGTTCTAGCAGCATCAAAACCCCACTCTTTTAGAATTATAAACCCTTGTGTTCCAATAACTAAGGAGCGTAGTCTCTTAACTCGTCTACAATTGACAATAACTGAGAAGGTTTGTGGCAATGAATGCAATGATATGGTAAGATATGAAATTAAAACATATGATATGGTAATACATGAAATTGAATAATTTGAATGATTTTCTTTTTTTTTCTGATTGTATGAATAAGTGAGTGTATGTATGAATGATTCTTTTATTTTTCAAAGTGCATGTATATATGAGAAGATGAATGCGTAATAATTTATTTAATACATGAATGAATGTTTAAGTCAATGAATTTTTTTCCTTCTAAATGCATGAATAAATACATAATTTAATGAATGAAACTTTTAAATATAAGAATGAATGTATAAATATGTGTATGAATAATGTATTTTTCATGAATGAATGAATGGTGAATTTTTCTCTTTTTGAATAATTTATTTGTATTTTTTGATGAATGTATGAATAAGCGAATGTATGTATAAATGATGTGTTTATGTATATTTGAGTGAATGGTATGATAATTTTATAATGCATGAATGAATGTATAAGTTAATAAATTTTTATTTTTCTTTCCGAATTCATAATTGAATGATGAATTTTCATTTTTGAATGCATAAATGAATGAGTGTGTGAGGAATGTACTTTTTTTAGTGACATAAATCAATGAATGTTTAAATGATGTATTTTTCTTCTTTCATTTTGAATGCATGAATGAGTAATAGAATGAATCAATGAAGGAATTAATGTTTGAGTTATATGTGTTTTCTACATGAATGAATGGATGCATGAATTATATATTTTCTTACCCATGAGTGAATGAATGAATATATAATTAAATAATAAAATGTATGAATGATATATTTTTTCTTTTTAAAATGTGTATATGGATAGCTAATTAGAAGAATGTATGAGTAATGTATTATAGTTATATGCATGTGTGAATGAATTGTTTTGAATGTTAGTTTTTTTTTGAGTTAGTATATGCATTGGTGGAATGAATTTCTTGAATGATATTTTTTTAATTTATGTATTTATGATGAATGAATGAATGCATGCATAAATAGTGGATGATAAATTTTCATATATTTATGTATGTATGTATGTATATATGTATGTATAAGTCAATAAATAAAAAAGTTCTTTCTGAATGCATGAATGAATGCATAAGTCAATCAATAGAGATTTTTATTTTTGAATGTATAAGTAATCAATGAAGATTTTTATTTTTTGAATGCATTAATGAATGGATAATTGAATGAATGTTTGAATATGTACTTTTTATGTTTATTCATCCATGGATGAATTTTTTAATGATGTATTTTTTTATTAATGTACGATGAATGAAATGTCTAAAAATACAAAAAACATGCCCCTTAGGATAATGGACCATATCTTGGGGGTAATTTAGCCATCATCACCACATATGAAGTCTCACAATAAGTTGTTATGTAGTTCAAGCTAACCTGAGGTAAAAGTGAGTTACCGATATTTTTTTTATAAAATGTTTTTATTTTTTAGTTTTGGGGACTAGAGTCCCAAATTTTGTGATATAATATAACATGATATATTTCTCAAGTTTCCCAATAGGTATACCTACAAGGTTTTTGGAATATCTAAGGAATAACATTCTATGGTAGAGTTCTAAGGTACAGTGAATACCTTAACAAACTCCGGACTCCCTATATTGCATCTCTCTCAAAAGAGAAACCCAAATATCATGGGGTTAGAAACAAGAGCGTCTAACTCATAATATTTGGTAATAATATGAGTGCTCCACATCACCAACACTTAGGAACGACAAAGGTCATGATTAGTGAGGCTAGTGTTCATTCTATCCAAAAATGTTTCACTAATATTCGGGTGTAGGCATATGTGTGTGCCAAAATTTGTGTATAGGAAATATACCTCAATCACAAAATATCATGCATTATATACAACGTACAAATAATAGCGACAAATAACTATCATTTGTGTTATTGTTAGAAAATACTATTAAATAAAAAAATAAAATAAATAATTATTCATATATTTTATTTATTATGGGTTGTACTCTCTCAAAAAAAAAGTCTGTAGCAGAGTCGCCAGCTGTCGAGCCCCGATTTTCAGTTACACGACTTTATTGGAGTCGCCAATACATTTTATAGTTAAAAATGTAGAAAAATATTTTAAGCCCAATCATGTTGGGCTTTTGGATTTTTGATATCTAGGTTCGGGAGTCGGTTACAATGTAGAGAATGTATTAGCACCCTACACATCCGCCTTATGCGGTACCCTTCATTAAATTATATGATTTTATTATGTTTTTTTAAATTATTTTGGTTATTAATTAATTATTTAAAAATGAAATTTTTATTTATTTATTATTGTGTCTGACAATATGAACATTGGTCATATGTATCTCTATTTTAGATATGGAATCAAGGCTACATAGTTCTTTGGTAGAAAAATGTGTGTTAGTTGAGTATTTTAATTAATGACAGAAGTGGCGTAGCGCGACCGTCTGAATGATGAGTTGAGAAGAAGAAGCCCCTAGGGCGATCATCCCTCCATCATTTATGTGGTTGATAAATTTTATTAATGAAAATGTTTATTTTTGTGTATTTATGAAAAGTGTTTTAATTAATTGTTAATTTGATTGAAAAGAAGCGGCGTAGCGCGACCTTTCGAATATGAGTTGAGAAGAAAGAAGCCTCAAAAGTGACCTTGTCTCCATCTTTGATTAACTCCCAAAATTATTTTATTTTAAAAAGTATTTTTAATAATATTGTCATGTTTTGGTTTAGTAATGTGGTTAAGAAATTTATAATTAGAAATAACTTTATTTAATTTAAAAAAAAAAAAGTTTGTTTGTTAGCACTTGTTATTTATTAAAACAAAGATTGTTACTTAGTTGCTAGAAAGATTATATTGATTTTAGTTATTTATTCCATTTTTTTTATTGAATCTGTGTTTGATATTAAAAAAATTTACATTTTTATTTGCTTAATGATGTGAAGGAAGGCAATTTGAGTGTGTAAGAATTTAGATGAAGTATTTAATGACTTAAATGTGAATCAGATATGATTTTTTATAGAAAAAAATGAGAGTGGAGCCTAGAAAGATTCATCCCGGGACTTACTTGGAAAGTAATAATAGTGAGCCTCACCTTCAAGAACAATACCTACTCTTTTTAAATTGTTGCATCTGGAGTCAAGCTACAAGATCATGTTGATTTTAAGTTGTTTATATTCAGCGCATCATCCTCTATTATCTGTTAACTTTAGTTTGATTCTTAATTAAAAACAACACAATTAAATGATAAATAATTGATGATCTATTGACTCTTTAAATTTTCCATTGACAATGCTTAAATGTTAAGCTCATATTTTATCATATAATGTAATTGTTTATGTGATGCACAAAAAATGGTGATTAATATGATCAAATCAGCATATGAGATTATTTGGTAATAGGATGACCGAGAAGTGGGAGACCGAAAGCTTCTAAATGTGATTTGAAAATCTTTGCTAATTGCCACATTTGAAGACTCAAATGTTAGCCTGGAGGATTATGATGGATAGACTACCATGCAAGACAAATTTAGCTCTAAGTGGTATGGTTGTGATATTTCATACTAAGGCAAGAGCTTAAGAAATGTGTTTTTTGTAATTTGGATGACTAAGATTCGGACCTTATGGATGTACAAGAATGCCACAATTTTCAACAACAAGCAAGCAACTATGAATGATATTGTCGATGAAATCAAGTTCAAGTCATGATTATAGATCAAAGGAAAAGACAGGTCTTCCAACATGTAATGGAACTAAATCATGTTTTATGTTTGCAATATTGTAGTTTTAAATCAATTAGACTTAGCCTCTTCTTTCTTGTGGGTGTGGAGTTGATGGGATTTAGGTAATTGTATAACCATGTCTGATTGTAAACCATGAAGATTCACTCAACCTCTTTTTCAAATGTTTGATGGAATAAGTATAGATGATAAAAAATAAAATATTAGTGTGCAAGTGTGGTACTATGGTGCTGGAGAGTTACATTGAATACAAAATGTAAGTTCACAAAAGAAGGAAATATGTTCATATAACAATAGGTATATGTAAAAAAATTGAGGATGGAGAAGTCGGATCAGGCCCTCTTTTTCTTCCTCCCTCATGTTAGAATGTTAGATAAATAACACCTCTAAGGCAAGGAAGTTAAAGTTTGAAAACTTTACTTTGGGTAAAGAGGCTAGAATGTCAAAGATATTTGGAGCATCTACTCATTGTTCTTATATCACTCTTATTGAAATAAGAAAAAATTTCATTCATTTGCTACAGTGAAATTCTTATTTCTTAAGAATACTCTTTGTACAACAAATTTTTTAAGCTTATTCTTTAAAGAAATGTAGGTCAGAGAGGTAGAAAGGTGGAAAGAAAAATCATTCGTCATTATAAATAATAAAAGTGTAAATAAGCTGTGGGTTTAAAATAAGAATAAGAATATATTTGTTATTGTAAAAAAAATATGATTTTTAATTTATGAGAATGTGTAAGAAATTATAAAAAAGATTATGTTTTGAATTCACCAATGAGATATTCTAAGAATAGTCACCAGGTTTTTGGAGAGGGGAGTGTTGTAAAAAGAAAAGCAAAAATAACATGGTATCTTTTTAAGTTAATTTTATACTTAAAAAACCCTCTATAGGATCCTTCTATCCTAAAAGTTGGCCATCTGAGCATGACATATAGAATTAGAGATAACGCGTGCCTCCATGATTTCACGTTACCCTATTCTAAACTAGATTTACATGAACAACTTACTACAATACTAGCTACTAGTTTTTATTTTTTCATAATAAAGTAATAATAATGGTAGAATTAAAAATAAATGTGAACTGAACTAAATTCGTGCAGCATGCTGCTGGATAGAAGAATTGGCATAGGAGCCTACAATTAAATTACATGCAAGTATACTTTGTTAGATAAATATAATATCTATATATTCACAGTGTAAATATTGATATATAATTAGTGTTCATCTATTATCCATTTACATTACTTCTATTTAAAGTCAATAATTAAAAATAAATGGTAAATGATATAATGATAATATAAAAAACTTTTATATTGTGACTATGTACATATTTTTCTTTTATTTGTTTATCTGTACTCCATGATATCATTGATAAAAAAATTGCAATGCTTTGAAAATATTAATAAGCATATAATGTATTATTAGAACTTAGGTATAACAAATTGTTTTCTTTTAATTCTAAAAGTGGTAATATAAAACTTATGACATTTAAATTGACAATTACCTATCGAGTCTATGGTCTAAATTGTACTTACTTTACTTAATGAGGTATTAAAAAGGTAGGCCAAAAATAAGTTCCCCACTTTTGTTTTGTTCTCCACTTAAGAGCAAGAGGAAGAAAAAAGATGAATTATTGAAATGACATTTTGAAGTGATATTCAAACTTCCATCACTTACCTCTAATGCATGGACCCCTCCTTTGTCTCCCTATACCTATGAAACCTGCCTACCTCTACTTCATCCTCAAAATCTTGAATCTAGATCAAATGTCCCATTTTTTTGTTTCAATAGTGTCGCAATCCAATTAAAAAACATCACTCGACTTAAAAAAATCATAAAATAATTTTTTATATAATTTGAAGAAATGTGATTAGTTTAAAATATGAGAACAAGAATTTGTTGGAATATATGATCCTTCTTCCAAAACCTTCCTATTCTTAGTATTTCCCAAGTTTTATGAATTGCCCCGTTACCCTTCTATGCTTCTCAATCTCATAACTTTCTTTTTTTCCCACTAGATTGAGTGAACTCCTAGTTAACAAATAGCAACAATTTTCAACATTCATCTTCCTCATGATGATGTATCTATCCATGTTATCAAAATCACACCAAACTTCTATCTCTTTCCTTTTGACCGCATGTGATTAACTTTGAACTCAAATCATTTTTCAAAATCACCGACTTTTCCATCTCTAGGCCAGCTTGCTAGCTTTAGACAAACCTTAACCAAAATCACCTGAAGAATACTACTTAATTAAAAGCATAAATCTATATACTTATATATACATGCACATTTGTATATGATATAATGATATCATATCTATACAAGTTTTAATAGGTTTAATATCAATATATTGTCAGTATAAAGAATTATATCATTTGTATTACTTTTTCTAAAAAGTGAATGATAAAAATGAATAGTTAATGATAGACAGACAATGTATAAAACTCTTATACTTTCAGTATATATATTTTCTCTCTCTTTTTAATACTTATTTATAGTTAATCATGCTTTATTTTTCACACTAAGTGATGTTTATTTCTGCCTATCATTTAATAACATTCCCTATATATAGATGTTGTTGAATTTGTGTTGTTAAAATAGGGTCATGACATAGTGTATCTCATATATGAGAGTTGTGTAATTAGCATTCTTTTCTAGCTAGTTTCTACGTGTACACACACAAGTACCTTAAATATAACACTTTTGTACTCATACACTTTTATATATATACATGCACACAACAGGTCCAAACATAAAACAAGAGGGGAAGAGAAAAGATCAGCACAACATCATCAGAACTTTAACATGTCAATCGCTGCTGCCATCTCCGGCTACCACAACTCCTCCAACAGTGAGCAGTTACCATTAACACCACAAGGAGTTCAAGTTTGTGTGCCTCCTACTCTAAGCAGGTATGAGAAATTATTGTGTGGTTCGAAGATATGGTTTTCATCACATTTAGTTAAGGTTTCATCTTAAAACTAATTGTAATGAGAGAAATAGCTCAATAAGTATTTATATTAAACAATTGATAACGATATGTTAATGTACTTCCCAACATATTCAAACCCTTTTATATGGTTTTCACTACTTAACCATTTGCTTATTGATTTAGTACTTAATTATGGTCACTTATATTTGCAAAGGTACGAAAACCAAAAGAGACGTGATTGGAACACCTTTGGGCAATACCTGAAGAACCACCGTCCACCCTTAACTCTCTCTCGATGCAGTGGCGCACATGTTCTCGAATTCCTTCGCTACTTGGATCAGTTTGGCAAAACCAAAGTTCATGCTGAAACATGTGCATACTTTGGTAACTCACACCCACCAGGTCAGACATGAACAGAAATAACCAGTAACAAATAGTGTCTCATTTCCTATCAAGCCATCGTAATGTTAATTATTATTTTTAAAAAAATTCTCTATTCACATGTCAATATATGATTGGCTCAATACATGAAATGAGACATCACCCGGAGCATATTTCACAAATATTTTCACTTTTTTATATCTTTTATCATATATCATTATATCAATATTCTAACCGGTGTAATATTTGTTGATATTAATAACACTCCAAATACCATTACTACTCCTGAACAGGTCCGTGCCCATGTCCATTGAAGCAAGCATGGGGTAGCCTTGATGCTCTAATAGGTCGCTTACGTGCTGCGTTTGAAGAGAACGGTGGCTCCCCAGAGATTAACCCTTTTGGTGCACGTGCTGTGAGGCTATACCTTAGGGAAGTAAGGGATACACAAGCCAAAGCTAGAGGTATTGTTTATGAGAAAAAGAAAAGGAGAAAGCAACCTCATCAACAAGAGCAAAATGGGTCCATCATGATGATGGAGGATAATCCACCAATTCATGATGTAGTGAGTTCAAGAGCAGTGCATTCATTAGGGTATGGTGATGGTGGCTTTGTTCACTTGTCAAATTCTAGTGGGACCAGTCCTATGGTTGCTGCAGTTTCATATTTCTCATCTTAGTGTGTTATATTTATTGTGATGCATATTTGATCTAGTTGGTTGAAGCTTATAAGTTATAGGGTTTTATGATTACTAATGTGAAGACGTGATCGATGTGGTAATAACAGGGTAGGGCTCACAGATGCACCAAGTGTTGTTATTGGTGGACAAGGATATGCTAAATGTTGTCCCAAATTATATTTCGGACGAATGATATTGAAGCAAAAATAAAAAAATAGAGAATATTTAAATTTTTTTAATTAACAATACATGTTTCCATTTAACTAAATCATGATTCGAAACATCATCTGGATACTAGATCATTGTTCATTATTAGTAGCTTATTAGTCAAGAATCTAATTAACAGTGAAACTTATTTCTTTGCTTTGGTGTTTAGCATAAGGGAAAAAAGTTTAAGCAATCCATGTGCCATATAACATTATTCAACTTTTGGAAATTATTGTAGAAGAATGTGAACGTAATAATATGCTACTCTTGCTTATAGATTTATGATATATATTTTTGATGAGTATAATATTTATGTAATATTAATATTTATATATATTTAAATTATTTTTTAAGAGTAGATCATAATTAAATATGATAATAGATAATATAATAATAATAATGTATGAAATCTATATGACGTTAGTACATACATTTTTTTTCACTTTTATCTTTAGGAGTATTCAAAAGTTGGTAAATAGATAGGACTTAGACATGAATGGGAGGATAAGGTTCGGGAAATATATTTTCCGCTTACTAGCTACAAAATATTTGCCGATAAAAAATCCCAACAAACAATGATTTATTATATTAGAAATTGTCCATCATAAAACATGTGTCATTCCATGTTTTAATCATTTTACTTGATGAATAAAATATTAAGTATTTTTTATTTCAATTAAAAAAATTAAATTGTATTTTTCTTGATGAATTAAAATAAGGTGATAAATGGAAAGATACACATTAAAAAACAATCTATGTAAAACCACACAAATGAGTGACAATCAAAACTGGAAATTAAATTTATATTATTAAAAATTATATATACAAATAATATTAGAATGGAAACTTAAAAATTAACCGAACTCCATTCAGTTGTTTAGTAAATTAGAAGAAAATATTTAAAAAAATTAATTATATATAAAATTGTAATATTTATGTACCATCAGTGTGTAAGGATTTATACACAGTTACAATATCAACACAGTTACAATATCATCTATCATTCATTTGATTCATTTGATTTACTATTTTTGTAAAGAAATAATAATAATTAAATATGAATGATAGATGATACAATGACAATGTATAAAACTCATATTAATAAATACACTTTTCTTTTATATAGAAATGAGAAAATAGTGTGAATTTTTTTCCCTGTAAGAATTTATACATATTCAATATAACATCAACTATTCATTTGTATAACTTTTTGAAGAATCAATAATATTAAATATGAATAATAGATAATGTAATGACAATGTATCAAACTCTTATCTATTGTATAGGGCATGAAAAGTAACACACAAAATAATGAAATCAAATGTACATGGAACACAGTCACACACCAGTTGGAGTACCCATTTGTTCAAAAAGCAAAAATATTCAGCACTACTTGTAACACATCATGCAAACTGAAATTTTGCATGGTGCATTGTATCGAGACTAAGGCATGAAAAGGGTAATAATCAATATGATCACACTCAAAGCTGTCTTATACATACAAACATATATATATATATGTAAAAACAAATAAATGAAATATAACTCGGTTCCAGAGCCTTGAAAAAAAATACAACGGTAGCACACATTTCTCACGCAGTCAAAATCCATAAATTTTACGTTACTATAAGAACACCACTTTATCAAGGTAAAATTTTAATGTCTTTGAAGTACTCATGTTCAAGAGCACTCCTTGCAGTGATTCTTTTGCTAGGATCCAAACACAGCATACTCTGGAATACAATACAACTAAAGTAAGCAACAGAGAAGCAACGAAAATAATCGAGGAAGCACATAAGTCTTGAATGTTACTGTCTACAATGGAGGAGAACTCTGTGCAGAAAATATGGATTGATATAGTATTGAATGAACATGAATGAAGTAAATTCCAATGTGAAATGAACTTTTATATATATGATAAATCAAATGCTGGAATGCATTTGTACAAAATAATCCTGCCATACAGATTATATGTAAATTGTTAGATATGATTGTCATTGAGAGGGAACAACTAATTTTTGGAAATTTAAGTTAAAAATTTGAGGGTCATTCACTAGTGTCTCCCTTTCAAATTAATGAGAAATATAAAGGATAATAACTCTCCCTGACCCCATTCTCACAGTTCAAGACTAAGTGGAAGTTAAACATTACTAATTGGTAGAATCTTGGCTAATGAAGTTCCTTAGAAAGCAATGACATGGAATATTTGATTACCTAATCTGACCATTTTGCACTGTTAACCTTTCCAAAGTCCACCAAATAATGCAATATTTCTAAGCTACAGTCAGTCATTAATTTGCCAATTATTATTGGTGGTGGTCATTCACCATCTAATATTTATGTCTTCCTGTTAAGAACCAACATTCCTAAAAGCTTAAGCTATTGGGTGAAGGCAAACAAATTATTTTATATATTTGACGTGGTCCTCATTCAATAGCCATCTGGGCTTGATGCGTGAACTAAGGCACAGACCCACTATACCTTGTCCTGAAATTTAACTTCTTTTTATTTATATAGAAGAATGGGGATAGCAAGGATCTGACTCCTAACCACTTGATCGAACTCCTAATGTTGGGAGTTAGCTTTGGGGTCAAGTTAAGCCAAGACAACACGGTTCTAATATGGTTCAGAGCCCGAGCCTCTCGATTGTTGGGCTACCCACATATACCCAGTCCTATAAACTTCATACTTCAGATGCCTGGTCCTGGGCGTGAGGGAGCGTTAAGATAGTCCACATCATATGAGAATATAATCAAGCCAATACTTATCGGGCTTAGACATCCCTAACCCTATGAGCTAGCTTTTAGGGTTGAGTTAGGCCTAGTGAGCACAATTCTAATACTTTCAATTACTGCTTTAAAATTCATTTATCATATTATCCCTATTTCTCAAATGTCAATAGAACAGAAATAGTACTTTCTCTTTGTTAACAAAGAAACATCTAGCCTTCGGTTACATTTATCACAATGATAAAGTGAACATTATATATGATGTTACACTTACTTTGAGAAGATCAAGACCAGCTGGCTCAAGATTTGGAACCAGAGTTGCTAGGTCCTGCACAGTACAAGATAAGGTTAAGCTCCTACAGCAATAAAAATCCAACATTAGTTAATGCAAGTTAAAGACAAACATCCATTTAATTACCTTAGCTGACCACTTGGGAAAGGCTGATTTAAAATCAGGCAATGAAGTCACTCCTGGCCATGTTTCTTCATTTGGTGTACCCATGATTCTACATATAAGGAAGGATGTGTTAGAATATAAGCATATATTATGTAGCACTGTTTATTAATTGTTATATGCTTGTGTGGAAGGAAAAATATATTGTTTTCAAATATATAACAGTGAGTGTTAAAGTCTAACATCGATTGGATGGATAATAGAGAACCATTTATCTAAAATATAATATAATGGTTCTTTATATAATGTATTTGCAAATACATTATTATAGCCGATGCAACCCTCCCCCTTATGAGCTAGCTTTTGTTTAGTCTAATTATCTAAAAATGGTTCAAAGCCTATCCACATGTTGGACCACATGCAAAAGATGTCCAGTTTTGGGCATGAGAAGGGGTGTGTTAATGTCTCACATCAGTTGAATGGATGAGTAAAGAACCATATATAATAATTTAGGCAACCCTCTCCCTATGCCATAACTTACAGGGTGGAGTTTGGTCCACGTATTCAAATATATATATATATATATATAAAGAGAGGCATATTGAAAAACCACAATGTAAAAAGTCTCTGAACCAGAGTTTAAACCCATGATACCAGGTTAGCTTGACTTCTTATAAATAATGCATGTATAAGGAACTTAAAAGAAACTTTAGTAAAACAGCGAATGGTATGAACATTCTACAGCTATGGCTGATAATGGTCTACAAGTTACCATATTATGCTTCATTCCAAATGCTGAAGAATTAGATGGTCCAATAAAAGCATTGAAGTTACAGTAAACTATATAGGAATGGTCTAAGCACAAGAAAATGATTCCTGGTAATTGTAAAAAAAAGTATAGGAATTAGCAATAGAAAATAATTAGGTTCATGCATGATGCATTGATATGTTCATGTACTTCGGGAATAACTCTCTAATTTAATTGTCTTGTAAATACAAATAGTATTTAGTGTTCTAAGTGTATATAAAAGAACTCAAGTTTGATGTATGTGAATTAACACAAACAATTAAAAAATATTTGTTTCCTTCTTTACAATTTGGTATCAGCTCAAGACCCAAGTCTCCATTGTCCACTGCCAATGCCTTCATTGCCGAGTAAAATCTTGAGTCCCCTGTCTGCCCAGCTCTTGCTTATTTTAGATAAATTTCCATTCTCACCTTTAACAGAGCCTCTGTCCTTGACTCGTCAACCAACCACCACCGGTTATATTTCCTGGAGAAATTTGGCAAATTTGGCAGCACAATTTTTCAAGTGACTACCAACACTCTCTACTTTGGTTGTCACCATGTCAGACACTGAGAACACAGCTCATGTACTTCACAGTACATATTCCCTCGAAAAGCCTTCTGACTTTTGCTCTATAAATAGTAAGAATCTGTTTATTATTCTCACATGCTTTAGGTATCGTCCCTAAGGATTCTTGGATTATTGATGTTGGTGCCATTGACTACATGGCCTTTTGTTCTTCCCAATTTCCATCATACAAATTCTCCTTCGGTAAAGCCTCAAAAAATTGTAGCTGATGGCCCTCATACCTCAGTTGCAAATTTTGGTAGTATTCAACTTAGTCCTTTCCTAAATTTGCAAAACATGCTTCATATCCCCAAACTTTTCATTAACCTTTCTATCCATAAACTCACCAAGGACCTTAATTTTGCTGTAACTTTATTCCATTCTCACTATATATTCCAAGACCTTGTCAGGAGGAGAAAGATTGGAATTGCCAAGGAACAGGAAGGGTTATACTACCTTAATATGCAAGTTTCAAGAGGATCTAGTCAAAAGTTGCTACGTTGAACATTTGATCCAGGCCAAAAGCAGAACTACGCCAGGATAACCCTTCTCTGAAACACCTAGGTAGTGCTCTTAGATTGTAATCCAAATAATAAATCAGAGCACATGGAGTCATCTTGTTGTCACTCTAGCTCCTTGTCTAATGCATCAAAATCTGGCTCTAACATAGCCCTTGGGGACCCCCTTTTATCCTAGTTAAGTCCATATTTTCCTCTACTTAATTGTAACACTTACGATTTTGCCAAACACCATTGTGTAAGTTTCCCTCCAAGCTCTAAATAATGGTGAGAGGCGCGCAGAATTACAGGGCTGCTTGGCCAGGATCTGGAGTAAGGTCTACCACGTTGACAAAGCTCAAAAGAGACAAACAACAGGCGACCACAGAATCTGGCTATGGCTAATTGAGTATTCCAGAGGCAAACCATACAAGGCCAAAATGAAGTTAAAAAATATTCTGCTGCCCATGCTCTTTCACAAGTATCTCAATCGAGGAGAAAAGTCAATTAAAGCCATATAGGGGCACGTGCACCTTCCCTAAATAAGCAGAGATAGGACCACCAAACTTTCAAGGTGCAATGAGCCAATGACACTCACTCATGATATTCTAGTAAACTTCATAAAGACTTGACTGTCGTTGGTGTAAAGAACATCGGCTTGCTCCCAAATGGACTCAGGTGATGTGGGCACGGAAGATCTGCATCATAGGTGAATGAATAGTTGACTTGACAATGCTAGACAACTAGGCATCAATCTTTTCAAAGAGGAATGCTCATTTGTGGGCATGGTGTCTGCTTTCATGGTCAAGTGGTTACATATTCTTATCTTTTCAGCCAGAGCATATTACCGGAAGCCAACATACCAGCCAAGTTGTCAACGAAGAGAGGACATTAACATAACTAGTGAAAACAAGGGGCTTAGTCTTGGAAGGGTCCTGGGGAGCGTCCGAGGACCTAAAAATAAGCTGAAATCACGGGTACCTTAACAGTGAGGCATAAAGGAAAGTTGCAAACACATGGCTTTGAGGGAGGTGATGACAGATCTAAATAGGCAAGGCACAGTCGCGTATAGTGCAAGAAGCCGCTGCCGGAGAAGGGGTTGCGCTTTGACATGGGACTGAAAGTGGAGCACATGCATTTACAAGCAAAGGAGATGGCTAGCATGTAGGAGTGCATGCTTGTCTGGTTATGCTTCATAGATTAGCAGTAGACAAACAAGACGACGGGGTCTGTAAAGGATGTCGGATGGCAGCAAACAGAGCTGCCGTAGTGACAACATGGCAAAGAAAGGAAAAAGGCTAGAATCCGGAGTTGAAACATGGTCGGTCAGAAAAAATTTCACTAGTGCACAATGTATCCATTGGGGTACACACGGACTAAGATTGACTGTGTTTCAACTAGATAGTGTAGGCTTCTTTATATATGCTTAATGAAATAATTACAAAAATAAAACTAGAAGATTCTAATCATATTGATATGATAAGATATGCCTATAAAATATTTATATGATAGTTACAAGGACTCTGAAAGAAACAATATTTTTTAAGGATAAAAGACAGGTTGAAACCATTTCTGCAATCTCCCAATCATTGAGATCAATGAACAGTTGGAGATATATGTGTCATACGTCCATTTTAAATCTAGATACTGTTAATGGATGGATACTGTCTCTAAATTCAAGGGGCAAGGTTTTCAAGTCCTTATCCGAAAATATAGTATAAATTTACAAGGAAAGTAACACTTAAATGTCCAAAAAACTATTCACCTGAATATTTTGAACAATTCATCAATCTCAGAGTCCCCAGGGAAAAGGGGTCGTTGGTTTATCATCTCAGCGAATATACATCCCACGGACCAAACATCGACTGGGGTAGAATAATGACGAGATCCAAGCAATATTTCTGGAGCTCGGTACCACAGTGTTACCACCTGCAATGAATCACCAACAACTATAAATACAGAAACAAGAATAAGTAATGTGGTTGCAGTCCATCTACCATAATACCTTTTCACAACATTTGTATGTTTTTTGTAAAGAACCTATGCCTAATGATCTACCAATTTAACAAAATTTTAATAATTTAAGTTAAGGATATTCAACCCAAAAGCTAGCGATGTTAAACCTTAACACTTAACACACCCCTCACACCCAAAATGGACAAATGGAGTGGGAAGTTTACAGGTTTGGAGATCCACGTGTGGTCCAACATTGTAATAGGCTTTGACTAACATATCATATTAAAATAACTAGGGGGAGAGTTGCCCAAATCATATAAATGGTTCATTGCTCATATACTCAAAGGATGTGATCACTTTAAACACTTAGAGTTTTCAGTGGAACAATATAGACTACAGTATGGATCTTATATGATGCATACAAATATCAAAATGAACAAAGGATCCACCATTCTTGCTTCCCATATTTACCTGTGGACATTATACCAACTTATATGTTTAATGTATTTAAAAAAAGGATGGCCAGTGCACGAGACTCCCACTTAGTAGGGTCTAGGGAGGATAGATGTACACGGTCATACCCCTGCAAGCGGAGAGGTTGCTTCCAGGATTTGAACCTGTGACCCATGGTCACTAAGCAACAACCTTACCTTTGCATCAAGCTCACCCTCTAATGTATTTAAAAATTAAAATTTGTTATTAAAGAAGCAATGGTCTGAATACAAGTTAGCAGATAATATGAAAACCAGAAATAATCCTACAGATAGACCAATGAGGTATCTCCCTATGTTAATTTGCAAAATCATGAAGAAACTCCACTTATAACTCAAGTCCCGTTATCTCTAGAAATAATGGTTAGAACTACCAATCCATTAGAGGATAGTCAAACAATACAACTACAATACCAAGGACAAGCCAAATTTCACCAGGTGAGGATGGCAACATGGACTAATCCATGCCATTGGGTTCTATCAAAAACCAGATTTTCAGCAAAACTGTTTAGGGAGAGATCTTTATTGCAGGTTTCTCCTAAAGCTTTCTTATGTCTCTCTCTTCCCCTTTTAATTGGACTACCTTCCCTTTGATCCACTTTTTTCATTAATTAGTGGATAAAAAGAGCCTCTACTGGTTACATAACCAAACCAAACCACCTCAAGCAAGCTTCTATCACATTCTCCTCAATGTGGGAAAAATGAGAAAAGAGGATGGCCACCTGCCATGACATATTAACACATTTTAAATCAGGAGTAGAAATAACAAGATATAAAATGTTTTGTCCAATATCTATTGTAATAATTTAGTTTTAACGGACATTAAGGATTTCGACTAAGTTTAGAATTCTGAGAGATTAAACTTTGTATGGAGCATAAGTACATATTTCTTTTGTTGTACAGATGCCCATGAATTTCATACTTTGATTATCTCCATAGATGATCAGAAGCCAATATAAGGTAGCACACAAACCTCATGTGTAAATGTCTTGACAGGAATTCCAAATGCCCTAGCCAATCCAAAATCTGCAAGCTTTAGTGCATTATTGCTGCGATCTATCAACAAATTCTGTGGTTTCAAATCTCGATGAAGAACTCTGTGTGAATGACAGTAGGCAATGCCACAGAGAATTTGATAAAGGAACATCTGCAGAAAGATTTATTAAACATTTCAGATTTCAAATTAACTGGTCCTCTTTCCCAAAAATACCTGGGAACAGCCTCCTCACTTTGCGAGCATGAGGTTGCATACATTTACTCCACTAGGTGGAAGCCTCGTGTATTGGGCCGCCCCAGATCATGGAGAGGGTAGATGTATGCATGTTATGGTGTAAATTTTTAATCATTATCAAACCAACAAACAACAGGAATGGAAGCTAACGGGAAAGTAATGCATATCTGCTCAAGCTTAGACAGCTCACAAGTGAGGAGGCAGGAAATAAGAAGGGGAATCAAAATCAAATGAAATAAAAAAAAAAGCTGCATGTCAGTACGGCATCTGTATTTCCAGTAGTAATGACTTGACCCAATATAGTAAAGCTCTTTTCTAATTTTCTACTTCAAATAATATTTGAGCAACTTACTACCAGACTCTGAAAATAAATTAGCTTATTGAACCAGTTTGATTTTATATTTTCTAAAGAATAGAGAATCCCACTTTAACACCTTTAGTTTCAGTGAACACTTAATAGCTCCAACCAAAATGATATAAGTCAAACTTAATTCCCCATCAATGGTCTTCAATATATGCAAGTTTTGTGAAATTCATAACAATCAACTGTTCCCCACGTGACAGTGTAACAACACAATTTATGTGACATGCATAACCAAAAGGTTCTTTGATCATCACTCACTCTCATATTTGCTTCATTTGATTTGTGGAAAGGCGAGACAAAGGGTAAGAAAATTATACAAATATAAAATTGCTGGCTGAGTTATATTTCTTGCTCATCCTGATTCTTATAATTATAAATTCAATTACAAAAAAACTCAAATCTATAAGAAAATGAAAATTAAACAGAGAAGTTGCTCACTTTCACTTGCTGATGATCTTTTCCAAATTCTGGACATGAATCCATGTGCTTCTTTAGATCTAAATCAAGGTACTCAAAAACCAGATACAATCGCCTCTCACTATGCACTACGTCCTGCAACCTGTCACCAACACAACCACCAAGTATAACTCAATAAGGAAGGGCTAAAGATGCAGATCATTAAGGTATAGAACAGCAAAGTAGAAACTATGTAGAACAACATAACTGTAGAAGGATCTGAAATGTGAGAGTTTCAGTCAATAGGTTTTCTTGGGCCATCCGATGCTAATTTTGATAGCATAAATAATAGTATACCCCACAACTATCTCTTTAATATAGCTCTTAAAGCAGACATAATAGAATTTTTGTCACTTAAGGGCATTATGTGGGGACATAGGAAATCATAGGGAAATTAAATGAGCTCTTAGCAAGATCCACAGAAGAAATTGAAAATAAAAATGTTCACATAATCATTTATGCATCCTGATGTCAGTATGTCACCTACATGAAGAATCCACAGCTGTAGTATCTGTCCAATAATATTTGCAGACACCTTTACCAGTGAGCTAAACACCAAAGATAAACAATTGAATGAAATTTAAATAGCAAAAGAAGTCGTGTCACGGGATGAGGATATCATTGTGAAGAACCTGAATCATTGTTAGCATTGTTATATGCAGCTATGATGCACATATACTTCAATTTGGTGAACTATCCATTTTAGCACCATATCTAATACTGATACTGGACCTACATTTGTATTTTTGGTGGATTTCTGATTGACTAATCAGAAAAATACAGGTGGGAAAGTGAGCCTCAGCACGGTAAGATTGTTTGTCTTGTGACATGAAGGTCATCGGCAAGGCTGCGTACACATATACTCTCCAGACCCCACTAAATGAGAGCCTCGTGTATTGGATCACCCTTTAAAAACTATCAGCAACCTCACCATAGACAATTTTAGCTACTCAGTGTACAAGGTTCCCACTTGGTAGGATTTGGGGAAGGTTGTCATATAAAGCCTTACCCCGACAAATGGAGAGGCTATTTCGAGGATTTGAATTTGTGGCCTCCAAGTCACAAGACAGAAACCTTACCATTGCAATGAATGTCACCCTATATCATAAACATGCAGAAATAATCACATAATCCCTATGAAAACGTATCAAACTAATCAAAGCACCTTCACTCATTTATTCTAATTCAAGTGCTTAAAAGTCATCATTGCTTATCTATGCAGAACGATGATTATACTATACATACCATATTACAGAAACAACACTTTACCAAAAAAATAAAGAATGGATGTTCCTAATCTATATTTTTACATTCATATCATAGCATTATTGCTTAGCATATCAATTTCACTATAAAGCAAACCAACACATTCCTCAAACACACTCAGTACCTAACAATGTTCCTATGCTGCATTTCTTTCAAGAGTGAAATCTCTCTAATGGCAGTGCTGGGAACTCCCTCATCTTCTTGCTCCAGCCGAATCTTCTTCAACGCAAAAGTCGCATTGGTGACGCGATCACGAGCCTTGTAAACCACACCATAGGTTCCTTCACCGATCTTCTCCACCTTCTCATACTGCAAATTAAGTTCACAAACACACGGCAAAATATACATAAATAATTGAATAAATAAACAAATAAATAAAAATGATCAATGTGCATATTTATATAGAGAAATCTCAAAAAGGTGGAAGTTCAAAACGCAGTGTCGTTTAACTCACCTGTTCCATGTGACTGGGATGAAAGCGAAGTTCTGAAACCATAAAGAGAAGAAAAATGAGAAAATGAAGAGAATAAGAAGAGAAATTGAGTTGATAAAAGATGAATGAAGAAGATCTAGGAAGTTACCGGCGCGAGAAATGGTGATAAATTGGCGCGACGGTTACTCTGTGTCAAAGTTCTTGTCTGAGTCTCTGCCTCCACTATGGCAAGAGAGACAACTATTGTCTCTCTTTTCTCTCTCCTAGTCTTATGGGCTCAACTTCTTCTATCATATGCCCTTTTCATGTTTTTTCTGTCTCTTCTTTTTGTTTAAAATTATTTTTAGATGTTTTTCTTCTAAAATGTTTTTCATATAGAGGAAATCGGTTAGATTGAATCCGTTTAACTATGGATGGATTAAGTAACTTTTAGCTCAGAAAGTGTGACAAACTATTCGGATGAGATCAAAGTGTATATTATTATCATATACTTATCAGGTGATCGATTGTAATTTTGGTTTGTACTAATAAATTGTGGATAAATTAAGGATATACTTTTATAGTAAGGGTGTAGAGTTGTAACCCTTTGATTGAGCCATTATAACACATGTCGCAGATATGGTGTCATCCTCATTTTAACAAGTTAATCATGATATTTAATATAAGGCTTTAAAGTTAACATTGATAAGTATGATTTAAACCATTTTCCTAAACCAACACCTAATAAATAGGAATGTGTTTTGTGGATGAAGATGGTTTATGATTGAACATTATGTTCAATCCATGAAGTCGGCCATACCTAGTAAGATTAGGGTTGGGATGTTGTTGTAATATAATAAATGATTTTATTCTTGAAATACTTTAAAGCTAAAGTTTTAAACAAATTAAAATAATTTTAATAAATGTTTTTATCATTTCAAAATAATTTTATCCAGAGTCTATCTCAGATCTAGAGTAATGTTGGGTCGATACTAGATGTTGCTCTAATGATATATTGGCTCTTCTTTTTCTCATATGTGAAAACTAATTTTAGTCTTTACATAATTTCCAATGAAAGTGTGATTGTTAGTGAGTTATCTTTTTTAGACATCTTCATGGAAATTAGTCAATAAACCCCATAAACCAATAATCAATCATAAAGAGAGATTCGGAAGAGATTGAAGTGTTGAAACATACCCAAATGCATTCGAAGCAATTGACGAATGTGTGTTTCTCATCTTCTACATGAATGCAACTTAAAGAAATAAGAGATAAGGACCTTGGGAGGTACTTCTTAGGATGTGTGTATGACAAAAGCAATATAAGAGATAATGGAGAGGTGGGTACTTTTTAGGATGGTGACATGTGGCAAGACAAAAAATCCCTAAATCTTTTTCTCATCTCCTTCTCTCTAATAGTGAAGGTATTCCATAATCTCATTTTCTCTTTTCTTTCTTGCTTTCTCTTTTTCATAGCAACACACTTTTTAAACTACATTTATCAACAAAACATTAATTTACTACGGTAAAGACCTTATTGTATCTCTAAATAGGTTAAAATGTTAAAGTTTTGAATTTTTAAATTTTTAAAGTAATATTTATTGAGATAATTAAACATGTATTTGTAAAAAAATTAGTTTTTTATTTATAAGATACCCTTCCTTGTACAAAAAATTGCATTTAGTGTCATACTTCAAATTATAATAGTTAGAGATCTTTGTGCATCCGCTAACCTTTCAATAGCTTGCAAGTTGCACGATCACTGAAATGTGGAACTCCTCTAAATTCAAATCAAATGCTTAGCATCTTCTTAATTTCCATAAAACCTAAAGTAATTTCCTCTTTGGATGATTGCAATAAATATTGGAAAGATCCCTTAACTATTAAGACACAACAAATTTATAAATTATATTTGCATTACAATATCATTCTGCTTTTATGATTCGACCCATATTTTCTACCAACCAGTTAAAACTCATTAAATTTACAAGACTCTAATACATAATTATTATATTAGATTACACTAACCCTCATTGAGTTTTAGCGAAATTTCACAAGTCAATCCTTACTTTTTTACACCTACACAAACCCCTAATTTTTATATTTTTATTACACTGACCATCCATGCACAAGAAATAAGTGTAATATTTTGAACAAAAAATGTAATAAATGTAATTAAGTTAACAAAAACATAGTATATTATAAAGACAAGTCCAAATAATATATGAACTAATACTTCTTTATTATTTTTGGTTTGTTACGATAAAATATAAGAGCGATCTAAACAATGTCTCTTTAGAACCGTTGATGCATTTTGTAACAAAAAAATAATGAAGATACATTAAGTTGTATATTATTTGGACTTATTTCAACAATATATCATATTTTGTTTAACTTAATTGTATTTATCATATTTTTTGTTTAAAATATTACACTTATTTCTCATGCAGGGTGGTCAGTGTAACGAAAGTACAAAAACTAGGGGGTTTGTGTAGGTGTAAAAAAGTAATGGATAGTTTGTGTAATTTCACTAAAACTCAGGGAGTGTCAGTGTAATTTACTCTAATTATTATTTTCTTCTCATTTTATCATTAAATTCCATATCACTAATTTTAAACTACCCACAATTTCTAAGAGTTACTTTTTTAAATATTATTATTTTTTAGTGTTATTAAACTCGGATCGGTCAATGACTCAGTTAGGACATTGAATTAATGAGTCATTGGTTGAATTGGTTTACTCAATTTAGACTAAAATAATAAGAAATTCATAAGATTAGCTAACATTATTTAATAACTTTATATTTTAATTTAAAAATATTATCATACCTAATCAAATAACTAACAAATAATATTTACTACTATAAAATATCACAAACAAGTTGAAAACGTCGTCAAACAATATATGAATTGTGTTTTAATTGCAAGAAAAGTGCACATGAGTTTAAAATTTAATTAAACAATGAAAATTTTGCTATAATATAAGTTAACAAATGACAAACATGATTATAAATAAGGTAAAAAAGTTCATCTTAAAACAAGTTGTTTTGGTTTTTTTTAGAAATAGTTTTTGATTGACTCAGGCAGTCAACTGGTCTAACCATCTGAGTCACTGATTTTAGGCTTATGTCATCGAGTTAAGCCGAGTCAATCCAACTTTAATGTAAAACTGAATAGATGAGAAGTTCAAACCGATCAGATGTCAGGTTCACAATTGAACTGGTCAGTCTAAGCCAAGTTTTATAACACTGCTTTCAAGATGGTATGATGTACATTGATGGATATTTCTTTCTATAGTAAAATCTAATCTCTTTCAAATTATAAATATCACCTAAAAACTAATTTTTTTCTCTTTCAAATTTCTGATCCATTATTAAAGAATTTCAACTACCCATTAATTGTGTTTAACTTCTATATGAGTTCACTTTGATCTTTAAATTTTTTTCACTTGTATCAATTTTGACGCTAAAAAAGGAATTCAAATTACTCATTCAATATTGTAAATGTAAGTCAAAGTAATTCTTAATGAAAATTAAAGTATCACAAGAAATAGTTATAGAAATTATAATAAGGATTAATTTGATAAATATTTGAAATCTTTTAGAAACTATTTCGGATTTTTTAATTTTTAGGGATCAATGTAGAATTTGTTTTTGAAAGACCAAAATAAGCCATTAATCTAATTTCATTGATAATATTATTTTAACAAGATATCATATTCCATTTGATTTTATAATTTGAAAAGTTCTAGCCTAATGTCCCAATCTTGATATTTAAAAATTCAAATCGATCTATGTTCTCAAGCTCAAAGTTATTTTGTTGATTGAAAATGAATAAATTAATGTTCCTAATTCCAAAAAACAACTCCATTTGTAAATTAGCTAATTCATATAGTTAACCCCTTACAATAAAATCAAAGTAGCTATTAGTGGTATAATCATAATTGAAAATCTAGTTATATTAATTGTTTTACACGAACCAATAAAATAATTGAGTGTTTTTTCTTTTTAACAAAATTATTTTTTGTTTCTATTACATCATTTTCAATTCCTTTCACACTTGATCCACTGTTATTTTCTCTTTCTTCACAATAATGAGAATAATGAAAATGATATTTTTATCTCTCTTAATATCCATTTGTTTTCCTATTACTAAAAAAGTAATTAATCATGTATTAGCTTTAAAAATGATAGATAAATAAATAACCACGAAAATTTCCTCAAAAACTAAACGAGGCGATTTTCCCTTCCAAAGCACAAATAATAAGACGGGGGTAGTTAAATATCATCAGCCTTTATCCAATTCATTATGAGAAAAAATGTATGTAGTAATATTGGATGAGTTTTATACAATATTATATATCATTCATCATTTATATTTTATCATCATCAACTTTTCACAACAATAATATCAATAAATATGATAATATACGGACTTTGTACAAATCTTTACAATAATAACAAATAGATATTACATTCATACATTATTGGCTCTTGCCTTGTATGGAAAGAAGAAAAAGGAAGTAAACACAAGAGAGAAACTTGAACACAAATGTAAACAATACTTCATATTTGAATATACATATATTTATGTTTGTTGATGTTATCATTTAACAATAAATTTTAATTATAATTCAATTTTTAATGTATTATCAATATTTGATTGGTTATATTTACATAGATATGTCCTGAATACTGCTTATTGAGGCCTTTAAGGAACTTAATGACATAGTCACTGTCTCTGTATGATCTGACTATTGGAAGAAGATCACAACTATAAGGTGTGAGGCATTTGCAAGAAGGAATGGGTCTGAAGTTGTCCAGTTCTTGCCACAACCATTTCTAGTGGTTGTAGTATGCATTAATGGATTGATTTCCTTGTCTGGCAGTATACAATTCTTCTTGTAAATCACATATGCGATACACATCTCCTTGGTAATACCTTTCCTTGAGATCTTGCCAAACCTCTATGGTTCAAGCCAAAAAACACTTTGAACAATAGACTGGTTTATGGAATGATTAATCTAAGATAAGACCAGAGTGTTATTCCTATCTCAAGCTTCAAAAAGAGGATCCTCACGTCCTGGTTTTGCCAAACTGTCATATATGAACTGCAATTTATTCTTGTTTTTTAGGGTCATCTTAGTGCCCTTGACCAGGACTGATAGTTTGATCCAACCAGCTTGTTAAAAACCAAGGCACTTCCTGGATTTTCAGTTGAGTGAATATGATAGAAGCTTGAAGGATCATTTAGAGGGTTTAAGATGTTGATAGTGTTGTTGGCCATTTTTTTGAAAGAAAATAAATGAAGTAGGGAAGTAAACAAACACAACTAAAAGAAGAGAATGAGAGATAGTGCGCAGCAGAGCATCAATTGATGCCCTGATACAATGTTTTTCATGAGAGGACAAAACATATAGAAATGGATTGTCTCTACATCAGAGAAAAGGTGACAGATGAGATTGTTCATTTGCTTCCTATCTCCACTGATTGTCAAGTTGCAGATGTGTTTACAAAGGCTTTGTCTCTTGAAAAATTTCACAGCAACATTTCCAAGCTTGGGCTTTATGACATTCATAATCCAGTTTGTGCGGGTGTTAAAAATTAAGAACAATTCTGAAATCAATGAAGTAAAGGTTCACGATGATCAATCTGTTTTTAACCAAAATAAGATACATTAATTTCATCAGGCATGATTGTTTCAATTGGGATGATATATTCTGTCCTAAAAAATATGTTACTCCATGTGTCATAACTTGTGATTAGTCAGAAAAATATTTAATTGTTAAATTTTTAACTTAAATATATATTTTTCAATCATAATGTAAATAACATAGACACTCTTTTTCCCTGAGAATGTATATTCAAGTTTCAACTACATTTAATGCCATTGTTGAAGTTTTGATAGTTAGAGATACATGTGCACCCACGT
The DNA here is from genome assembly GCF_001865875.1 of Lupinus angustifolius. Lineage (NCBI taxonomy): Eukaryota > Viridiplantae > Streptophyta > Magnoliopsida > Fabales > Fabaceae > Lupinus > Lupinus angustifolius. The sequence continues at coordinate 6,457,375 of NC_032020.1, forward strand.
CTATCTTTTGAATTAATGGAGATCAAATGGCAAAAAATATCTCATCAACTCTGTTTGACCCAAACAATTGTTGACGTATAATGAAAAATAAACATATCATTTTATCTATATTTCCTACTATTCATTTTTTTAATTAACATAAAAAAATTAACATTTCAATTAGCTTTGAATATCATTTTATCTCCTTTCCTTTGGAATAGCATGCAAGTTACACACTTACACTACCCTCAGTCCCTCATTGTGAAAGAATAAATTTGGATCTTACCCAAATCTGGATAATGTGCTTATCATCTTTTAAAAAAAATTGTATTATCAAAGGTATTATTTTATTTTATAGATAAGAAACTAATTTCTTTTGAGGTGTCTATTCTAATAAGTGTTGCTCAAAGGTATCCAATTTTTAATAATATGATCTTTTTGGATATCTAGTTGTTTTTGCACTACTAAACTAACGTCTTGTTGATAATGAACTATGTAATAAAGGTTAACTAATGATACATAATTTCCACTCATAAAAAAATAGAGAAAAATATGTATGTATACATTATAAGTATATCATCCATTATTTATATTTAATCATCATTGAATCTAAAATAATCTAAACAAATAGTGGATAATTTAATAAATATATATAAATATTTATACTAACAATAAAATAATCTCTACTTATATTCTGCGATAAGGCTCGTCTATAAAATTCTTATACATTAGGGTTATATAATCATTACACAATTCTCATTTTAACATTCAATTTCACATTACTAATTTCATATTTCAAACAAAAGTTTAATAAAAAGAAATTAAAATGTTAAAACTAAAATAAATTTTTGGTTATCAAACAAATAAAAATGACATATCCTAGAATTTTTTTAATACATATTGGACTATATGTTGCCGACGGGAATATTGGAGTAATAAATGAGAGAAAATCACGTTACAACCACTATAAAATAATCTGAATGAATAATAATTGGAACATGTGTTTGAGTAGACATTAATTTTTGCATGAGTGTTAGTTAGCTCCACCTATTAGTTTAGTCAAAGCAGATTTTGCCGACTTCTTACTAAATGACATTGATACTAAAGACCCCACCACTACATATACATTTCAAAAGCAAATTGTCTATCGATTGAGGAAAGATGTCAAAAAATTCAAACCCATTGTGAATTCCCTGAATAAAACACCAACACCATCCCTCTCTTTTCTCACCCCAATATAGAACTCACAGCAAACAATGACAACAACTTCATTAATCATTTTCCTCTTAATCCTAACCCTTTCTCTCTCATCACTTCCCATTCCTTCACTCTCACAATTATGCAACCCACAAGACAAGCAAGCCCTTCTCCAGATCAAGAACCAACTTGGCAACCCAACTCAACTCGCCTCATGGGACCCATCAACAGATTGTTGTAACACCACATGGCAAGGTGTCTCATGTGACGGATACAGGGAAACCTATCGAATTAACATTCTTAGTCTCTCTAACCTCAACCTCCCCAAACTTTGTCCTATCCCTCCATCCATAGGAAACCTCCCTTTCCTCGAAATCCTCGATATTAGAAATATCCCTAATCTAGTAGGGCCCATACCTCTGGCTATTACAAACCTCACTAAACTTAATTACCTTTATATATCTCACACTAACATCTCAAGTTCGATCCCTGAATTTATGTCGCGAATTCAAACCCTTGTTACTATTGATTTCTCTTACAACAAACTCTCTGGTGAGTTGCCGGGTTCGCTTTCTCTACTTCCAAACCTTGATGGGATATCGTTTAATGATAATTTTCTTAGTGGTCCGATTCCAGAGTCTTATGGAAGCTTCTCGAACCTCTTCACCTCTATCACCCTCAAGCGGAACCAACTTTCCGGGAATATTCCAGCGACCCTAGCGAAGCTGAACTTGTCGTTCGTGGATTTGTCGAGCAATAGGTATTAGTCTTATTAATTAGTCTATTTTGAGTTTGAAGTTAATTTTTAATAAAAAAATTTAAAAATCAATAAAATTATACTTCTCATTTTTTTTAGTTTTGGACTTTCGAGTATCTAATATCCAACTCATTTTTTACAATAAAAGTCTTTTCCCTTTCTGTACTTTTGTGTGACTTTTAATTTCTTTTAAAAAGGGACGATTGTTTCTTTCTATAAAAAACAATAATTAATGAACGAGAATTCTAAACTATACATTCTATAATAATAACATTGAGATTGAGAGATAGAGATCACTTGTCATTGAAGATGTACATTTTCTATCATAGACCAATTATATTTCAAAAAATGATATAAATATATTATTTTTATTTTTAAAAGTTTTATTTTATTTATGTGACAATACCTAATTAGTTTGGGATAGAGAATATGATACTATTGTGGATATAAAATTTATGTCCTTTGAAGAGGATAAAAATACTTATCACTAATGTACTTTACTTGTTTGCAAAATTTAATCAAAATGAATTCTTTAAAATTTAAAAACTTTTTTAAACATCTTACAAGAAAGTTATTTTAAGAATTTAATAGTGAAATTACGACTTTTGTGATATCTCATTTTCCACTTTGAGCTAAGAAATACTCATGCTCGTTTGTATGGTCTCAATTATTTATTGAAGTGAGAAGAGTGCAAGTAATCAATGTAGAGTCTTCATTTATTAATTTTCTCTTTTTAAAAATTATGTCATTTAATAAATGAAGATGTTGCAATCATTTTAATGGAAATTCGATACAAGGTTATCACTAATGTCGTATCTTTCTTTCTATTCTGAGCCGAGAAACGTTGTAGTCATTAGTATTGTGTCTCCTATCTATCGAAATAGCAAGAGGATAAGCGACGAATATTAACTATTCATCTATTAATTCATTTCTAATCAATTGAAATAATTCTTAAAAGTTTAATCAAATTAGAACTAGTTGTCTTGATTCCCTATACTTGTAGGGACTTAATAGCAACATCTTATATTCTTATACACAACAAAAATAAAAAATATTTTCTCATTTTAATAACAACAAAAATATATTTTGTTCTATCAAATTATTTTTTAATTTAAGGGTATAATAAGGTTTACGTGATTAATGAGGATATCATCTAGTATGGAAAGGCGGGGTGCGGACACCTTCCTTAATTTGTAATCGACTATTGATCTCAAAATTCTTATTCAAAAACCATTTTATCTAAACAACAAAATAAATTCTCATTAAGAACAGTTTTTCACATTTTAACAGCAAAATATAGTAGCGACTCCAAAGTAGTCGTGCATCTGATGCTCAACCGAAAATTAGAACATGACACCAATTTATATAACATGTTTGTAGTTTTTTAATTAAATACTTATGAGCAATAAATAATTATCAATTTTTATACTAAGAATAATGACAAGTAACATGAAATACATTGTTTATCTAGTTAAACTAAAAGTTATATGTATTTATTATTTATCATCTATATTAATTATATTTTTCAATGACAGGTTTGAGGGTGATGCATCAGTATTTTTTGGATCAGAGAAGAATACGCAGAAGATAATCCTAGCAAAAAATAAGTTGGTTTTTGATCTTGGAAAAGTAGGATTGTCGAGTAATTTGAATACCTTAGATTTAAGGAACAATTACATCTATGGAAAGCTACCTCAAGGGTTGACGACATTGAAATATTTGCATAAATTAAATGTGAGTTATAATAATTTGTGTGGTGAGATTCCTCAAGGTGGGAACTTGCAAAGGTTTGATGTGTATTCATATCAACATAATAAGTGTTTGTGTGGCTCTCCACTTACTAGCTGCAAGACCTAGCTAGGGTCCTCGTCTCTAGTTATAAGGGTTATACTTTGAAATATAATGAATAATGAATAATGTGTTTGTTGAGAGAGAGAAAGGGGAAGAAAAAATCCGACTATGGACTGCGATCCATAATTTAATTATTTGTCGATCTACAATTAAGTATATCTAAATATAATGTATTGGGGTTGTCCTCAGATGCGGATCTCTTTAGGGGCAGGTGGGGGCAACTGCCTTCCTGAATTTTGAAAAAAAAAATTAATATTCTTTTTGGTAAATTGTTTTAATATACTTACTTTACATAATTTATTAAAATATTTATTTTATTCTATGAGTGTTTAAATTAAAACCCAATTTATCAATTTGGATAACACACATGTTTCACAAATAATTTGATTATTCTATTTACGTTGTAATACAAAGTCATACAATATTGTAGGCATGTAGCAATTGTAAAAAAAAAATTATAATTACACCTTTGAGAGTGTGTTTTTGAATGTATTTTTATTACCAAAAAAAATTGTTAAATGATTCTCCTCATCACTCATGAATTCATATAGTGTTTGTAAGTTATTTTCACCAATAGTTTCTTGATGTAATATTCTTATTTCTTCAATTGATAATTTAAAATTATAGTATCGTTACTCTATATTGAGGTGCAGTTATAGACATTAATGGTATATTCTGAATTTTTGTTATACTATATACTCATTCAATCATTAATCAAGATGAATTTCTTATTAGTAATATGGCGATTTAATGGAAAAATAAAATAACTGAAACTTTTACACATGACTTAGTAATCGATGAGTTTAAGTCTTTAAAAGTCCAAAAAATGGCATTTAATGAATGTATATTTTTTTAACATCTTCGGTTGTAAATTAATGTTATTTATAATTAATCAAGATGAATTTCTTATTGGTAATGTGACTATTTATATGGAAAAATGAAATAACTAAAACTTTTACACATGATTCAATAATCGATGAATTTAAGTCTTTAAAAGTTAGAAAAGTGACATTTTAAATGAATGTATATTTTCTTTAACATCTTTAGTTGTAAATAAATGTTATTTAGAATTAAGAGCAAATATTTATTTCAGTTCCTCATATTTTTCGACCTTACCAGTCTAGTTCTTCAAAAATTGAGAAACCTAAAATTATCCCCAAAATTTCAAATGAGGGTCAAATTAGTCAATTTTAGGGTCAAATTAGTCTCTATTTGTTGTAAAACATGCTAAAAATGACAAATTTGACATACATTTGAAATTTTTATGACAATTTTGAATTCTTAATTTTTTAAAGGACTAAACTAGTAAGGTCGAAAAACATTGAGCGGCTGAAATGAATATTTACTCTAGAACTAATATGATCTTTTGAAACTTTGAAACAATTATATATATATTTATTTTTTTTGTTAATCATATATCATAAATTATAATTAAATATTATTGCCCCTCTAAACTTTTGAGCAAGATCCGCCATTGTTCTCCTCAACCAAGTTTTTCTCACCACCTAAAATGTCATTCTACTAACTTTTCTATGATAAAAGTATTTTAGGAATTTTTGAGTATATTATAAGAAATATACATCATCAACTAAACAAAACCTTGAAGTTATTTCCACTAATTTTCAAATTTCGGACAAACATATTTATTAAAATATTCAGGAATAACAGTTATGGTTTCTGAAAATGAAAGTAATATTTAAATATAGTCGATGAGTGTTTCTCATTACCTATTACCTTTCCTCATCTTTATTTTCAATTTTAACCAAAATCAATTCAAATGTTATGAACTAAAATTCAAAATGAAAATCTTATTTCAAGCAATATATTCTTCCTTCATTGATATTGTTCTTTCAAATTAGGATCTATCATCTTCATTCCATCGTCACCTTCATTCATATTTTTCCTTCTTCCAACATAAATTTACTCTCAACCAAGAAGTTACTCACAATATCAGTAGACTCAGCAGAACCACAAGATCCATCTGGAAACAGACGTGCCAGCTGGAAGGAGATGTGTCAGTTGGAAGAAGACGTGATTGTTGGAAGAAGAAGATTCTGGAAGATATGAAAGGCTTGAAACCTTGGACTGATTCAATCACAATTCGGTTGGTACATCGACTTTGTTGCTTAACTAGTACAACAATCATGTGGTAACAATTAATGGTCTGAATTTGCCGATTTTCTAGTCGAGACGTTCAGTATATCCCAATTTCTACATCATTGGATCTATGTACACAATACACATGCTCTCTTTCGAATAGCTTGAAAGGACACCCATAACCACCCACCTGAATCATAAAGATCTACATCACATTATTATTGGAGTATAATAAAATGTATACACTGACAGTGTAAAGATTTATACACATATACTTCATCATTTATCGTTCATTTGGATTACCTTTTTTGAAAAGTCAACAATAATAAAAAATCAATGGTGATAATACAATAAAGTGTATAAAACTCATACACTATCCGTCCATACATCTTTTTCTCTTATTATTATTCTATTGAATTTCAAATTTTTCATATTTTCTACCAAACTCACTCATATCATAAGACTCATACAAAGCATCATTATGTTATTCTCATTTTAATATTCAATTCCATATCACTAATTTTAAACTACAGATTATTTCTCAAAAAAATAAAATTTCAGTATTATTATTATTCTCACTTTGATCCACTATTATTTTATCTTTCTTCACAATAATGAGAATAATGAAAATGATATTTTTGTTCTCCTCTTTAATATCCGTTTATTTTCCTATTGCTAAAAAGTAATTAATCACGTATTAGGCTTTAAAAATGATAGAAAAATAAATAACCACAAAATTTCCTCAAAAAGTAAACAAAGTGATTTTCCCCTCCAAAACACAAATGGGGTAGTTAAATATCAGATCAGGCTTTATCCAATTCATTATGTACCAAAAAAAGGCTTTATCCAATTCATTATTGGCTCTTGGCTTGTATGGAATGAAGAAAAAAGAAGTAGACACAAGATAAAATACTTTAATTCCATTCGTCATGACTGTTTCAACTACATTTAATTTAATGCCATAGTTGAAGTTTTCATAATTAAGATCCGTGTGCACCCACCGTTATCTTTTGAATAGCATGCAAGTTACACTACCCCAAGAATAAAATTTAGAACTTACTTATCCAAATGTGAGCTTTGTTCGGTATATTTATTGAATAACAACTATGTAGTAAAAGTTATCTAGTGGTACATAATTTCCACTCATAAAAATATTGGATGATAATTATAAATAACTTGAGGACATCCATAACTTTGTTCCTCCCACCGTTTTATACAAATAAAAGATATTTAGGCTCTCTTAGACCAATCAATATTCAATACGCAACTAGGTGGTCTTATAAATGTGAGCTGCTGCCAGAATTGCAATAGTCATATTCATAAACAAATTATTAATAAATAAAATATCATTTTAAGATACGTGTTATCTTTCTTATAGTGTAGGAGGATTTACAGGAAAATATATAATTTTCATACCACCTTGTCCTGAAATCATTCAATTGTTTAAAGGGGGTCAAAAGATATACAATCTTTAAATTACCCTAATTGATATTTCTTACATAAAAGTTGAACATTTGTTCCTCTTTGACTTGACATTTACAAACTTGTACTACCATTAGAGAATGAGCTACATATTAAAAATAAATAAAAAAGTAAAAAAGTTAATATTTATGACACAATATTATATGTTCCTTATCTTTTGCCGGTAAGATTGAAATACTCAAATTTTGCTTACATATTAAAACCCAGGGAATGAGACTCATTCAAAATATTCTGACACATTAGAGTTACATCATCCTTGAGCTTTGAAGACTCAACTTCATGTAGTTCATATTCTCACATATCATCATTACACTATTCTCATTTTAACATTCAATTTCATATTACTAATTTTAAAAAATCTAGTATTTCGAAAATATATATTCTTGAGTATTCTTATTTTATCATTCGATTAATATTGATATTATTTACATTAGTCAGTTTAAACCAAGTAATTTTAAAACAACAGAAGTTTAATAAAATGAAATTCAAATATTAAAACTAAATTACTTTCATAACTTTAATTAATAAAAATGTCATATCCTAAAATTAAAAATAGAAAACACATTGGACTATAAGTTAAAGACGGGAACATTGGGATAATAAATGAGAGAAAATCAGTTACAACTACTATAAAATAATCTACATGAATAAGAATTTGAAATTTTGAATAGATTAATTGTTGCATGCGTGTTAGTAAGCTCCACCCATTTCTAATATATCTACACTTTGAATGTAAATTCATCTTTCATTTTGAATTACATTTTTTATAAGAATTAATGAAATGAAGATTAAATATGAATGATAGATGATACGATAAAGAAATTCATATACTTTTGATATATAACTTAATTTAAAAGTAGATTTTGTGAATTGCTTAATGAATTATAACTCTATTAAAGACCCCACCACTACATATACACTGCAAAAGTAAATTGTTTATAGACGAGATAAGATGTCAAGAAATTCAAACCCAGTGCGAATTCCCTGTATAAAACACCAACCCCATCCCTCTCTTTTCTCACTACAATATCATTCAAGTTCATAGCAAACAATGACAACAACTTTATTAATCACTTTCCTCTTAATCCTAACCCTTTCTCTCTCATCACTTCCCATTCCTTCACTCTCACAATTATGCAACCCACAAGACAAACAAGTCCTTCTCCAAATCAAGAACCAACTTGGTAACCCAACTCAACTCGCCTCATGGGACCCATCTACCGATTGTTGCAACACTACATGGCAAGGTGTCTCATGTGACACCGACACCAAAACCTACCGAATTAACGACCTTAGCCTCTCCAACCTCAACCTCCCCAAACTTTATCCTATCCCTCCATCCCTAGGAAACCTCCCTTTTCTTGCAATCCTCGATATTAATAACATCCTTAATCTAGTGGGCCCTATTCCACTGGCTATTGTAAACCTCACCAAACTACGTTATTTATATATATCCCATACTAATGTCTCGGGTTCGATCCCTGAATTTATGTCGCAAATTCAAACCCTGGTTACTATTGACTTCTCTTACAATAAGCTCTCTGGTGAATTGCCTAGTTCACTTTCTCTACTTCCAAATCTTGTTGGGATCACGTTTAATGATAATTTCCTTACTGGTCCGATTCCAGAATCATATGGAAGCTTCTCGAACCTCTTCACGTCAATCACCCTTCAGCGAAACCAACTTTCTGGGAACATTCCAACGACGTTGGCAAAGCTTAACTTGGCGTTCGTGGACTTGTCAAGCAATAGGTATTAGTCTTATTAATTATTAATTAGTCTATTTTGAGTTTGAATAGAACACCACTGCTTTTTTATTACAAGGAATTTCATGAATTCATAAATTAGTGCCCGTTAATTTATTTATTAATAGAGTTCTTATATGTTCTATGAGGTGGGAATGTACTATACGGCTCATCAACTAAAGCTTACTCTATTTAAATAAATTAAGCCTAGTTTGACCAAAAAAATGGTTGATGTTTCATGACTCATAATGATAGTAAATTACTTTTCAAACCTATGGAGTAAGCAATTTGAGCTCTGGAATCATCACCTCACAGTGGTATTATGGTGTTTCTACCCGTAAAGATACCAATTTGTTTTTAAAGAAGTTCAGTCCAGTTTGTTCAATTAAATAGATTATCGTTTGGACTTTATTTTGGAAAAACATATTACTAGGTCTACTAAATCAGTCTATTTATTTAATATTAATTTATATAAACTTTATTTAATTTTAAAATTCTATGTTAGTATAAACGGAGGAAACATTTGAGAATTCGGATAGATAACTTATTAAAGTTTATGAGAATAACTTATAAAAATAAAGTGTATTTGAGTAAACGGGTGGAAACAGGCCAGGCCAGACTTTGCCTTAAACAGACTCAGCCTATATATCATATAGGAGTCTGAGCCTGACCTGTTAGCCTGTTTAAAATAAAATTCAAAGCCTGAGCATGATCTATTTAAAAGTCTGGCCTGACCTGTTAGCCTGTTTAAAGGCCTATTATACTATATGGTCATGAAATAGACTACTATGTCTACATTTAAATGAGCTTATAGGCCACTTTTAGTTAGGCTCATCTAATTCTAATAATTAAATTATATTTTTGTATACATTTTTATAATAATATTATTTATATTAAAATAGTATAAATTCAACCTTCATATACAATATAACTAAATAGGCCGGCCTGTTAGGCTTAATAGGCCTTTTAGGTGGCTTAAAGCCTGAGCCTGACCTATTAATGAAAAAAGTCTGGTCTGGCTTAGCCTATTATAGGCCAGGTAATAGGCCCTTGATAGGCGGTCTGACCTGTTTTCACCCTTAAGTAATCAGTTAATTAAAATTTAAGAACTCATTAATAAAAAAATTTAAATAGTTAAAAATAATTTTTTTTTAATTTTCATAAGAATATGATTTGATTATTATTGAAATAAGCTAAAAATATTTTTTTAAGAAAGTAATAGTTATTTTTACAAGATGTTGTTTCAAAGCCAAATAAGTTTTTGCAAAGTTTCCCCATGATATTCCTAATTTTTTTAGCTTGTTTAGACAAATCAATGAGACATTCTATGAAAAATAAGCTGAATTTTAAATTAGTTAAAAAATGCTTTTTTAATATGCAGCTTTTGGTTTAAACTATATCTAAATACCATAAGAGTGGACTAATGCCAATTTTAGTCGTTTAGGATAACAAGAGAGGTAAGTACTTTATTTAACACAATTATATTTTCAAAGATTTGAATTAGATAATTTTTATTAGATTAGAGACATTTAGTTTGAGTAAGTAACTTTTGTTAAGTGAAAATGTATTAAAGAAGTACAAAGGGTGCTAACACAATGAGAAAGATCATAAATTGATCTTTTTAGACGATATAGAAATTCAAGCAATTGGGTCATTACACCAATTAGCAAAAAGTAAGGAAGTTGGAATTACTTTTGATTGAAACAAAGACCAAGATCAGACTTGAATGAGATCCATTATGTGCATAAAACTCATTGGCTTATTAGAAAATATGACATCATTTCACATAATCCATATAGACCACACAACAGCAAACTGTATCATCCTCCACATCTCAGAACCATTAGTTATATGATCAATAGAGTAACCTACCCATGGCAATTTATCTACACGCTCTCTTTATGTTTGTTGAAAATGTTTTTAATTAAGTTGTTTGGGAATATATGACATGGGAAATTTGTCACCAATGATACATATTTTTTTTTTATTAACTTCATTTCTAATTTATATATCATGTTTTGTATCCTTTTAATTTCATACTACTAACAATGACAAAGTAACATGAAACACATTGTTTATCTAGTTGAATTAAAAGTAATTTCATGTATTTATTATATTTTTCAATGACAGGCTTGAGGGTGATGCATCAGTGTTGTTTGGGTCAGGGAAAAATACACAGAAGATCATTCTCGCAAAAAATAAGTTGGCTTTTGATCTTGGAAAAGTTGGGTTGTCAAGTAATTTGAACACCTTAGATATAAGGAACAATGACATATATGGAGAGTTACCTAAGGGATTGACGGCATTGAAATATTTGCATAAGTTGAATGTGAGTTATAATAATTTGTGTGGAGAGATTCCACAGGGTGGGAACTTGCAAAGGTTTGATGTGTATGCATATCAACATAATAAGTGCTTGTGTGGCTCTCCACTTCCTAGTTGCAAGACTTAGCTGGGGTCTTCATCTCTAGTTGTATGGTTCACACTTTGAAATATAAAGTATAATGAATAATGTGTTTGTCCTAAGTCCAACATGTTTGTTTTACTGCGCATAATATAATTAATCAACAAATCCTTAATGCTTTTGATTTCAGAATTTCAACTCTTGGTTCTGTGAAGGTTCCACATTGGACTTACTTGAAAGTGTTGAGCTTTTTTCAGGAGACAAATGTTCACGTACATATTTATAATAGATTAGGATATGTTGATCCAAACTAATGACACTAAATAAAAAATATTTTAACTTTTTTAATTAAAACAACAGAAAACTCCTTACATATGATGATGAAATGTATAGTAAAGATAATAAGTGGATAACGTTGGTGAATTAATGAGAGAATTAGTTAAAAATAAATAATCAGCCAGCAACATAGATACATTGAAGTGGAAGAATAAAATAAAATGAAACAATTAAACCCAGTTTTGCCTGGTCTAAATGGAAGATGGATCCTAGAAAATGAATATAAAAAGGTTGATTTCAACTTTTTTAATAAACTAATGAGATAAATAATGAAAAAAATGAATCAATAATGTAATAGTTTTTATAAGTAATAAAAAGAAATAATAGATAATATATCGCCTGTTCATAAATATTTATATTAAAAATGTATATTATATATATTACCCAAAAAATAAAATTTAATTAGAAAAACAACCGTGGAGGCTTTATATAAAGTAGAATCTTGAACACATTTAGACAGTTTCAAAATTCAAAAATTAGAAAGAAGATAGGGAGAGAGAATGTCGTCAGTTTCAAGCAACATGAAGGGTTTCTATAGACAGAAGAAAAACACCATCACCAACACCGCCAACAAATCTTCCAAATCCTCCAACAAACAACCCATCCACGATGTGATGCTATCACCTTCCACCGCCGCTCACGGCGGTAACCTCCACCTTCTTCAAATCTAGGGTTTTATTTTACATTTATTTCAATTTTTAATAATTTTCATTTAATCCATTTGTTTTTCAAATTGATTTAGATGAATACAACGAAAACGAGACTATGCTTCGTCAATTCGACATGAACATGGCTTACGGTCCTTGTGTTGGAATGAGTAGGAAGGAACGTTTGGATCGTGCTCAGAAATTGGGTTTGAACCCTCCCATTGAAATCAAGAAGATCTTGGAAAATGAAAAAGTTCAATCTCAGTCTCTGTGGGATGGTTGCATTTAGAATATGATGCCAAGTCTTGTATGAAATCAAATCAACAATGAAACATTGTATGTAATAATCTCTGTTTTCTCTGTTTACCTGTGTTGTTCTTGTTTCTATGGTTTAATGTATTATTGTTCTTGGTTCAACTTGCTATGAAATCTTGGTTTATATTAAATTGCATTTCTATGCGGTAATGATATATTTGGACAAACAATAATTGATCTGAATTATATTTTGGACAACTTCATGTTTTATAACAGGAGAAATTAGTAATGATTTGAAATTAAATGAGATATGTAATAATTTACCTTTTAACTCGGCTTGTAGTATGCCTTATGGGAAAATAAAGTGGTTGTGCCAAAGTCCAAACTTTTCGGTATAACTATGAGTGAATACAATTGTTTGTTGAGTGAATGAGATAATTACTTATGTTTCAACTTATTACAAAAATGTGTGAATATAGTTAAGGAATATGCTCTTGCCCTTTTAGGCATTCACCAAAATAATCGTTACTCACTAATATCCTCTATTCTTCACATCTCATTACAACATCTGTATTTCATGTTCAAGATTAAGTAACTCTACAATATAAATACCTGAAGGAATTCACCACCATATGGCTAATCAACAATTACTATTAATGTCAGTGTAAAGATTTATACACAGTCAATACATCAATTATCATTCATTTGTATTACATTTTTTGAAAAGTTAAAGATGATTAAACATGAATAATGACAACACAACCCACAGGTCCAAATCTATTAAAACTAACAAGCAACCTCTGTTTCTTCTTGTTCTTTGTATTCTCAATCCTCTGTGAAATTAGTTTAGCTTTGTTGTACACTAGGTTGTGGGGTTCATAGCTCTAACTGAGGGTGGTTTATGGCCTATATGATTGTTTCAGTCTGGGATGAGTAGGCTGATTGATGAAGTAAAGGTTTGAACTGAAGATGAAATTGATCAACAAATACTGAGAAGAAATATGCAAGTTTGGGTGCTGCAGTATTATGGTTTCAAGATTCTTCTCAAATATTTGCTTCTAATCAAGGCTTTTGATTATTTACAAGCCCAAAAAAAATTAGATTAATAATAAGATTTAATCAAAAGGGGTTTTCTTAGAAATTTGTGTAAAAGGATTAATAATAGATCTGATCAAGGTTATTGCTATATGTTTGATAAGAAAGTAAGTTTTACATCGTGAAGTGGGGTTTTTTCTTGTTCAACATTTTTTTGGTTACAACTTACAAGTGGTGTGTTTATTATGATTTGATTATTTAGTTTCATGATTTTTTGGACTTGCTAATATGTACACATGCACTTGGATGAAAAATCTTCTATGGGCTGGGCTGTGATTATGTGCTGGCAGACTCTTTACAATAGAGTTAATTGGTTTTCAAAAGTTTGTTTCATGGGCTGGCATACTCAGCATTACTCTGTAATCTGGTTTGAGTATATCTACTCCTACTCTCTCATAATAATACTCCTTAAAAAACTCATTACTAACTTAGATTATAGATGAATTTTTGAGTGTTATTATGTACTTTAAAACAAACTGCCATTAACATACCATTATTACCAATTCTAATTTAATATCTAATTTATTGCTTTAATTTTTTTAATTATATTACGCATTAATAAATTATATTAATTGTCTTTTTCCAACTTTTCATCCAAATTTTTAATTATGTAATATATTTTTTTCTCTTATGTATATTCCTCAAAGCATCCATGTTTTATTTCTTTATCTGTATCCTACTTTTCCATAATAATAAAAAAGTTCATGCAAAGTATTGGTATTCAACTATATCATAATATTAGATTTGTCCATATCATGTGTGACTCTCATGGAGCAAGGTTGAGCTAAATTCATTCTTTTTTAAAACTGAAATTTTGTGTCAGCAATGCCGATATGGGAGACGTGGGTAAAAGGGACTTTTTGCATGGGATGGTCATCCAATGCGGAAGTCTAAACTAAATGTTATTTTTAAAACCTATTTGGAATGTGAATTTCCAGCATTAATTATTTTATTTACACAATTTTGAAAGTGTGATTTCCTAATTGTTAAAAAAATTGTAAAGTTGCTTTCAACCAATCTTGAAAGCCACCAGTACTATTAATATGGTTGGCCAGAGGTTACGATCCATTAAATGCGTCATTGATCAAAATGAATATCAATAATCGGTTGAGTTGATTAATAAATAGATACATTTCGCCATAGCTTCACTTCATGCCTAATCTAGAATCACAAAGAGGATCGAAGAATGATATGAGTTTTAGGAAAGAATTAAAGATGTCATGAGTTTTTAGAATTGATAATTTGTGGGACAATGAGTTTTTCTCAAATGAAGAAAAGTAGTGTGACGAGAAATTCCTATTACCTATGAAGCACGGATTTGTCAAACATCCTCACGTGCTGGTGTCCGACACGTATCCGACACGGATACGCTCAGATTCATGAAGGATACGTATCCATAGAGTATCCAAAAATTAAAAAAATAATATTAAGACACGTATCCGATTCGTTTTCAATAAAATATAGCGATATATGAATTCGTTTTCAGTAAAATATAGGATATATAAATTCATTTCCAATAAAACCGGATAAGATAGATTTGTTTCCAATAAAACAGGATAAAATAGATTCATTTCTAATAAAACAAGATAAGATAGATTCGTTTTCATTAAAATATGATGAAATATATTTGTTATGGAGAGCAATGATTTTAGCATATCATTTTCATTAAAATATGATAAGATAGATTTGGTAAGGAGGACAACGATTTTAAATTTTCATTATATTTTTTATTTTAGATATTTTGATTTACACTTTTAATTTTATCATATTTTATGTGTTTTTATTATTTTATACGCGTATCCCTGAACGTATCGTATCCTGTATTTTGGAAAAAATGTGTATCGCCGTATCAGATACGTATCGTACCCGACACACGTATCAGTATCCGTGCTTCATAGCCTAGTACAATAAAAAGGGATCAAACACTCAAATATTATTGCTCTCAAATAAAGAACAAGACCATGAGAAATTCCAAAAAGACACAAAAGAGGGTCAAAAGCTCAAGTATGATTACTCTCATCAAAGAGGGCTCTAATAGAATGTATGTAGAAAATCATGAGAGGTTGAAGGAAACTAAGTAAATACAAGTTCCCTTAAATGTTATAGCTTTTTGAATAATTGCTCAGGAGAGGATGTATGTAAAACATCATATGGAATCCTAGAGAATATCATCATCAATCAAGAGGTAGGCAATATTAATAGTTCATAGTCTTGGTATTTAATACAAAATAAAAGAAATAGTAGGGTTGAAGTCTACAATTAATGTTATCAAGATTATCAAGGATAATCTAGACTATGCATCTTTTTGATGTAGACTGAAGATGTTGAAAGGTTTAAACATTAAGGTTGTATAAATTAAATTGTCCATAACGAATTAATTTGTGCAATATTAAAGCAAATACAAGAAACAAATACACAAGCGAATACATCAAAGGAATCTAGAATAAGGCATAATCTTAAAAACAAGAGGAAAAATATGATTGATGGTGGTGAGTACTAGCCTAGTGATGGCAATGGTGGCATCACAAGGATAATCACAACATCAACAATGACACTGATGAGTTGCAAATCTGATGAGGTGGAGACCATAGAAAATTCAAGCTAAAATGGACAAGGTCTATTATAACTTCTTTCTCTAATGTTAAAGATAACTTTGTGCATCTACCAGAGTGGAAATCAATGTAGAAAGTTTTGATATGTAAACTTCCCAAATATGTTGTCTTTTTTAAGACACTTTCCACATTGGTCAAATATCCCAACCAATTGGCAAATGTTTTTCACATTAGGTAAATTTCATCCGATTTCTAAAACTAATTACAAAATTAACATACTAAGTTGATCATATTTTATACATTTTCTTTACAATACTTTAACTACTTAATTAACTCAAATGAATAAAATTATATTTATATGTGATTAGAACTTGTTTAAATGATCAAATGTCACCTAAAAGAGTGTTTTGTACGTTTAATCCGGAAGAATAATTGAAAAAGAGAAGTTCCAAACAAAAAACAAGAATTCAGCTATGACATGCCGAAGTAAATTCATGATAATCATTCGTTTATTGTTGGATCGAGCTGAAATTTTTGATATATTATTCCTAACTGATGGGTCTTCAATGTGAACAGTTGGATTGTCAAAATGAACAAGACTCGTTGCGCTAAGCTCAGGTTTAGGTTTCTGTGATGAGCGCATACAATAGCGAAAATCAGCATTTCACGATTATTCTGTCTGCACTGAGCTACTAACTTGTGTAATATTGATTTGTAAGTGGATGCGTTGGAAGGTCACCATAAGCCAACTGGAGATGCGTTGAGCGCATAGGACAATAGCATAACATTATTTAAGGACTTCCAACTCGTATAATTTGATACAAACTTTGTAATATTGATTTGTAATACTTCTTTTTCCGAGTTTCTAAGGTAACTCAACTCATTTCAGTCATGGAATCGAGATGTTAGTATTAAGGGTGTTCAAATCCAGACCGCTCAAAAAATAGAACTGAAAACCGATCTAAAATAGATCGAAACTACAAAAGCCAAATGTGTTTGAATCGTGTTGGACTTATTTTTTGAAGACCGATTGGTCCGGTTCGGATTTTAGTTTCACCTCTTCGATCCAGACCAATCTAGACTGGACCAGAATAATATGTAAAGTTTAAATGTATAATATTTTTAAGTGTCTTCCAAACTTAATCTTAAGTCTCAATGCCAAAATTGTACACATATTTTATTTGTTATATTCTATTACATATATACATATATAATATATTTATTGCTATGTTTTAAATGTTATTGATAATATTTTATCCATTTTTTAGAACTTAAATCAATCCCACAACCAAATGAAGAGGATTCAAGTGTTATTTTATTTGTTATTTTGTGAAAGTATTATTGTTATTAATCATCTGTGAAATATTCTAAATGTTAAAATTACATTGCAGGTGCTCATATTGTTATTGTTGATCTCTTGTTGTTTTGTTGTCTTATTATTATTAATGTCTTGTTATCGTTGTTACCATTTTTTGCTTTTATTAATATTGTCTTATTGTTTATTACTATTTTATGATGTTGTTTACTTATACTATTGTTGCATACATTTTAATATTGTTAAACACTATTTTTATTGTTGTTTTATGCTTAATATTTAGTCATTTTATGAGTTTTGAATGTAAGTGCAATTTCATTATTTTATAAAAAAACCGATCAAAACTGAATTGAAACCGCATATAATATTTGGACCGAATTGTATCGGACATCTTAATATAAACAGACCAAACCGGACTGGACCGCATGTTAATTACATATTTGGATCATATCATTTTTTATACCTAAAAACGATCCAAATGGACCACAAGCACCGCTAGTTAGTATTAGAGGAGATAATTTACATTTATTTGTGTGTGGTTCTACCACCCCATGAGTTGTGTTTTATTCCTATCCTACTTAAACCTTGTAAACATGAGTAGCTAAAATCCTCATTGGGATTGAATGTAGCATGAGTTTGATGTCTTCATACTAATTCGCCATTAATTTATGAAGTTTTGAATGTAGCAGTAGCTATTATTGAATAATTTGCTTAGTCTCTTACTTGCATTATTCTGAACTTGCATAACTCAACAAGTAGTACATTTACTAGACATAATCTTGTATTATTTGTCATTTCACGCACTTCACTTTTAAGTATCTAGACATAGAACTAATATTGTGATTTTATAATTCTCAAATTGAATAGCATGTGTTACTAGACATAGAGATATGATTGAAGGTTCTTAAAACTAAATTTTTCTATTATAGTTACTAGACATAGATCTAATATAGACCGGATGAGATTTCCTTGCCCCATTGATGTCTCAAACCTATCAAAATGTGTTATATAATTAGGAAAAAAGAAATTATAAAAACATAGACTAATATTATATTATTTGGTGAAATACCATTAGATAGGGACATATGGAGAGAGTTTTTTTGAGACAGACGATTCCTATACAGTATGGACCAAGACAATGACAGCTAACACAATTGAGGTGTTGCATTTTTACTCAACTTACATGTTTGCATCACTAGACATAGGGGCATGATTTTGTAAGTCATATTACTTATTTTTATGTATCAAAGTCACTAGACATAAGTCTTTCTTGCATAAGTTGCTAATTTGAGTAAAACATTAGCTTTTATTAATTTTGAGTTCATTGTATGAATAATCATTGCTTAGTGATTTTGCCTTAAGAATCAGGTGTGTGCATATAGTTGCGAAGTTCAATTTCAACTCTCTTTATCACTATAATTTTGATTTACTTGTTTCATCAAACAAACAAACAAATTCTTTGAATCAAAACTTAAAATAATAATTTTTAATTGAAAAGCTAGTATCTAACAAGTACTTATAAATTCAACAACCCTTATTCTATATTCGTTTGCGACATTGATGTTGTATTTTTAATCGGTTAACATAACACCACTTCTCTATTTAAACAAGATAGGATTTATAACCTTAAATCCTAATTTATACTAATGAAAATTATGTGACAACAAATTCAAACACCACATGTTGTCCGTTAATGAGCTAACAAGGAATAATGAGGTAATAAAGCGTCACCAATAATCAAAATACAATTTACAACAGAATATAATATTTAAGTTAGATATCATATAACCTTTAACACTCAAATTATTCACAAGAAAAATCCACTTCATTATTGATACAACCTATCACTTTAGAACCTATTAAAAACAGATAAAATTGGATAAACAAAAGATAAAAGAAGTAAAAGACACACACATATATATATTACCCTTATGTTGATAAGAGATACACATATAAAGATACTATAGCAAAGACAAAGCTAAGTTGAAGCCTATAGTAGGATACCAAAACCACCAAAACCAAAAGCATCAGAACCGTGGCACCCCATGCCCAAGTTAATAAAGACCCTTCTGCACCATGGACATGTTTCTCACTTGATGCTGGAAAAAAGAGACGTCCATATTGAGCAATTAGGAATAAAACAAGAGGCAAAATCATGAGGTAGAAGTTGAAGTTGGTAGAGGTTATTTGCATGTATGACTTGTAGTTTGAATATGAAGAAACCCATAACAACAAAACTACTATAGCAACTAGGGCTATAAGGGACATAGGAGGAGGAGAAGAAAATATGGATGAAGAAGTGTTCCCTTTTGATTCTGGTTCGTTTTTCTCGTTCACCGGCCAAGCCATTTTCACTTTCAACTCTTGTTGTTTAGTCTCTATCTATATACATCTTCAGTGTAATGGGAAATAATTGTTATATACAATACAATACAAGGTGTTTAAGTTCTCATATCTTATATTATGTCAGTTGTCACAATATTCTAGAAAACTGCTATTATAGCTTCCTTATTGATATAGACTTTAGTATTAAACATTCTTGTTCCACTACGTCATCCGGATAACCTAATTGTCTAGGTGTGACCAGTCGAAGGATTTAAATGGGCTCACCACCTTTAACTGGGTATACTAGGTAAGAATTTGGACCACTATCTTTAGACACCTCGCCTACCAAGTTGCTAATACTGGACTACCACTTCGCCTGCAAATCCCACTTACCCTCCTACCAACATGACAAAGATATGCTTAAAATACGGCTACCAGACCTGTCACAAACTATAAGTCAACTATACATTAAGTACATACGTGCCAAATTCACCTAATATGAGAAAAGCAACTTCCAATAGGACCAAATGGTCAACCATGCCAACAGTATATACTAGAACCACGTCATTCACCTCAACAATTATAAATAAGGCTTCACATCTCTAATCTCTTAATGACTAAACTGTTACATAAACTCTAAAGGTTTATATCAATGTATAAACAAGGTACAGTTTTCATTTACTTTGTTACTCATCCTAGAACATGTGTATTATTTTCATTTCAACAATTAGACAAAATGTGAGTGATACATTTACAATGAAAAATATATCTTATAATCTTATTGCACAAATTATTTTCTAATTACCAACAATGTATTGGTTTAATAGTGTAAAGTCTCACTAAAATTTCAAAATGACGACATAAAGGTTAAAAGTTTGATTCGTGATAGCAACATTTGTTGGAATGACTAATTATGCACCCTAAGTGGATTAATTCCTTACCAAAAAGTAAGGAAATACAATTAGTAGTACACAAAAACTATTTTCTAATTATTTTAATATATTTTGTATTCTTTTCGGCAGTTATATTAAACTCAGTGAACACCATTTTGTTTATGAAATTTTTTTGGACGCACTTGGTCTCTAAAAAATAAAATAAAATCTGAAAATGGTAATTTTTTTAAATGTGAATTAAGATAGTCCATGATAAGACTATAGACTATTTTAAATGTTTAAAATTTTGTCCTAAAATATCATTTTGACTCTCATTTATAAGTTTTAACTATCAATTTAAGATTTATTTTTCTTTTTCAGCAATTAAATAAGTATACACGAAATTTTATGACAACCAAAATATATTTTCACACTACTCATCTCCATATAATCTCACCAGATATGCTCTTACATATCACTTTTGTCCAAAAGGGTGAAATTAGTACATATAAAAAGCTGAGTTTAATTTAATAAACTGTAGATATAAATATCAAATAATACATGTCTATATATGTGGCACTGTCATAAATTTTAGATAAATATTCTCAGATTTTATCTTCAGCCGACCTTTATTCTCAGATTTTATCTCGCCGAATTGAGATTTGTCATGTTTCAAAGCAGAATCATTCAGCAGATAATATTTGGTATAATTGTTTCATGCATGCAGAGCTTCATAATGGAAGGTTTGAGAATGTGACGTGTCTGATGCTAGTGTTGACAAGTTTTACTCAATTCAGCTAGCTAGGGGACCAAGCACCAAGCAGCATTCTTCTCACTTAAGTATGCTATGTATACAAACAACAACAAAAAAAAAAAAAACAAATTCAAACACCTAGGAAGGAATTTTAGGTCATGTAATATTTAAATGTGTTTAGAGTTATTATTTTGAAGTAATTAAATTAAAGTGATCTAATTCAAGTAAGGTATATGACTATAGATATAATTGTCATTAAACTTATTGTGTAGATACCTAAAGTCTTATTTCTATTTTTATGATGAACAAAAATAAGAAATAAGAAAATTGAAAAGGCATCAACTTTAAATGAAAGAGAATGTTTGTCTTATAAATAGGGGTTATGGTCCCCAATTATAGACAACATAATAACACAAGATGAACCATAATGCAAGACACAAAATCATTCTTTTCATCCAATTAGAGGAGAAGCTAAGGTTAAGGGTGGTCTACATTTGGAATGCCAAATAACCTACATGTTCTACTATGAACATACATTTACATACAATGACAATAACATGGAGTTGAGGATACATGATGAAGGATAATATAAAGTTCATTCTCCATACTCTCTATGAATACATTAAGGTACGCTTCCGCTTGAGTTTTATATTTATTCTTGAGGATTTGACATGAAGGACAATAACATTGATGATAGTGTTCATCATCTTTAATATGTATTATGTATGTTTAAAGTATAAAGTCTCCCACCACCATTAAAATCTATATATTAAAGAATTTTTCATTCAAGTAGTATCAGAGTCACGTTCATGTCATGTTATTAGGAAATAAAGTTATTTCTTAATACTTTTGAATGTATGGTTGATTTGTCTTTCTAGAAATTCATTATTTTATAAAGATATCATGTTATGATTAAATATGTTCTAATTGTTTGTTAGAATCTTTATTTTACATCATAAAAACATGTTCTAGTTGATTGATTTAATATTGTTTTCTTGAGAACGTGAATTTTAGTTTTGATTCAAGTTGACAAAAGAAATATTTTATGGCTATGATAAACAATTTTATGAAAATTAACTGTTTGTTGGTTGTGTGAGTTTCTTAAAATGCTACTATTTTGATCAAATTGAATAATGTTGGGAATATTGCTATTCAATTTGTTTGGTTCTAAATGGATGAATTTTAAGTTAGGAATTATAACCATATAAATTTGTAGCAACAAAATAAAAATGTGAACTTTTGTTGTTGCATGGTTATGTAAGGTAAATTCATCACGAGTCCATGTTTTGTAGATGATAAGAAATTTCTTCACTTTTAGTTGAAATGCTGTTTATTGCCAGAAGGGTACAACTTTTGGTTAGTGGTTGCATGCTTCATAATTCAAGACCGTGTTCTACACTGTTCAGGTGTATTGTTTCTGAATTTAACATTCGGAAACATTAAGTATGTTTTTCAGTTGCCAAAACAATGTATTTGTTGGTCATGGTTGCACTGGTTGGGTATTGTTCTTTTGGAATGCAGGTTGCTTTGTTCAACACTCAATAATGCAGAATTTTAATTGTGCACTATGCCTTATGTTACTTAAATTAAGTTTCTTATTGCCAATCCAGACAATGATTCATGATTAGATGAATCTGAAGGAACTCCATTTTGAAAAAAAAAACTCCTGGAGTCGTTTTCAAATCTTATATCCATAAATAGAGATTTTTTTTTTGAATAATTTTTTGTATTTCTAAAACTGAAGTTATATAGGGGCATGGGTTCGAACTGGAAATGTTGGGTAACTAGAAAAGAACCTCTCTAGCAGTTAAGTCTCCAATATATATATATATATATATTTATATGGTGCATATAAGTAAGGTATATTTTGAATTAAGTGTCTTGGTTATCAATCCTTTGAACTATAAAATTGTTTGATATTTTAACTAAACCTATTAAATAAAAAGTTATTAAAGTGACATTTCTTGTGTAAATTGTTCATGATTAATGTCAAATGCTAATGTGTATATTTATCTATGCGAATATTAATCTGCCCAAAGGAAGATTATCATTTGACCGGTTTATATACATATGTGATGTTAAACAATTGATAATTATAAGGTTGCATATGTAAATGATAAAGCAATTCAAAGAATGATTTATTATTTGATATGCATTATGATCAATGTTTGACCATTACAACAAGACTACCATTAATTGACATGATATGAAATATCAAACCAATTGTATGTTTGTATTTTATGTGAATAGTAATCGCCCCAAAGGAAGATTACTATTATGCCAAAATTACAAATATACTTGTGATAATAAATATGTGAAAATCATATGGTTATCCATATGCATAGTAATCGGTCCAAAGAAAGACTTATTTTTTGATAGAATTGATTATCAATATTTATTTACTATATTGAGTGTACCACTTACAAGTTAATATTTTTGTCCAAAGATTGAATATTAATGTTGTTCTAGGTAACTCGTGATGTGCCCACCAATATTTGAATCTAAGGGTTGAAGTTAATTGTGAGTTTAGTGACAAGAATGATTGCAATTTGTTTTATTCTTTGTTCTATTGACTTCTCTACTTTTATAATGTCTGCACATACATATTCTACAGTATTCCTAAATTGCACTAACTTTAAGAATTAAGGAGAGAACATTGTGTTTCTTATCGAATGCATCAATCTAGACCTTTAACTTTAGAAAGAAACAACTTATTAATTTTAAGGAAGTTCCATTAAGATAAGGGGAACTATGAGAAATGGGAATCTTCAAATAACATGAGTTGTATGTTCATTAGGTATGCAATTCTAGGAACATTCATATGTGCAATGTTTTAGGATGAAATTTTAAAGTTAAATATATACAATAGCTTCCTTATGCCTTATGCGTTGGCTAAGTGAATCTAATGTATATACAAGGTTATGCACATCAAGATATTGTGTACTTGGTTATGATGCATATATTTAAGTAATTCAATGACAAATATTTGGAAGGCAACCAATTAGGTTATAAAGTACTTACAAAGAACAAAGAAATTATATTCTCACATACATAAAGTGATTAAGTTTGAGATCATTATGTATTGTTATTTATTCTTGTTAGATGTCAATACAGTTGAAAATCCATGTAAGACTATATTTACTAGGTGGATGATGAGCTATTTCACAAAGTGCTAAACATACACTTATAGCTCATCTATTATGATAGTGATTTTCATATCTTATTACGGGACATCAAATTATGGGATATGGTTATACAATTATCACTTGATTGCTTATTTGGATATATTGAAAGACCATTAAAATAATATTGTGACAAAATGTTAGCACTGAGATATCCGGTTTAAGGAAATAATTCAGAGTTGTCAAATGTCTATAGAGCATATTGACACAAACTCTATTGGTTTTGAGATGGAACCTTAACATGGTATTAGAGTCAGAGCCCAACTTCTTTCCGGTTGTTATGGGCCAAAAGATGCCCTTTAGTTATGGGTCAAAGGTAACCCTTCGCCTGGTCTGGCAGACTTATGTGGTGGGGGCATGTTGGGAAGTAAGTCCCACATCGCCTACCTCATTATCTCGGGAATGGTTTAAATACATGTTGGACTACTCCTCTCATTGCCAATTGGTTTTGAGATGGAACCTTAACAAAGTTGCAGATCTGCTCACTAAAAGTTTATCATCTAAGGTCTTTCATAAGTATATTGCTCCTTTGAGTAATGGCTTATGGTTCAGTTTCACTCTGAAATCTATTTATGGGATCTCACTAAGTAAAAGAGGACCAGTTGAAAATCAAAATGTATAGATTATCTTTATGTGATTTTCATGCTATACATTTCATGATTGATCTAATGTCATTTAGTTGTGTTAATATTAGTGATCATTGGTTGGTTTAATTATGATTGATATAACGAAAGCCGCTTTGATTCTACATAATGATATAATTATTAGATGAAATAAGAATATATCTAAGGTTTATACTGACGTAATTTTAAGCTCATAAAGTCTAACCCAATTTGTAAAATTACATATGTGACCAGTGAGAGATTGTAAGGAATTTTGGGTCACACATATAATGTTTAAATGTGTTTAGAGTCATTATTTTAAGTAACCAAATTACAGTGATCCACTTCAAGTATGACTATAGACATGATTTTAAGTATGACTATAGACATAATTGTCTAGAAAATTATTGCGTAGATATCTAAAGTCTTATTTCTATTTTTATGATGAGCAAAAATAAGAAACAAGAAAATTGAAAAGGCATCACCTTAAATGGAAGAGAATGTTTGTCTTATAAATAGGGATTATGGTCCCTAATTATAGATAACATAATAACACAAGATGAACCACAATGCAAGACACAAAATCGTTCTCTTCATACCATTAGAAGACAAACTAAAGTTAAGGCCGATCTACAATTGGAACGTCAAATAACCTACATGTTCTACTATGAACATGCATTTGCATACGATGACAAGGACATGAAGTTGATGGATACATGATGAAGGATAATATAAAGTTCATTATCCATACTCTCTATGAATACATTAAGGTACACTTCCACTTTAATTTTATATTTATCCTTGATGATTTGACATGAAAGATCTTGACTATATATATATATATGATGGTAGTGTTCATCATCTATAATATATATTATGTATGTTTAAAGTATAAAGTCTCCCATCACTATTAAAATCTATCTATATTAAAGTTTTATCCTACATGGGAATCCAACCCTAATGTTAAATAAGTAATCATTTACTTTTATCAATTATTTTTTGAACGGTAATCTGTAAAGGTTTCTTTGGTCTGGTTTCATATCCATTGACAATTACACAAGTAACCTAACAAATATTTCAATCATACATGAGACTTACTTCTAAGTATTTCCTCTCCACAAAAGCATGTTGTAACAACAAAATATTTCATTTGACACATGAATAAAAGGCATCATTTGACCCATGGTCAAATCAATTTTTACAACATAGATTACTTTAACTACATATTGCATGAATTAAGTTAATTACAATATTACCAGACATACCTAATATCAGTTTAAGATTTGGAATTAAAAAATTTAGATTTGATAAGTTTCATGAATAACAAATCTAATATCAAGATGATAAAATATGCTCATATATGTGTTAAAACATATAGAGCATGACTTGTGTATATATTTAATTAAACTATGAAATATATATATATATATATATATATATATATATATATATATATTTCTTCCAGTAGGAATATATATGTATGAGATTTGTTAACATGAAGAAACTTCTTTTTAGTTAGAAACATGTTAGTATTATGCAGTATAAAACTTCTTTTTAGTGTTAAAGTTATTAGTTGATTTCGGTTTGTTAGTTGTAATATTGTTTTCGTTAATTGATTAAGAGTTTAATTATTTGATTAACTAGTTAGTATATAAAAAGTGATTCCCTTATTCCTTGTAATTCAATTCATTCATTTTCAGTAATGAGAAATATCAATTCATTAAGTTTTCTTTCTCATTCTCTTTTCTCATATTTCTTGTTTCATCAAGAAGTTTCAATCATGTCTTATACTATTTGAACATGGTATCAGAGCAATAATTATCTCTTTTCGATAGCTTCCGCTTATGCTTATCATTCTTTCCTTTCAAGATTCAATAAAGAATCATCATCAATATCATCTATCTAATGCCATCTCGTTTGGAGCTCCTACATGTTGTTCTTGCACCTCATAAAGATGTAAAAGACAACAGCAACCGGTTTTTCAAGGCATATTATGGAAACATGATTTTTTATGGCTTACTGATGCTTAGAGTTTTCTTCTTCTATGATATTTCTCCAATTATGGTGACTTCTACAGAATGACATAACTCATTCTTACATTTCATTACTAATGTGTGTGCCATAGTTGGAGTTATTACAAATACACACCACTTGACAGCGAGTATATCATGTCACCACATATATACTAGAAAGTGATAAAGAACTGAATTATGAAAGAGATGGATTGAGCCTCACAAAGAAGTTCAGACTCACCAACAAGATACCCAAAAGTCTTATCAATCGAATGTCTTAGGGGAAGTTACAAAGTAGATGAATGGACCCATGACGTGTTTCAAACCAGTGACATAGTTGAAGATATTCGAATAGGAACATTCACCAACTCCATGATCAGGTTCAAGTATCCTTTCAAGAACGGCAAGAACGGTGTCAGCAAGATCCTACAAGACTCATACAAGAAGAAAGAAACTTCTATAATCACAAGGGCCAGGAGAGGAACCCATGAGTTTTTAGAGTTGTAGGCATGCATAGTTCCCAATGATTTCTCACTCGTGAAAAAAAAATGTTCTTAGGTCCATCAAAGATCCTAACTACGTTCTTGGCTTCTTGGATCGATCTCAAACTAAGTACTTTCCGATGAATGATTCTCTAGATAGATACAGTATATTTAAGAGATGTTTTAGAGTTCTTGAGATTCTTGGTAGTTCATCCTCTATAATAAGTTGACAAGATCACTTTATATTCCTTTTTTCTTCTTCTTCTTCTTATTCTTCAACAACTACCCCCAATTATTTCTCATTTATTTATTACTCTAGTTTCTTTACAGCTCTCTCTCATTAAACACACAACATTATAATGTGTATTTTTCTTCTTTGAAGCAACATATAAGGATCAAGATTAAGGTCCATCTCATTTCTCTCTTTCATCTGTTATGATTGGTTTGCTTCTGTCAAAAAGATGGTTAAGCGTTTGATGAAATTGCTTCTGCCAAATGGTGGTTAAGCATCAGTATTACTTCACGTTTAGATTTCAAGACTGGGAGATGAAGATTCTCTCACCAGCAAGAGGAGGTATTAGAATATGTGTGGTGTTCATCACAATTATATCAAGTTTGGATTGCTTGACACATTCCAGCTAGAGGGGGGATGTTAAAGTTGTTAGTTGATTTCAGTTTGTTAGTTGTAATATTATCTTCGTTAATCGATTAAGAGTTTAATTAATCGATTAACTAGTTAGTATATAAAGGGTGATTCCCTTATTCCTTGTAATACAATTCATTCATTATCAATAATGAGAAATATCAATTCTTTAAGCTTTCTTTCTCATTCTCTTTTATGATCTTTCTTGTTTCACCAAGAAGATTCAAGCATGTAACGCCCCGAAAATCATTTCATATTTAATATATTTAATCTCTTAAAAATGGGTAAAATTTTCTTTTCCTTTTTTTTCTTTTATGTAACCTATAACTTACAAATCATTTTCACTTTTACCTTATTCTATTTTCAAGACGTCACAATTACAAACCATGCAGAAATAAAATTCTTAATACATTGAAGATAATTAAATCAACACAATTCTTTTCTCAATACTTAATTTTCATAAAATTCTTGAATAAATAAAGAATTGTTTACAAGGCGAAATCTAATCATCGCCACAAATAAAAAAAAACTGAAAATTTAAAGAAAATAATGTTGGGGCATTGACATTACAAAAAGTACTTCACACAAGTTCCTATCACAACAAATAAAAAGAGAAACCTCCTACACCAGAGGTGTAGTTGAAGCCTCGCTAGAGTCTTCCTCCACCTCTGAGTCAGAAGAGATCTCAATGACCTCAACTGAATCTTCTATGCAGATAAGCTCTACACGGTCGCTGTTGTCTTCCTCCTCCTCCACTTCATCCGCTCCCCAATCCATCGAGGGGTCCGGGGTGTACCCCCTTGGCATGGCCCCGTCTGTCTCTCTTGGCGCCAATCCTGATGATGAGAATCCTGTTTGGGGCTAGGTCCTAACAACTTCTAGTACGCCTCGAGCTTCAGCCGATACATAAAGTTCGGCGGCTGCAGGTCTTCGGTCTGACAAAGTGAATGATGCCTCCCGAAATGCGTAGTAAGGTGGAAGATGCAGAACTGAGCCATTGCTTACCTAATCCAGCTCCAGGTCCCAAGGACCTGTGTAAGTGTCTCGATTACCCTCAACACTCCATGTCTCCTCTTGGGACATAGTGAAGCGATAACCTCAAATCAGTGCTGATGGGTCCATCTGAATATGCGTACAAATACACCAGAAGAAAAGAGAGGGAGTGAAACATCTATGAAAAACTTGTCACCAATGTCGTGGAATTACATAGAATAATACACCAAGACAACACACAAGTACATATATATCATGTGATCATACAAGCATATAATAACGATGAATGAAGTATAAAACTCGATAATTTAGAATCAATATCGAAGAATATCATGTATGCAATGCGATGCATGAGTCCACCATCCTTACTCCTTTATCCTTCTAATAACTATTCGGAAATAACCGGGAGTACAGTTCCCGTAACAAGCTGATTTGATCGCACCAAAATTATTCCTTACAAGGATATATGATCGATCTGTTCTAACGGAACTGTCCATTTCAGGATGGTGTCGTATCAAACACTTTCTGGGCATCCCTCTCATCGATCCTGATTGCAAAAAAGGGTTGTCAGAGATCGTCTAGTTTGTGCTATGAGCGGTGCCCGATCCAACAAAATACCTCATCCAGGAATACATAGGACTCGTCTCACCTAGACTCTCCCTCAAGACTTCTAACCGAAATTAGTAAATTATGTCTTTTAATCCATCTTTTCTAGCGATCTCACCGTCGCTCTCAACATCTCAGGGCTCATTTGTCTCCCGTACATTTCCTCTCCACTACATCATTTTTGACCATGGATATGCACCCTAACCGAAATTAGCAAAATATGTCTTTTAATCCAACTGTTCTAGCAATCTGCCCATCCTAAGACATCTCCCACCGGGAATGCTTCTAGTGGGTCCTGATCTTAACATCTAAACAAAAATAGAATAATTTCGGCACCACTACGAACCATCGCTGAATTATCCTGGACGGCTCTCAAGCCAAGCCTCTTACGGTCAAACGATCTCGCTGTATGGGTGCAACATAATACTTCTCAGCACCACTGCGAACCATCACTGAATAATCCTGGACGACTCCTCTAGCCAAGCCTCTTACGGTCAAACGATCTTGCTGCATGGGCATAATATCACACTTTCGGGCCTCGCTTTTAACAAAGCAATTCCTTACTTTTATTACTTTCAAGAATTTCATATAGTTATTTACCTTTACAACTTCTTGATGGAAAACATGCCATTAGGCTCTCGTATATATGAGAGTTATCGTTCATACGACTTAAACAAAAGTCATGTCTGTATGGAGCCCTCTTGCTCAAGCGAGGGCACATCCATTTTTGAGGCATTTGTGGCTTAAGCGAGAGTTGTCTCGCTTAAGAGAGAAAACAAGTAGTTCTCTTGGTGCAGATTTTAGCTCAAGCGAGAGCTGTCTCACCTCGAGCTAAAACACTCGTTTTCTCTATTTACTTATCGCTCAAGCGAGACCTTTCTCGCTCAAGCGAGAAGAACCTGAATATCATTTTAATTACATTTCTCAAGGAAACTATTTCTCAATTATATCACATTTTTTAAACCTTGAATTTAACAATTATCAAATACATATCATTCCCATATTAATCATTCAAACATTATAGTTCAAGAGTAAACATGGTATTTATATATATAAACATAACATAAATCAATATAAGAAATATTGTTGTACTTAATCCAAACAAACAGGCAATTCATTAAGTACAAGCTTTCTTAATACCCAAGGCAACTCCAAACTTGTGAGGAAGTTTGGAGGTCATGATGCATATTCGGACACCAGTGTGTCACAATATTCTCTCTCTCACCTGAGTGTATCGGGTCGCTAGGTTCTCTGTTTGTAGGTGAGCTTACTTCATCCGATCTCCTCTCGAACTCTTCATTACTCCAAAATAACGTTAATTAGTTAATTGACGATAATTATTATACTTACGAAATAAGTTTTTACGTGAAGATAAAACTTCCGATTTAAAATGAATTAATTGCTTTCGTCCTTGTGATTTAAGGTTGAATATCCTTGAATCATAATTTGTCATTGAAAGTCTTACAATCAAGTACCACTATTTAAAGTAAGATTTTCAATAAAACTTATACCGGAATTTTGTCGTAATCCGTGGATAAACACCAGGCTAGTTCTTAGGAAAGAGAGGTGGGTTGTAAAGACACCCTTAAATATCAAGTATTTCCTTAGACAAAACTTTTCTAGACATGTATTTCCATTTCATTACATTTTTCCGATAGTTCATAAATCTTATTTTTTGTAAGGAAAACATTTTTACTAAAACTAACATTTTAAAATAAGATAATTAAGCTAGACTTATCATTTTTAAAATAAGTTAATTTAAACAAAATCAATACTTTTAAATCAATATTTTTTAAGTAAATCTTACCATTTTAAAATAAGTTCACTTCAGCAAGATTCAACATTTTTAAATCTTTTTACCATCTAAGACTTCATAACACTTTAAGTTTATAAAGTCAAGACTTTTAGGTAAATCTCATTATTTCAAGTATACTACTAAAACAAATTTTCATGAACATCTTAACACCTCCTAATTTTTTTGGAAAAAACCTCAAGGGTTAGTAAGTGTTAATTTCATAGTCATGAAAATAAATCCTAAGGTAAGACTTTCTACTAAAATGGCGCAGTCCGGATAGGATTGAAATGCTCTGATGCGACTTAATGTAATGCCCCGAAAATCATTTCATAATTACTATATTTAATCTCTTGGAAAAATGGGTAATTTTTTTTCTTTTATGTAACATATAGCTTACAAATTATTTTTTTTCTTCCATTTTATCTATTTTCTTTCAAGATGTCATATTTTCAAACCTTTGCGGAAATAATTTCTTAATACTTAAAATGTAATTGAAAGAAACACAATTTTTTCTGAATACTTGTCATTAATCAATTCTTGAATTTGTAATACGTACATCATGGTTTACAAAATACAAGGCGGATGTATTCTTTGCCCCTAACAAAGACAAAAAATAAAAATAAAAATAAAATAATGTTGGGGGCGTTGGCATTACAAAAGTACCCTACACAGGTTCCCTATCAAAAGAAAGAAGGGAGCTCTTACATCGGTGGTACACTAGAAACCTCACTCGTGTCTTCCTCGATCTCCGAGTCTGAAGAGATCTCTATAACCTCCACCGAATCCTCTAGGCAAATTAGCTCTACATGATCTTCTATGCAAATTAACTCTACACAGTTATCGCCCTCGTCTTCCACCACCTCATCTATTGCCCAATCCATCGAAGGGTATGGGGTGTACCCCCTAGGCCCCAATGAAGTAGCCATGCCTGCTCCTTCCGTCCCTCTGGGTGTTGAGTCAGTATATGAAAATCCCGGTTGGGGCCAGTTCCTAACAACCTCCGATCTGCCTCGCGCTTCAGCTGATGCGGATGGACTGGCAGGTATGGACCTTCACTCTTGTAGGATCAACGATGCTTCCTGAACTGCATAATGTGTCGAGAGATGCAACACAGAGCCATCACATACGAGATCCAATTCCAGGTCGCAGGGACCAGTGTAGGTATATCTGTTTCCTTCAACGCTCCATGCCCCCTCTTGGGACATGGAAAAGCGATAGCCTATGATAATCGCTGATCTATCCATATAAACATGGATGTATACGAGTACACTAGAAAGAAAGAGATGGAGTAAAACATATAATGAAAAACTTATCATTAACATCGTGGAATTACACAGAATATCACACCACGACAAAGAATAAGTACATATATATCATATGATCATACACATATGTATTAATGATGAATGACGTATAAAACTTATGATTTTAGAGTCAATATCGATAAATACCATGTGTGCATGCTATGCATATGTCCACCATCCTTACACCATTCCTCCCAATAACTATTCGAAAATAACCGAGAGTACAAGTCCCATAACAAGCCGATTTGATCGCAAACTTATTCCTCACAAGGATATGTATATATTTATGATTGATTTGTTCCAACGGAACTGCCCATTTTAGGACGGTGTCGTATCAAATACTTTATGGGCATCCCTCTCATCAATCCTGATTGCAAAGAGGGATTGTCAGAGATCGTCTAGTTTGCTGATGAATCACCGCCATCGCCGTCCCTCTCAACATCTCGGGGCTCGTTCTTCTCCCGTAAATTTCCTCTCCACTACTTCGTTATTCACAATGAATATGCACACTAACCGAAGTTAGAAAATTAAATCTTTTAATCCAGCTTTTATAACGATCTGCCCATCGTAAGACATCTCTCATTGCTGAATCACCCTGGACGAATTTCAAGCCAAGCCTCTTACTGTCAGACGATCTTGCTGCATGGGCATATAATACTTCTCAGCACCACTACGGTACCTCGATGAATCACCCTAAACGGCTCTCAAGCCAAGCATCTTACGGTCAGACTATCTCGCTGCGTGGGCATAATATAACACTTAAGGACCTTGTCCTTAACCATGCAATTCTTTACATACATCACTTTAGATATGACAACTCTTCTTTGTATCATTTCCAAGAATTTCATATAATTATTCATCTTTACAACATTTACTTATTGAAAGAACATTATCTCCAATAAAGGTGTTTTAGGTTTTATTGAATAGGATTGGAAGTGAATGAATTCTTGATGACAAAAATGCCATTAGAATCTCGTACATGTGAGAGTTATCGTTCAGACGACTTAAGAAGTCTTATCTTTATGGAGCCCTCTCGCTCAAGCGAGAGCTGTCTTGCTCAAGCGAGAGAATTAACATTTTTATAAGGCACGTGTGGCTCAAGCGAGAGTTGTCTCGCTTAAGCAAGAAAAGAACCAGTTTTCTTTCTGCACATTTCAGCTCAGGCGACAACTGTCTCGCCCAAGCCAGAAAAGCCGTTTTTTTGGACATTTTGCGCTCAAACGAGAGTTGTCTTGCTCAAGCGAGAAAAGCCTGAAACTTAGTTCAATTTATTTTCTCAATGAAAAGTTTTCTCATTTATAACACAAGTTTTTAAGCCTTGAATTTAACAATTATCGCATACATATAATTCTTAGAACAGTTATTCGAGCAATATTAACCAGGAATAATCATGGCATCTTCATACATAAACATAACCTAACATAATTCGACATAAGAAATATTGTTGTACTTAATCCAAACATAACATACAATTGATTAAGTACAAGCTTTCTTATTACCCAAGACAAATCCAAACTAGTGAGGGAGTTTGGAGGTCCTGAAGCATATTAGGACACCATTGTGTCACAATGTTTTCTCCCTCACCTGAGTGTGTCATGCAAATTGTTTCCTCGATTCTAGGTGAGCTTAATTTGTCAGGTCTCTTCTCGAACTCTTCATCACGCCAAAATCAAAATAACGCTAATTAGGCCACTTTGATAATTATAATTCTTAGGAAATAACATTTTACACGAAAATAAAACTTCCGATCTAAAACTAACTTAATTGCTTTCATCCATCCGTTTCAAGGTTAGGAATTATGTAAAATTTCTAATGTAAAGTTTTAACCAAACTTAAATGGAATTATGTCACAATCTATGGATATACACCAGGTTAGTTCCCAGTAAAGAGAAGTGAGTTGTAAAGATACACTTAAATACTAAGTCTTTCCTTAGACAGAACTTTTATAGACATATATTTCTACTTCATTACATTTTTTCGATAATGATAACTATTCATAAAACTTATCTTTTGCAAGTAAAACATTTTTATTAAGATTAAATTTTTTAAGTAAGATTAACCTTTTTAAGTAGGATTATTAAGTTAGACTTACCATTTTAAAGTAAGCCAATTTAAAATAAAATCAATACTTTTAAATCAATATTTTTTAAGTCAATCTTACCACTTTAAAGTAAGCTAACATAACCAAGATCAACACTTTTAAATTATTTTTCTATCTAAGACTTCATAACACTTTAGGTTTATAAAGTGAAGACTTTTTAGGTCAATCTCCTCATTTAAAGTTTGCTACTAAAGAAAAAGCAACTAATTTCATGATCATCTCAACACTTCCAAATATTAGGATAACCCCAAGGGTTGATAGGTGTTGATTTCATACCCGTGAACTATAAATCATAAGTTAACACTTCATAACACTTTAAGTTGATGAAGTCAAGACGTTAATAAATCATCTTTTATCTCAAATCATTACTTTAACTTGGAAATCAAAGAATAACATATGCTAAACAACCTTTTACACATAATACCTTTTAAAAAGGAATTTTTTTCAACAAAAGTTCATAAACATTTTGAACTTTCAAGAATAGACATAAACTTTTCTTAAACACAATAAAGATTTCTTTGATGTTTAAATCGTCACCTTTAAACACATTCAAATACTAACAATAATTTCTAATATTTCTAAAGCAAATAAACTCATCTAACCTTGTCCAAAGATATAGTTTTTCCATATAAGAACAATGAAGAAATTTTAAGTTTTACACAAGTCAAAAACTACACAAAGGTTCGAAGCAAATAAACTCATCTAACATTGTCCAAATATATGGTTTTTCCATCTAGGAACAATGACGAAATTTTAAATTTTACATAAGTTAAAAACTACACAAAGGTTCATATGATTTCATTATCATCCCCTTTAGTCATGACTTACAAAATATTTAATGAAAACAGACATAAACTCAACTCCATGAATAACATACTAAGAGATCATGATTTTCTCATAGTGTATGTGGAGAAAAATGGAGAAGAGAAAACGAGAGAGAATACCTTAACTTTTTTTTAGGAGAATTAGTGTAAAAATGAGAGGATGAGGTGAGGTATTTATAGGAGAGCCTCACCCTCTCTCAACTCTTAAATCTGAAAATTAATGAGAGGCAATCTGAGTGAGGAAATTTGGTGAGTGATTTAGGGGAGTATAGAAGCTTTGACTATGCTTGTTTGACAAACCATTAACTCATGATGTGATTAATACTCCAACTTTATTGATATGACGTGATTTCGCAATTGAAGTCATGCCCGAGTATTACCGGGTAACTTCGTCCAGAAATATACCTCTACCGATTTAGGTTTTTTGCCTGAAACGTCGAAACTTAAATTTTAAGGTGAAAAATACCTAGAGATGCGTTACAGACAAACTTGGTATCTATTTTGACTAGAAATAATATTCCGAAGCCAACAGCTGAATCAGAATTCGATTCCGAGTTTCGGAACTCAAAAAATGGGCGAAAACTCGATAAAACGACCTGAAATCGTCTCAGAAACTTTTATTCTCCAAAAATCTTGAAAAAATAGGGAAAGCAAGAATATTATAATACAAGACTAAAACTCAACTGAGGTTTAGCCTAAAACATTACAGATTAGTTTCTATGATTAATTCATTAACAACTAATTACTTAATTAAACATGCTCGGAAAAACACGGTGTTACAATCTTAGTCTTACAAGAGGTCTACAGAAATGAATATCCCACACCCAAACATCATTAATCCAAGAACCATTGTTAACAACAAAAGCCTCTCTATTCTCAGCAAGAGCAAATAATCTTGGAAACAAATCCTTTAAACTCTGATTCCCTAACCAAATGTCCAACCAAAACAAGGTATGAGCACTATCCCCTAACTCCCTCCAGATATTGTCCACAAACCAGGTACCGAGAGGATTAGTGACCAACCCGATTTTACTCAAGTCTTTTCACCAAGGAGAGGCCCAAGTTTGAGGTAAAGTGACATGAGAAACCGACCCATACTTAGAGTCCACCATTTTTACCCATAAAGCCTTTTAATCCTGCAATCTGCGCCATTTCCATTTACCTATAAAACGTCATTAAAACGAGCCAGATCTCGAATACCCAAACCACCCAACAATTTTGGCTTACAAACCTCCGACCATGTAACCCAAGCAATACCTTTCCCACCTCTTTTGTTTCCCCATAAGAATTTCGATTGAAGAGAAACTAATTTAGCCAACACTTTTTTTGGAGCTTTATAGAGAGAAAACAAATAAGTCAGAATGTTCGAAAGAACCGAATTTAGAAGAACCGACATACCCCCAAACGAAATGTGCTTACACTTCGAAGAGGTAAGTTTCTTAGCCACCAAGTCAAGAACGGTTTGCCAAATGGATATCCTCCTAGGATTAGCCCCCACTGGGATACCTAGATAGAGGAAAGGAAAGGAACCAATTTGACAAGCTTAAAAATCCAAAACTTCAATCATAAAATAATGAGGAACCCCTATTCCAAACAAAGAACTCTTGTAGGCATTGACCTTCAAACCTGATGCTAGCACAAAACACATCAGGAATGACATGATACTCCAAAGATTTGAAATCGAAGGTTTGCACGCAATCATTGTATCATCAGAAAATTGTAAATCACACACCTCCACATTATTTCTACCAATTTTATAACCATCCAATAAACACAAAGATCTAGCTTTCCGCATCAACCCTACAAGACCTTCAGCTACCATAAGAAAAAGAAAAGGCGCCATGGGGTCTCCCTGTCGAAGATCTTTGGACACAGAGAACTGATTCGAAGGTGGGCCATTGACTAAAACTGACATGGAAGTAGAAGAAAGACACCCATTTATCCAACATCTCCAGTTTTCCGTAAAACCAAACCTAGATAACATGTAATCAAGGAAGCTCCAATCAACCAAATCGTAACCTTTCTCAAAATCAACTTTCAACAATAAAAAACATCCTTATGTCTTTTAGCCAAATGAATAATTGTATTAATAATCACAGTAACATCTAAAATATTCCTATCATGGACAAACATTGATTGAGAAGTGCTAACCAGAGAATTCATTACCAATTTCAGCCTTTCAGCCAAGATTTTAGTCAGACATTTTATTTTCGGAATTAAAGTGATAAAGAAGAGTTTAGACCCCTCGGTAGCTTCCCTTGCATGTAGAATTCCTGAACAAAGAGGATAATATGAAACTTAACAATTTCCCAACAAGCTTTAAAAAAATTAAAGTTGAAACCATTAGGCCCCAGACTTTTATCCCTAGCACAACTCCACACAACCGCTTTGATTTCCTCCTCAGAAAATCTATCGTCCAGATCAGAAATTTGAGAAGGAGAAAGGCACCAAAAATCAACTCCATCCAGTGTTGACTTTGTTGACAAATTAGTATAAAATAACCCCGTAAAGTATCCAACAATCCCATTCCTAATGTTGATATCGTCATCACACCAACAGTTGTCAATCCAAACCCCAAGAATTTGGTTTCTTCGCCACCTACTATTGATACAAGCATGGAAGTAAGAAGAGTTTGCATCCCCCTCCTTTAGCCACTTACCTCTAGATTTTTGTCTCAATAAATTATCTTTCCAAATAGTTGTCTTCCACCAATCGGTTACAAGACCCTTTCTTTCAGAAATTTGATTACCATCAAGGGTAACCAATTCACTCAAAATATCGAAGGATTGAATATCCTTAGATAGAAAACCAAGCTTTGTGTCAAGGCAGCCAAAAATCTCATTGTTCCACATCTTGAGGGTCCATTTCAACATCTTCAACTTTTCTTTGGCAATAAAGGCCCTCCTTCCCTGAATAACAAACTCACCCCAAGCTTTAGAAACCACATCATGGAAGCTCTGATGTTGTACCCAACAGTTATTGAACTTAAAAGGAATAAGGCCAAACACCACATTCCTATGACGCAAAATAATTGGACAATGGTCAGAGATATCCTTGTTCAGAGCCCACTGCGAAGAGGTTGGCCAATCATTCACCCACTCTAAAGATAGAAGGAACATATCCAATCTACTCATAGAGCCATTAGAAGAGTGATACGAAGTAACACTTCTCTTAATTAAGGGAAGGTCAATTAGTTCCATTTCACCTAACCAAGTATTATAAAAACTAGCTTCCTTCCTGCAGAATGAAGCAGTAGACCCTTTTTTTCTGACACACTCCGCACAACATTAAAATCACCAAAAATACACCATCGAGCAACACCTAATGAAGTTTTAACGCTTAACAATTCCTCCCAAAGCTGTCTTATTAGGGATAAAAGACAAGGAGAGTAAACATTGACCAACACACAATAAACTTGAGAAGGCAACCACATTCCTTTCACCACCAGAAACCTAGATCCTCTGAAGGTAGAAGTCTTCTGAAATTTAGATGAATCCCAAATAGATAAATTCCACCCAAGTTCCCCGAAGCTGGAGTAACCTCCCAATCACAGTTGGAATTACCCCACAACCCAACATAAACAGAATCATCACACACATCCAACTTAGTTTCTTCGATACCAACAAAATCAACATTAAACTTTGAAATTAAACACTTAACTCCCTTTTTTTTAAAGGAGCTCCCAACACCTCTTACATTAGAGGACACATAATTCATGGGGAACTCACGACATCCCTGTGGTTGTTCTGAAGAAAACCCATCCTATCTCTCTCCTCCAAAGCAACAAGTTTAGAGATTAATTCTTCTGCAGCACCAGCATAAGAAGTCCTTAAAGACTTACCGATACTCCACAACTTGTGATGTGAACCTCTTGGGTAAAAGGCTCTTGAAACGATCTATCTTGGTTGGTGTATGGCCTAGGCTCACGGTTGAGTTAAGCCTTTGAGATATGCAGCGGAAATAACTTGTGTTTTGGATAAAAGAAGATGGAAAAGAGATGAGGTGAGGCGCCACAAACAATTCAGTTGTTTGATAAGCCAAGTGATGCTCGCCACAAGAACTTGGTTCTTGA
Source organism: Lupinus angustifolius (assembly GCF_001865875.1). Lineage (NCBI taxonomy): Eukaryota > Viridiplantae > Streptophyta > Magnoliopsida > Fabales > Fabaceae > Lupinus > Lupinus angustifolius. Next base: position 6,497,654 of record NC_032020.1, read on the forward strand.
TAAGAACTTTTAATCTTGGTTCAGCCAAGAAGGTTTGGAGAATACTCTCACAAGGATATAATCCTCTTTGATTCACAAAGGAATACAATTTAGTTTGACTCAAAGTTGTTTATTCCTCAACATAGAACATTACATATATAGTGGTTTGGCTTGCTTTGCCTCCACGAAATTACCATGAAAATAAAGCCTAATAACTAACAAACTTAATGACTAGGCCAAATGAACTTCAATGCCACGGTTGGATGAGCATGGGATTCTCCTCAACCTTAAGTGCACGGCTCCCTCATTAAGTGAAATGGTTAAGAGACTTGAAGACTCCTTAATGCTCACGAGCAAGCCTTGATGAGCTTCATAGGATTCTTCGAATTTGGCACATGGCAAATGTTGAGTTTATGCCATGTTAATGCTCCTCGGTTCCACTTGAATGTTGGCATAGGATTCCTTTGGCAATGAATGAATTTCCCACTGCTAATGGTGGCTGAAGAGCTCAATGAATATCATAGGATTCCGTTGGGATGAGTTGGTAGGCTACCAACGGCTAAGTCATGTGCATAAAGCACCTTTAATGCACCAATAAAGTCCCAAACGGCCATATGCAATTTCCACATGAGAAACTTTGCTCCAATGGCCTTAGAAATGACTTAGAATGCCTCAGAATGAATTATGCTCAGGTGGTTTTGTTCCAACGGTCCAGACATAGCCTTAAAGCTCCATAAATGCTCCTTTAAGCCTCTCCACGGTCATCTTGAAGATTCCCTCGAGCAAAGGTCTTCCAACGGCCAAATTAGACTCTAAATACATGCCAAATAATATTAGACAAAGATAGAATAAGTTTGGTTCACGAAAATATTAAGTTGGTCCAACCATTAAATTGTCGGTTACATCCAAGCAATAAAGTGTCGGTTACACTTTTAGGCTTGTTTTAACTACTCATGAGTCAAATTTTATTCTGGTCAATTTTTATGGGCAGATTTATGACAAATATGCTTAAATTAATTAAACTAAGTGTTCGACAAAAGTTAGCCCACACATTTATTATAGAAATTAAAATGACTCAATACTAATTAAATTGACTAGGCCTGACTCGGTCAGGCAACGCCCAGCGCCTGATGCAGCATGCTAGGCGCATGCGCCTCGGTCAGATTTCCTGGCCAGGCCAGTCTGGCCCAGCACCTGGTGCATCACTGGGTGCACCAAGGTTCCAAGTTTCCCAACCCGGTCAGGGTTGTCTCGGTCAGGAATGGAGCATGATGCGTCTGGCTCCGTGCCAGGGCCATTTTTGGCGCCTTGCCTAGACCCGTGGCCTGAGTCATACGCATGGCCTGAGTCCTACGCATGGCCTGGTCCTTCCTTGGCTCGGTCAGAGCCATGGACCAAGATGCTAGTGAGCATCTTTACACCCCCTTGGGCTATTTTTGGTTCACCATCATGGATCAACATTGTGAGTTGTCCAATGGCATTTTGAACCCTTTTTGCCCGAGCCCTAGTCATAGGGCCACTCATGCCTTCAAGACCACCAAGATCAAGATTAGGCTCTTTGAGGATCATATCATCTTGTCTGTTAAGTCATCACCATTACAATTTCCTGCACACATTTGAATATGAAATTGAGTTATTAATCAAGGAATCCAAAGTCTCTTCATTTTTGTTGTTCCCTTGTCCGATAGAACCACCGTACAATCTTTCTTGCTTCTCTTACCATTTCTCTTTTTAAAAGACTGAGCCCTGTAATAGATTGCCAAATTAGGCTTGAGAGTAGGGAAAAATAAGATGAAGAGGGGAATTTCTTGATTTTGTGTTTCTTTAATTTATGGATTGGAATGTTTGAAGAAGAAGTTGGTTCTGAAATAGAAGAAGAACCTAAGACCCTTATTGTAGAATTTTTGATAAAATTACACCCAGACTGATCCCTTTTCATTTTTGAACTAATTTGGACTTGAACCGTAGAGCCCACCACGAGATCCACAAACTCATCCTCCTTCATCCCTAAATCAAAATTCATGTGTTTCCCACGTGGAGAATTTAAAAAATTCTCATCACATAAATTAGGCTCACAACATTCTAGCCCATTTGGTACACAAGGACCAGACATCTCTTGAAAACCTAAGTCAACCACTTTGCCTTTTCTACTTTTTTCTCTCTCCCAGTCTTCCTTTTTAGACTTGGAGCCACACTCAAGCCTTTCATCACAGTTAAAGCTTTTCTGAACCTCATTTCCAACCTTTGGTTCCTCCATTGTCAAAATTGTGAAAGGCGGTGTTGTGTCAACTATTATTGTTGCCCCAACACCTAAAAGATCAATGGATGGCTCATTGTTGCAACCACCAAACCTCTGAACTTCATGAAACCCTGAAACAACAATCTGACCATGACCCATTTTTTCCACGTCATGGCTGACATCATCATCCTCTCCTACCGAAGAGTTGTCTTTTTCATCTACATTGTCCTCCGACCAGTATTCACCGTCCTCTGAATCAAGACAGTCAGTCCCTTCTTCATTCCATATTTCCTTAAGAGCAACATCGTTTGAATAAGAGACCAAACGAGGGTCTTCTTCAACCAGTAAAAAATCAAAAGCTAGATCTCTTATCATCACCTTCTACACCAACTTGATCACTCGGCCAACCGAGGTAATAAGTGAAAGTACAAGTGTCAAAGTGTTGCACTATTAAATTGCCTATGTTTTGATGAAGCTAAGGATTCATTGAAAGCTTGAGGATGACTCAACAAATCAACATCTCATGGACTCAAGGATCTCATATCTAGACTAAGTCTTACAAGAATTATTTTTAGAGTCCTAGATTTGTGTCTTAGATATTGAGTCTAGGTTAGGTAAACCTAGGTGCAATACTCACAAGTCTTAAAAATAATCAAATCATTTACATGAGACATGCCATCTAGATTATTATATGTTCATGCATTAATCATACATGTTATTTGTGCATCATAGACATAATATATTAGTAAAACATGTATAGTTGATAAGCATAACATATAGGTAGTTTATCATTTTATCATTTAACTGAAAAATATGCCAGTTAATCGATTAAGAAATGAGTTAATTGATTAACGTGAATTCAGTTTTAAGATATAACTGAATACCTGAAATCAGTTATTCTCAACAACCCGTTAATCGATTAAAAGGGCACTTAATTGATTAAGTAGGTCTCATAAAGCTTTTTTTATATAAACTGTGTTTTTAGGTCTTGCACCATATATCATCTCTTACTAAGTTGCATATTTTTTGTGCTCATTTATGTCATTTTAGGCAGAGAGAAATGCATAGTGAGATATAGTATCATGTTTAGGGTTTAATTGTGATCTAATTGCATGTGATTAATGTGTTAACATTTGCTATCTTCTTTTGCGTGATTCTTCCATTTCTTTAGAAGAATTCTAGGATAGAAATTCTTTGTTTTCGCACATCAATTAACTCATACATATTCATGCTTACTTGTGAGTCTTGTATAGGGTTTTTAGCTGAGATTTAATTGTGATATTTTGAGCTACATTGTGCTTGATAATACTCTGTTTTTTGTATTGTATTTGTGTTGTAATAAGGGAAATCGTCTCTTGGTATCGTACCACCAAAGAGACTCAGTGAGTCTTCACCAAGACTTAGAGGTCTTGAGTTTAGAACGTTTCTTGGTTGTGGCTAGATCGTAAGAAAGGTTTTCTTAGGCGATTAGGTGAGTCAAACCAAGAAATTGGATTCTTGGATTCAAGAAGGGAGCATCTAAGTTTGTGTATTGGAAGTGTGCATGTAAAAATACATTCGTTTCAATATTAGTGAAGAAAATCTCCTAAGATCAGAAGGGGAGGCTTGGATGTAGTTTGCAAGTGGACCCACAAACGAACCAGGATAAAATTCCTTGTTGTAGGCTATTTCTATCCTTAATCTCTTTAATTTCAAGTTGTAACAATTGCCTAATTTTAGCAGATAATTTGGATACTGTAAAATTGTCATATTGAGTTTAATTTTGTTCAAGTATATTTGCTTTATCTGATTATCGGTTAGTGGCTGAGCAATAAGCCACTTCACAACTTGATGTTTTATGTGAGTTAATCGATTATGACAGAGCGTTAATCGATTAACTAGGGCTTTTCTAGAATAGGGCTTCAGTGCAAAAATCGGTAATTGGTAACCACGACACCTATCCTCCCCCCACACACACTTATAAGTGTGTTTTGTCCATTTATACCTAACAATAAGAAGCACTCGGCCGTAATCCACCCTGTCCATGTTTAATGTACTCTCATCCAACGTCACAAACTCTCTAATTGTCTTTGTTAACGTCTAAAAAAATTCCACAGACCAAGCTACTATTGGGACACCCCAACATTTTACCCAAACAGCTTTCGAAGACACTTTGTCTAAAGGATTCCATTTCCTAATCGACCTGAATAGGTTTTGGCACCACTCCACATCTAGGTTGATAAACTGACCATAATTCACATATGGTAGGAATCTCCCCAATTAAACAACTCTACATCGAGGATATTTTCCAAAGACTTCACCTTTTCCTCTGAGACCCCAAAATGCAGGGGTTCCTCCACCATAACCTGAAGAGTGGGTTTCGTTTTATTTTCGGAAAGCAATGCATCCTTCCAAGAATGATGAAAACCTCTTGCATGATCTGGATGGTTCCTTATAAAAGAAGAAGTTGAGTTATTGGAAAGAAAGCCTCCCCAACCTCCTTATTTCGGTTGCCTAGGGGCCTTCACTGACCAGTTGTACGGCTTCTCCGACCTCCTTCCTCCTTCTTTCTCGAGTATCTAGGTCTATTAATCTTGATTTTGTAGTTTCCAACCCAAATCCTTTCAAGAGTAGATAACAAAAAGCCTTCTTCATCTTTTTGATTGAATCTAACAAAGCCAAAACGATTACCTCTTTTATCCCTTTTATGAGGAATGAACACTACCCTAACTTTCCCCCATTTTGCGAAGACCTTCCACACCTCAGCTGCCATGACTGTTTGGGAAATTGGTAAAGAAAAAAGAGGATTCGGCTGATTGAAGAGTTTTATAGAAGCCAAAATGTTGAAATTTTTTATGACTAAGCAAAGGCGGCTTGCTCCCCCTTAAACTTACGTTCTCCCAACTTCTTCCCCTTATTTGTGGAGAGTTACCCCTACCTCTCCTCTCTCCAAACGTCCAAAAGGTCTTCTTGAGATAACCTTCTGAAATTCTCTATTGCTGGGAAGCCTCTCAGACTCTGTTTCACCGAAGTCTCTTCAATTAGTAATACGAAGATGACTTTCTCTCTCAACCCTCTTCTCTCTCTCTCGTCTCTCTTACCATACCTACTTCCTTTTCAATTGTTTAGTAAGACTATTGTCTAAAAAAATTAGTTACTATGTATAAAATATAATACATATCTAACTTAATATGAGTATATAAGTCACTCCATAAACTTATAATGTAAATTATTAAAATTACCCTCCCCCTCTAAGCACTAAATATTCATTATATTCCAACATATTCTTGTATATAATTCTACTTATTCACTACGTCAGATACGTCTTTAACAACGGTCCGTTAACAACACTTTCTAGCACAACATTGTTAAATACAATGTGAAAGATAATTAACAACGTTCTTTTAAACAAATGCTGTTAAATTTGATATGTGAATATAACTTTAACAACACTTTCTTCATGGAGTGTTGTTGTATATAGGGCTAAGATATGTAACATCACTTTTTTAAATAAGCATTGTTGATTTGAATCTATTTAACAGTGTTTGCTTAAATAATCATCGTTAAAAGTGAACATTTAACAACGTTTGCTTTAATAAGGGATGTTAAAAGTCATATGTTCAAAAACGTTTGTTTTAGTTATTACTTAATATGTATTTATGAAATTATTTTATTTTATTTTAAAATATATCACTCGAGTAAATATTACACGAAAATAATCCAAATTGTTAATAGAAACTCATATGTTAGTTTTGCATATATAACACAACTTGATCATACATATACGAAAAATGCAATTTTTATTATTTCAAAAACTATATTATAAATCACCAAACAATATTATTAAAATAGAATATTAAGGTATGTGATTTGACACAATAAAAACTCATATTTGGTAAGTAAATTATATTATTCATCATTCAATTATCAAAAGTTGAACATAATACAACAACTAAATAATTTTAAAGAATTTTGATATTTAACAGCATTTTTGTAAGCAAACGATGTTGATTTGAATTTATTTAACAATGTTTGCTTAAATAAGTACTGTTAAAGATAACATATCAACAAGGCTCATTACAATAACCACTATTAAAAGTCATATATTCAAAAAACGTTAATTATAGTGAGGGTCAATCTTTGCAGATTTAAAAACAAAACCTCACACACAATAATATTACTTATTATTCAGTATTCTATTTTTCTTACTCTTTTTCTCTTCTTAGTTTCTCTCTTCAAGCAAGTTATTAGCTTTTGGTTTCCATTTTCGAGTACAAGGTGAATCATTATCTTATTTTACCTTATTTATTTTTCTTTGATTCACTCTTGTTGTTTGCACTTACATCTATATTAACTGCTTATTTTATAATATAGAAAATGTCAATATTGAAGCTAGGTAGAGTTGTTGGTGATTTACCAAACTTGCAATCTCTGTATGTATTTCTTGCATTTTGCTACTATTTTTTCATCCATGTTTTCTATGTAAAAAAAATTCTCAATGGTAAATAGGAGCTAAGAGCCCAGCAGAAAACAACAAAGGAAACTACAAACCCTACAATATGTAGTGTTTGCACTGTCTAGAAACAAATAAATGGAACAAAAACTAGGAGCAATATCAAAAATGCGGAACCTCAACCCCATGTCCAGTCCATGTTTCGCAAAAGAGTCAGCGACTGTGTTGGATACTTGGAAAATATGCATGCACCGAATTTGATGAAATATGTCCATGACGGTCCGAATCTGAGTTACCAAGACAACACAAGGATGGGAATTCTCACAGCCCATGTTAATCAGATCAATACTACATGTAGAGTCAGAGTCCACACAGATATACATGAAACCACGTTGGAGTAGAAGACGAAGACCAATGAGGATACCCCACAGTTCGACGTGCAAGGCCGAGCAGTTGTCCAACGTCTTTGCAAAAGCAAAAATGAAAATTCTAAAGTGGTTCCTAACCACTCCACCAACACAGCAACAAGAGAAGAAGAAGAGAAGGCCCCATCAGTAAAGGATGAAGGGTTAGCCAGCATATTATCAAAGATTAACTTGTTTCTAGATTGCCAAATCACATCAATTACAACACCAAAAATCAATCTCCACTCAAACCACCACTCCATCTTTTATTGCATTTGGCATTGCCTTTGACCCACTGTTGCATATCTAGAGCAAAGAAATGGTGATCAACAACCTGCCCAAATAGAAAGTTTCACACAAATTTGACAAATTGACAGTCACGCAAGGCATGCAACACTGATTCCACTTCAAGGCAATGCGGACAAGCATTAGATTCAGCCATGGATAGCCTTAACCGTTGAACATTGGTAGGCAACCCATTAGTAATAATACCCCAAAGAAGCAAATTAATATGATACAGGCCCTTCGAGTTCCAAATCCCCTATGGAACCGTTGAGCATTGATTATTATTATTGAATCTAAACTATGTATTTCTGTATTTTTATTTCTTCAGTTAAAGGAGAGAAGAAATTCATAGATTTGTCCTTTACATCTTCACCACCTTCGTCCCTTTTATTACTGCATATAATCTTCTAGGTTTATGGATTTGAACTAAAGTAGATCAGTTCATAAAATGGTTTATGAATTGGGTTTTTAGAATGATGTTTATATTGTCAAATTCTAGTAAATATGGTGGAATTGGGCATACTTGTTATATGTTTAATATAATGTCAAAGAGAGATTTTGCCTTATTTAAAAGTAGACATTTAACAGTGCTTGCTTCAGTGAGCACGATTAAATGTTTATTTTCTAAGCGCTTCAAAAACGTTGTTTAATATAACCTTATATTCTACCGCGCTCACAAAGACAATGTCCAATGACCGTTGTTGAATGAAATTTTAAACGCTGTTGTTTTGTTATTCTAGTGTAGTGATCGTAATAAATTAATACGAACCGATTTTCAAACATCATTTATACAAATCACCATAAAAATATATTTAGACAAACCTATATTAAAATGAAAGCATATGTAATTAATTCTGTCATTTTAAATTCCTTAAACAAACAACTTTCTTAGGAGTTAGGACATTTTTTAAGAAAATCCTATTTTTTATTACATGTGGAACATAAAGCATATCAGAAAACAAATCACAACTAGCATGTGAAGCAAATCTCAACAGAGAATTAAAATAAAAAAGAATCGCATCATCCAACTCCAAATAAGAAATCGAATTAAGGTTGAGAGTTAATAAATAAAATAAAAATTCTTGAGAGACAACACAGACAAGTTGTCTCATCTATTAAAGGTGACGTTAATTTCAAACTGTCATTCTAAAATGAAGTTATTAAAATGTAATTAATTCTGTCATTTTAAATTTTGTCAGAGACTTTATCAATCTACTTGTTAATGTTAAAGCCGTTTCCTGGCCCAGAATATTTTCTACTTAGTTGCTATCTTGGGCCTTAAGCTGCTAAATAGTAAGGTTAAGAAAATATTTATATCCCATTAGTGTATCATTCGTTTTTAATTCAATTTCGTACATGTTTCCTATTACCTCTTACGTTGACCATAATTTATTTATATTTTTTTATGCTGATTTTAAGGATCACGCTTGAGTGGCAACATAATGTAGAAACACCGTTGTAATTATGGTGTGACTTCCATTATGATTTAGTACTTTAATTATAGACATAGGAGAAACTATAAACAACTCCTTAACCTAATAATCTAAGTTTCTATTAGATTTATAGGATAATCAAAATGTTAAGAATTTAATTTTTGTGAGTGACACTTGATGAAAGAGACAATCATATACTCTGAAAAGAATTAGTTTCATATTATAAAATGAGAGATATCCTAGTAGAAAAAAAGACAGAGAGAATCTTTTTTTTTTCTTTATGATTTACTGTATTCTATAAACTATTAGACTTCAGTTGCAATCTTTCTTAACTTTGATATACATAATATTGACGACATCTCATAAGTGAACACTTATGGAAAAAGAAGTATCAAGCTTGAATGCTTAATTGATGCTTATTAAAATATTCATATCCATAATTTCTGGGTGGTGACTGATTGTATAAGAAATTTCTTTCCATTGTTGTAATTATGCTGTCACTTAAACTCCCCCGGTAAATACTTTTCTCATCTAAAGTGTGAACATTTTGTTAATGAAATTATAGGGTGGTATAATCATTGACGGTGCTATACATGTTCCAGGGTGTGCAAATCCACATCCTGTATTTTTAAAAACAATTGTGTATAAAATCACTTATAATTTTATAACCCTAAAATTTATTTATTTTTTGTAAACGACATAACATAAAAATAAATAATAATTATCATGTTAAATTATTTTATAATATGAATATGCAACTTAAAGAACTTCAGGATCATATTTGAGACAAGTACTCAACTGCTTTTTTTTATGTCTTGTTTGAGTCTAGTAGATTTCTTTTCTCTAATTTTGATATGGAAAAGTGAATGAATTTGCAAAAAAACTCTGCGTAATTTTTGTTCAACTGATTTGGCGATGTTTGATAATCAACTCAAAACTTACTTAAATCATTGATATACATTTTGATATGGAAAAGTGATTAAATTTGCAAAAAAACTATGCATGATTTTTTGTTCAGCTGATTTGGCGATGTTTGATAATCAACTTGAGACTTACTTACATCATTGATATGCATAACAATATTGATTTTGCTTCTTTGAAATGAATCAATAATTTTTCACACAAGTTGGTTGAAATTGGAATTCACATTGTTTACATATTAATTTATATTTTTTCGAAGTTAGCAATATAACCATAGCAAGAATTTTTTTTCAATTATGAAAATGTGAAAAATAGGTTGTGTAAACGAATGGGAGATACATGGATGAATGATTGTCTAGTGACTTATATTTAGTGAAAAGTGTTCTATAACATTGACAACAAATTAATCGTTCAAAGATTTCTAAATATGAAATCACATTACATTAATTGTGATATATCTAATTTATTTGATTAAATTTTTTAAAATTTTGCAATTTTACATTAATATTTAGTATTTTTATAATTGATGATATTTATCATTTTAATTTTTAATATATGTTGCACACCCTACTTCTGGATCCTAGATCTGCTACTGGATATGATATTTAAATACTATTTCAGATTGAAGGATTAATTTAAATCTAAGGCACTAAGGGTTAATTTAACATAAGTAAAAAAATGTATATTGAAATACTAAATTAAATATCACCACGTCTGCTCCTACTTGCTCAAACAAATTCTCAACTTTAGTCAACGAATTCAGTCTCATATCATCACGAAAGAATGGAGCAATTTGGTGTGAGATTATTTTGTAAGGGAAATCTATTTGAATAATACAGAAAAAACGATAGACCAACTATTATTCCTCAAAATTCATTTTTCTTGGTAACTTTAAGAGGTTGGTTCGAGACTTGTTTATATTTTTTTGCTTATTCCAAACCAACTTTTCCACATAACCTTTTTAGTTAGGTTGAGGAATGACTCAAATTCTTAATTTAATTTTTTCTTTGGCCATAAATAAAAATAATAATAAGATGGGTTATTGCAAATAATGACCAACTAAGTGGAATTTTTTATTTATTATTTTTTTCATTATTTTTTAAATAAATTTCCATCTCATATTTTTGGACGCTACTAATCATATTTAAACTTTTTTACATTTATTTTTAAATTTCTTATACTAATAGAGATGATGAAAGCGCCACAAAAATCAAATAAACATTAGAATTTTTTCATTATGTTTGTTATAACATGTAAACTTTTAAACATTTCATGTATATTTTTAAACTTATCTTATCTATGTATGGTCATAATGTCGTGTCCATACCCTAGTTTAATTTGTTAGAAAGAGCTGATAAGACTTATGTATGATGAAGTGGAGGAATATAATTTCTCCATAAAGTTTGTCCAAGTATATACCAAGGAAGATCCTTTAATCCACTTTTCTCTACACCTACAAAAGCCACTAATAAGAACTACATATTTGCCTCACTTTAGCACCACCATTAAGGTCTCACACATAGTTTTCACTTCTCAGCTTTTAGCTGCTTTCATAAGTTACCTTCTTTTCTCTTAAAATTGGCATCAAAATGAGTCTTAGCTTCAGATTCTGGGAAGGTTACTGCATCAAGGATCATCGCCATGGAAGTATTCCTCATGCTACTTCTATAAGTTAGGTCGTACATGTAAGGTTCAAACCTAAATGTAGGGCAACCATGATTCCTTGGCAATGTTTCCTAAATCCCATACCATATATATAATCCCATACCATATATATATATATATATATATATGTTATCAGTTTTTGCAATTAGTTTATTTTGTTATTTTGCTGTTGTGCCCCATTAGCTTCTCAAGTTGAAAGCTTACAAATTATTGGATATTTAAACTTGTGACCTTTTTTTTGTTTTACTAATTTCTTTATTGTATTTTTCTACTGCTTTGCGATTTATATTCAGAAGCCATACACTGGTTTAACTTGCTGTCGTGTCCCATCTTTAGAAATTTATTGAGTAACTTTGGATAATACATATTAATAGTCAATAAATATCTTATTGAAAATATCATTAACATGGTAAAGAAAATATAGTTAAAGAATGGTAACATCCAAATTGTTAGATCTCTAGAATGATCAAAAGATTAAAGATTTAATTTTTTGGAATAACACTCATTGAACAATTACCAAAAAAAATAAATAAATACATCTCCGTAATACAAAAAAAAAATCTTTTGTGGTCTAGTCGGATGTATTATCTGGGCGAGACAATCTTGTTTCCGAATCAACTGCACATTCATTGAACTAGGTTATATATATATTTTATATAAAGGTATGTACATATATATTTATCTTTAATTTTATATATATTAAATAAATATTATTATTCGAGCTGACGAAGTAATCCAATGAGTTAAAACTAAAAAGTTCACAAACTCTTGATACAAACCAAATCAATTTGAGTTAACGAGTCAAATTGAACAGTTTGTGAATTCGATATGAAAATATAGCTTATTTTGAATTTAGGAGGAGTTTGAAGTCGAACATATCCTTATCAAGTCGAGCTTATGTTCAACTCGATTAGATCTGTTTTCGGCTTTAACCAAAATTGATTAAATTTTTAAAAGTTGATAAAATAATCTTAAAAGGAGAGAATAACTATTAAGATTATAAATTCAAAGGAAAAAGTTTTTTCTTCTTCATTTTACAATTAGATTGTGCATCCGGCATGTAGGTGAGTGTTGACCATTATGGTGATATAGTTCATACATTGACAATGAGAAAACATACAAGTTAGTATGCTATATGCATTTATCATTGAAAGTTGGAAGTAATAGATAAATTTTTGTTTTGGTGCTTTTGCTTTAATGGAAACTAATAGTTTATCTCCCAATGATGTTAGGGGTCTAGGGTCTCCATTGTTTGCTCTTCATAGTAATAAGACTTTTATCAAGTAAGATAACAAAAAACTAAAGAAAAATATGTAGACATTCAAGTGTAAAAGTTTTTTATACACTATATTATTCATTAATTTTTTTTTAATCATCACTAAAGAAAACTAAGTACTACTTAAAAGGCTTTTCATTTTGACAAGTTACAAGTTAATGCAACTACAAAACCAATGAAAGCTGTTTCAAAGCTCTTACAGAAAATTCCACCTTCCACACTTTGTTGTTCATACCGTTACTCATCTTCTCTTCAAGAAAATTCCTCATTGCTCAATGATTTCACAAACTTCTGCTACCACAGAGACCTTCACAGAGCCATGCACGCTTTGGAAACCATGGAAAAACATGGTGTCTATGCTGATGCCGTTACTTATTCTAATCTCATCAAGTGTTGCTTGGCTCATAAGGCTGTTAGAGAAGGCAAGCGCCTTCACCATCATGTATTCTCAAATGGGTATGCGCCAAAAACGTTTTTGATCAACACTTTCCTCAACATGTATGTGAAATTCAACCTCTTGGAAGAGGCACAGAAGCTGTTTGATGAAATGCCTGAACGAAATGTTGTGTCGTGGACGACTATGATATCTGCTTACTCTTATATTAAACTCAATGATAGGGCCATGAGGCTTTTTGTTTTGATGGTTAGAGATGGGGTGATGCCTAACATGTTTACTTTCTCTTCTGTTTTGAGAGCATGTGAGAGGTTATATGATGTCAAACAGTTGCATTGTAGCATGGTGAAAGTGGGGTTGGAATCTGATGTGTTTGTTCGTAGTGCACTTATTGATGTTTACTCAAAATTGGGTGAGTTGTTGGAAGCTATGAATGTTTTTCGAGAGATGGTGACCGGAGATAATGTTGTTTGGAACTCTATTATTGCTGCTTTTGCTCAGCACAGTGATGGGGATGAGGCTTTGTACCTCTACAAGAGCATGAGGAGAGCTAGCTTTCCTGCCGATCAGTCAACACTCACGAGTGTTTTGAGAGCGTGTACTAGTTTGTCGTTGTTAGAGTTAGGGAGGCAGGTTCATGTTCATGTGCTGAAATTTGACCAGGATCTTATCCTTAACAATGCACTGTTGGATATGTACTGTAAGTGTGGGAGTTTGGAAGACGCAAAGTTCATTTTCAATAGGATGGCTGAGAAGGATGTAATTTCTTGGAGCACCATGATTGCTGGGCTGGCTCAAAATGGTTTCAGCATGGAGGCACTAAATTTATTTGGCTCCATGAAAGTCCAGGGTCCGAAACCAAACCATATCACAATTCTTGGGGTTCTATTTGCGTGTAGTCATGCAGGGCTAGTAAATGAAGGTTGGTACTATTTTCGATCTATGAAGACCCTTTGTGGGATAGATCCTGGAAGAGAGCACTATGGTTGCATGCTTGATCTTCTTGGAAGAGCTGGAAAGCTCGATGACATGGTTAAGTTAATTCAGGAAATGAACTGCGAACCAGATGTTGTCACATGGAGGACTTTGCTTGATGCATGCAGGGCCCATCGGAATGTGGATTTAGCGGCATATGCTGCTAAGGAGATTCAAAAGTTGGATCCAGAGGACATAGGAGCCTATGTATTGTTGTCTAATATTTATGCAAATTCAAAGAGGTGGAGTGACGTTGCAGAAGTTCGGAAGGCTATGAGAGTAAGGGGCTTAAGGAAAGAACCTGGATGCAGCTGGATTGAAGTCAATAATAAAATACATGCATTTATTTTGGGAGATAAATCACATCCTCAAATAGACGAGATCGATAAACAGTTGAACCAGTTTATTAATAGACTTACTGGTGCTGGTTATGTGCCGGACACAAACTTTGTCCTGCAAGATCTTGAAGGTGAACAGGGAGAAGACTCCCTTAGAAGTCACAGTGAGAAGCTAGCAATTGTTTATGGAATCATGAGCTTTCCAAGGGAGAAAACTATTAGAATATGGAAGAACCTAAAGATCTGTGGAGATTGTCATATATTCGCAAAACTTATAGCCAAGTTAGAGCAACGACACATTGTAATTAGAGATCCTATCCGATATCATCATTTTAAAGATGGGGTCTGCTCATGTGGTGATTATTGGTAGCAGATGAGCAGCACACAAAACGTTGATAGAGTCTATGATTGCCATTGGACTCAAAGCAGCATAGTTAAATATACAATCAGCTAATGTTTATTGGACAGTAAAGCTTGTAGCAGTTCCACTGCTGTTAAGTGAAGATGTCAAACAGGTTGAATAAGTTTATTCTTTCTCATTTTCTTGATTTGCTAATGTTAACTTCTTGTTTTTTAAATGGCCAATTTCGACCCTCATCATTAATAGCTCAGTAATTTGTATATACTTATTTATTTGTATTTTGAACTTCATGATTAGGATAAGAGGACTAGCTAACTTAGAGAAACACAGGAAGAGAATGGGAAAGTAGCTGTGGGACACTGTTAAATATGTTTAGTCCTCCACTTAGAAACTGGACAAAAATAGAAGAGAAACTTTCCTTTAAAACCATTTACATAGCATAAAATCCCTAGTAAAAATCACATTTTAACCACTTTAATGGCACTCTTCACTACTAAAAGCTACATAGGGAAAAGTTCAGTTAAGTAAATCTCATAACTAAGAGTTCACTTCTCTCTCTAAAAGTTTGAGAGAACTACTGCAGTTTTACTTTTGGACTTGAACATGGACAATATGCCCTATGTAAAGTGCAACCTTCAATGTACACCTTTCTTAAATCCTTCTGGTTCTTATACATGTAAATCATTCTTGCAGTCTATGATTTGAAGTCCAGCTATTATCATAGATCCATATCATATAGATTTGATAAAGTTTTACATTGCATGTCGACTGACTAATACTTCACCTTTTATATGGGCTTAGATCGAGTCTTCGCATTAAATTTCCAGCTACACATTTAGAGATTTTATAGCTCTTGACATGGTTATGATATTCCTTAAACAATGACCTTAGCAACTTGTTAACAGTACCCATACCAAAATCACATTCCAAACTCCAAACCATAATTAAAGAATAAAGTAAACTTGTTTTCAAAGTTCAAACAAGTTCAAAATCACCACCACATTTCTTGTATTTCTAGATTCACCATTGCGACAAACCCTCACTATTATAGATTGGCTAATTAAAACAAATTTTATATCTATTGGTTTTGTTTGGAGGAGTTGGTTTAAGGCACAATGGATCCCCACGTAAACCAAAATGTCAAGGATTCAATTCCTGAGAAAGCAATACTTATTGAAAAAAATAATCATACAAGTCGAAAGGATTAGTTTCATACTCAAAAGGTACAAAATATCATGGGCTATAGAAAAACTGATATATAGTTTTGGGGAGCACATCTTCTATCTCATGTTATGTGTCACTCAATGTGACATAAGTTATGATTGGTTAAAAAAATATATTGAAGTTAAAAGTTTAATTATCAAGTATTTATCAATCATAACTTATCGCACATGGAGTGACACAATATTGTGGAACAGAAGATGCGGTGTAGTTTTGAACCTTTGACAATTTACACCAAGGAAATAAATTTGGTTGTAAATGAAATGTTGTAACAAAAACAGAGATTGTTCACACTGCAGATGTGCCGCCCGTTTCCGAAAAAACTGCCATACTAAGAAGTGATGACAATCCTCAATTTTCGTAAAACGTAGGGATGCTTTAATGTGTTCAAAAAACGTCTTTGCCACAAGTAACTTATAAAATCCCATAATC
Organism: Lupinus angustifolius; assembly: GCF_001865875.1. NCBI lineage: Eukaryota > Viridiplantae > Streptophyta > Magnoliopsida > Fabales > Fabaceae > Lupinus > Lupinus angustifolius. The sequence goes on from NC_032020.1 coordinate 6,514,009, forward strand.
ACATCATAAAATATATAAACAGTGTCAAAAAAACAATGGGAAAATCAAGTTCTCTGGTACATTTTTCTATGATATTTTTCCTTATCTTTCTTCATGTCTCACCTTTATTAGTGACTTCAACCCCTCCACCAGAATCACCTTTCCTTAAGTGCCTAACAAGCAACACATCATTTTCAAACCAAGTCTCAAACATTGTCTTTGATCAAACCAATGCTTCATATGCCTCCATTCTCCAAGCCTATATCCGCAATGCCAAATTCAACATTTCCACAACACCAAAGCCCTTAATTATTGTCACACCTCTAAATGAACACCATGTCCAAGGCGCCGTTGTTTGTGCGAAAAGCATCGGGGTTAAACTCAGAATAAGGAGTGGTGGCCATGACTATGAGGGTACCTCATATGTCTCCAAGGAACCCTTCATTATCCTTGACATGTTCAATATGAGGAATGTTAGTATAGATGTTCAAAATGAGTTTGCTGTGGTTCAATCAGGCGCGACGACTGGAGAGCTTTATTACAATATTTGGAAGAAGAGTAAAGTTCTTGGCTTTCCTGCAGGGGTTTGTGTTACTCTAGGAATTGGTGGGCATTTGAGTGGAGGAGGGTATGGTAGCATGATGAGAAAATTTGGGCTATCTATTGATCATGTTATTGATGCTAGAATTGTTGATGTCAATGGTAGGATTCTTGATAGAAAAGCTATGGGGGAAGACCTTTTTTGGGCTATTAGAGGAGGCGGTGGCGCGAGTTTTGGAGTCATTGTATCTTATACTATTAAGTTGGTTCGGATACCAGAAATTGTTACTACTTTTGTGGTTGGAAAAACTTTGGAACAGAATGCAACTGAGCTTGTTTTGCAGTGGCAGGAAGTTGCGCCAAGTATCGACGATAGGCTTTTCATGAGGCTGCTATTGCAGCCTTCGAGCTCTGCAGTTGAAAAGGGTAAGACTACAATCCTAGCTAATGTTAATGCTTTGTTTCTTGGTGGGGCAGATGAGCTTGTTGCATTGTTGGGGAAAGAGTTTCCTCTCCTTGGTTTAAAGAAGGAAAATTGTTCTGAAATGAGTTGGGTTGATTCATTGCTTTCTTGGGCAAATTTCGAAAAAGGTGCAAAACCAGAAGCAATGCTTGATAGGAGAACCAACATGGCTAGTTTCCTTAAGAGGAAATCTGATTTTGTTGAAAAGCCAATTTCAAAAGAAGGGTATGAAGGACTATGGAAAGAAATGATTAAATATGACAAAGTAGGACTAGCTTTTAATCCTTATGGAGGAAAAATGAATGAAATTTCAAGTGATGCAACACCATTTCCTCATAGAGCAGGTAACATTTTCAAGATTCAATATTCAGTGACTTGGAAGGAGCCAGGAATTGATGTAGATGAGAAATTTATGGACCAAACTAGAAAGCTATTCAAATACATGACTCCATTTGTTTCTAAAAATCCAAGAAGGGCCTTCTTGAACTATAGGGACATTGATATTGGCATCAATAATTTTGGAAATGATAGTTATCAACAAGGATTGGTTTATGGAGTTAAGTACTTCAATAACAATTTTCAGAGGTTGGTGAAAATCAAGAGTGCAGTTGATCCAGGAAACTTCTTCAGTAATGAACAGAGTATCCCAACACATTCAAGCCATAAGTCCTAATAGAGAATCAAATAATTTAATACTTACCCTACTTTTGGTTTGAGAAAAATGAGAATATTATTTTCCACTTATTAAGTAAGATGTTTTTATAAATAGAGGAAATAGAGAGTTAGTTATCAAGACAACAAAGGTATAGAAACAAGTTAAATCTCATGTTAGAACAACACTTCATAGAAGGTCATATTGACTTCTAACATAAATATGAAGGGTGGTTATACTCTTTGGGGCTATTATTATTATGTTCATTGTTACAAAATAAATGTAGCCTTCGATAACTATCCATTCGTTTTTTGCACATGTTTATTATTTTTATTTCATTGAGTTATTTGAGAGAGTTATATTAGTGAATGTAATATCTATATACTATTAGTAATGATTGAAAATGACGTACCTTTTTACAGTAACATACTATTTTGGTCATAATAAAACATAACTATATTATTATTTTTCTTGATTTAAAAAAAATAGAGTATAAAACATAACTAAATTATTATAATACTATAATTCCTCTTATTAATACAATATCGGTCAAGATATTAATATAATGATATAATGGTTCAATCAATGATTCATTAATTAAATTGTATATCAAGTAAATTAGATATACATATATTATATTATACTGAAAAATTAATAATAAAAGATAACAAATAAAGGAAGTTGTGTGTTTGATATTTCATAATAACATGTTTTTGTGAAGGTTAAGTCACTTTTTTTTTATATTATTTATTTTATTTTGTAATTTTAAATAGTTTTTTATCAATATAATTTGTTTTGACCGATTTTGGACATTACGACTATGTGACCAATAAAATTGTTGTGTCATACTAATATGTGATCTGATTTTTTAATTGAACGGACTAATATGATCCAATTTTTATAATTATGAGTATAATTTTATCCCCTTAACTGCTTTTTTTGGAAATTTCTAAAACTTATTATTTCACACTAATAAACAAATATGGATGAAATAAAAAAACAATAAAGGCTCCATAAAAACTATAAAGTCACTTATAAAAACCAATATAATATAAGTACCATGGCTATGATTTTACTTTTGGCATAATTAACAATTCTCACATTTTCTGTATTACTAGGAGTATCTCCTTACCCTATGAGTAAAGAACTAATCCAGTTTAGGATATGTAACTATCTATCCTAATAAGTATTATTCTTAGTAATTGAACTATTGACATTTTGATCTTTCGAAAAATCTAACAAAACCTTATAACACTTGTTACAATTCTCACATTATTACAACCATAATTCAATTGTGATTTGATTAATCTCATTTTACCTTTATATTATCGCACTAAAAAGCTCAATTTAAAATCATCTCAATTTAAGATCATCTCATTTTTCTTCCTCCAACTCACATTTATCAAAGTGGAATGTTTCCGAGGATTAAAAAAGGAATTCATATTTTAAATTATATTTTTTTATTTCTTACATTTTTGTGTAAACTTTTAACTAGACGATATTTGTAGTGGTAAGGGACTTACCACAATGTGTCATAGTTATAAACTTATAATCTATGTTATTTTTCAATAAAATAATTTTTTAAATTATTAAAATTTCTGTTTTCTTAAAAATTCAATACTAGACTCTCGATGATATAAACTGACTATAAAGTGTACTCAAAGAAACACTTGTCATCTCTAGAAGTAACATACATGCATGATCACTAACTACTTAATCATACACTACATAGTATTTTTCACACCTCCAACATACACAAACTCCATGTCAAGTAGTCAACAAAACAATGAAGAAATCTAGTACTTTTCCCTATTTATCTCTCATCTTTCTTCTTCTTCTTTTCATGTTTATCCTATTGTGTCAACCCCAACAACAAAAACAGACTATAGTACTTTCCTTTAGTGCCTAACAAACCAAACAACATTTTCAGACCAAGTCTCCAACATACTCTTTACTCAAACAAACCCTTCCTTTTCCACTGTTCTCCAAGCCTATATTCGTAACTCCAGATTCAATACAACCTCAACACCAAAACCCATCATTGTTATCACTCCTCAACAAGGATCTCATGTTCAAGGAGCTGTTTTTTGTGCCAAAAGCATTGGGATTCAATTCAAAATAAGGAGTGGTGGCCACGACTATGAAGGTATCTCATATATCTCCAATGAACCCTTCATTATTCTTGACATGTTTCACTTTAGAAAAATTAATGTGGATATTGAAAATGAGGTTGCTATGGTTCAAACTGGTGCAACACTTGGATAACTTTACTATAGGATTTGGGAGAAAAGTAAAGTTCATGCTTTCCTTCAGGCGTTTGTCCAAGTGTTGGTGTTGGTGGCCATTTTAGTGGAGGAGGGTATGATAACATGATAAGAAAATATAGTTTATCTATTGATCATGTTATTGATGCTCAAATTGTTGATGTTAATAGTAGGATGCTCAAATTGTTGATGTTAGAGGAGGTGGTGGAACAAGTTTTGGAGTTATATTATCATACACTGTTAAATTGGTTCATGTACCAGAAATTGTTACTGTTTTTTAGGTTGGAAAAACTTTGGAACAGAAAGCCACTGAGCTTGTTTTGCAGTGGCAAAAGGTTGCGCGCTTACGGACGATAGGCTTTTCATGAGGCTGGTCTTGCAGCCTATGAGTTCTATGGTCGTAAAGGGGAAGAACGTTAGAAATTATAAATTTCTAATTAAGGTGACCATCATATATTTTATACAATGATATTAGCTATTTATTTTTGGATTACATTATAAGTGATCTAATTAGTGACACCCTTAGATTTCTAAAAGGTTATAACGGATATGGGTTTAATGGGTGGATACCCATTAGGTTAACACATAGGGGATAATGAGAACCCTATTAGTTAACACATGGAAGGTTATGGTCCCCAATACACCAAATCAAATTTAGTTTTCTCATCTCCCCATCAGAGTGAAAACGCAAGTCCCAAGAGGAATCAAAGATTTGGTTGAGGAAGGCCATCATACCATATCTCTTTCAGAAACGTGGATCAAAGGAGCACATCCAGGAACATGGATTCAGGTATGACACTGCATCCTTTGATTCATAAATATGTGTGAGAATCATTAAATTCAAGATCCTAGGATTGGTATTTCACCAATTATAAGGAATTTCCAACAAGTGGTATCAGAGCGTAGGTTCTGAATTTTATGATTCTCCATTAAGGGTGTTTTCCCCAATCTTGTATGAACCCTAATTTTAATTTGGGGATTATTGAATTATGCTTCCGCTCTTATGTTATAAAGATTGGGAATTTAGGGTTTAATTTGAGAATTTATGCAATCTGATTATTGCATAATTGTCTTGAAATATATGACTTAAATCAATTTCTTCTTTGTTACTTTTGTTGATTGTTACTTTTGTTGATTGCGTCAACATCAGAGCTAGACTAGGAACGAATGGGTTGATCGCGCTTGACAAACTGCGAATAATTCTTTATGTTCTTTGTTATCCTCTATGCCAGACATAAGGTCCTTCCGTGAGTAAACTTTAATAATAAAACCATTGTTCTGAGGCTTAATAACTCAAAAATCAATAAACTCTAAAGCCTCCAGCCCCATAAAAGCATCATGGGTCGAAGATATTGCAGCCGAATAATCAAATGATCATTTTTTTAAGGAACAAAAGCTTAAAACAAATGCATCAGCCCCGTATTATTTTAATAAGGATTGTTTTTTGCAGTGTAAATTTGGTAAGAATTCATGGAAGGAATTGATTTGTTGATGTGATTCTGTGGTTGGAAAATATGAGTAAAATGACTTTAGTGTTTATGCTCATGATGGAGGTTATAACATAGTGAGATTAAGGCTTGATTGTTGTTGTTAATGGAGATCATAACATAGTGGACAAGGGCTGGTACAAATTGTTTACCGCCATGTGTTGATACATTATATGTTCTGCACTTTATTGATGTGCATAATTTCTGCACTAAGGTGAATGCAATTGAGATATGTGCGTTAGGCACAAATTTTGTTTTTTGTTTTTAATTGGTTTTGCACTAATATAAGCTTTGTTCTTATGAACATTTAGCTTAATGGTAGCGACTCATGGAATTAATGACTATTTGTGGGATTAGATTTGATAATTATAAAAGATATCAAATCTGGAGGTTCTAATTCCAAGATTATAT
>NC_032020.1:6519904-6521061 GCF_001865875.1 Lupinus angustifolius
CAGAAGAATTGGTAGTGCATCCACTGAGAAGAGACTTGATAGAGCCCTGATAAATGAGGATTGGTTAAATTCCTTCATACAACTTGTAGCACTCTGCCCAGACTTGTTTCTGATCACCACCCTCTGTTGGTTTTATCCAATTATCAGGTGCAGCCTAGGCAATCTTCCTTTAAATTTCATAAAATGTGGCTGCTTAACTCTGACTGCAGAAGATTAGTTGCTGAGGTTTGGGGAATTCAGGTCCTGGGTTGCCCAATGTATGTCCTATCTCAAAAACTCAGGAATCTGAAAAAAGAGCTCATAATTTGGAATCAAAATGTTTTTGGCAATATTCACCAAATAGTCAACTCTGCTAAGGCCAATGTGGATGCTATTCAGGAATCTATCAATGATCATGGTCCAGACTCCAATCTTTTGGAGCAGGAAAACTTGGCTCAATCTGAGTTATTGCTTGCTCTTGAGGTGGAGGAAGCTTTCTGGAAGGAAAAAGCTAAGATCAATTGGCACTCTATGGGTGATAGAAACACCAGTTTCTTTCACAGAATAACCAAGATCAGACAGGGCACCAAATCTCTATCTATGCTGAAGAATGGTGATTCTATTTTAACTTCTAAAGATGATATAGAAAACCATGTGCTTGACTACTACACCAATCTGTTTGCCTCTCATAATAGCACAGTTCCAAACTCTCTCATTCAAGAGGTAATTCCAAGGCTAGTAACTGACTCTGATAATTCAATGCTAACTACTATGCCTTCTTTAGCTGAAATCAAAAGTGCTGTGTTTGCTCTTAATGAGGAGGGTGCCCCTGGTCCAGATGGTTTTTCTAGGTGCTTCTATCAGAATTTCTGGGATATAATCAACATTGAGGTGTGCAATGCTGTTATGCAGTTCTTCAAGCACAGTTGGCTGATGCCAAACATCAACTCCAACTCTGTCATCCTTATCCCTAAAACTCATGGTGCTGATAGAATTGAGGATTACAGGCCTATTGCTCTTGCTAACTTTCAATTCAAAATCATCACCAAAGTTTTAGCTGATAGATTAGCTGATATTGCTCCAAGAATCATTTCTAACCAGCAAAGAGGCTTCATTAAGGAAAGACAGATAAAGGATTGCATCTGCCTTGCTTCTGAAGCAATCAATATGCTGGACCA
>NC_032020.1:6521161-6521391 GCF_001865875.1 Lupinus angustifolius
AGGGTTAGGGCTGAGATCTCTTAAGCTTCTGAACATAGCAGCCCTGCTTAGCCTGGCTTAGAAAATGAGGTGTGATAACCAGCATTGGGTAGTCTTCTATAGAGAAAGATTTGGTCATTCTAGGGATCCTTCTCCTAGGTTCTTTAAGTCCTCTATCTGGCAGGGTATTAAAGAAAACTGGTCAACTACCACTATGAACTCTATCTGGTTAGTTGGGAATGGCAAGGAAA
>NC_032020.1:6521491-6521857 GCF_001865875.1 Lupinus angustifolius
TGTCTTGCAGAAACAAATTCTCCAACCAGGCTCAACAACTCCTTTTCTTCTCAGTAATTCACACAATATATGCTATTTGGTTTTGCAGGAACCAGATCAGGTTTCAGGACAGTAAGGCTTCTATTAATGGTGCAATCTCTAGGATAACTAGAGACACTGCTCATTCTGGGAACCTTTCTTCAGCTTCTGCCAATCCTTCTCTTCATGACCTCATCCTGCTGAAATATTTTAAAGTAACCATAAACTACAATCATGCTCCTAAGATCACATAGGTCATTTGGCAGAAACCTTCACATGGTTGGATCAAGGTCAACACTGATGGGGCTGCCTTAGGCTGTCCTGGTCACGCTGGTGGTGGGGGTGTCT
>NC_032020.1:6521957-6523108 GCF_001865875.1 Lupinus angustifolius
TATATAGCACTTAGCATTTCAAATATGTATGGTTGTTGTAATTGATACTCAATACATTTTCAATACAACTTAATTCATTCTCTCTAAAATATATCTTCTTTTCATTTTTCTTCTGTTTTCTGCTACTGCACTTAGTATGCATATTGTTTCTCTTTTACTGGTTGTTTGGTGCATTGTGTATGCATATGAGAGTGTTTCTTGTGGCCTTGGTTTAACAATGGTATCAAGAGCAAGGTTGAAGCAATATTTTTGGTGAATCTTGGGTTGTGATTCGAAGTGGGAAGAGAAGAACAAATAGTAGGACATAAAGGAAAGAAGATTGCAGGATCTTAGATCTATCATGGGAAATGGTAATGGGTTTGCAATGACACAACCAATTCTTGACACCAATAAATATGATACATGAAGAATTCTGATGAGAACTATCTTTGGATTCGAAGAATTACTTGAGATAGTTCAGAATGGATACCAAGAAGTTGGGGAGAATGCAAATGAGGTTCAAAGGACAATTTATAGAGAATCCAAGAAGAAGGATTGCAAAGCTTTGTTCTTAATCCATCAATGTATTGATGGAGCCAACTTTGAGAGAATTGCAGGTGCCAAGACAGCAAAGGAAGCTTGAGATAGCTTGGAGAAAAGCTATGTGGGGGCTGCAAAAAAGAAGAAAGTGAAACTTCAAACAATGAGGAGAAAGCATGAACTCCTTCAAATGGAGGATAATGAGACAATAGCATATTACTTCACCAAGATTCTCACACTCATCAACCAAATGAAATCGTGTGGAGAAGAGGTGAAAGGGCAATCTGTTATTGAGAAGATACGTAAGACTCTAACTTCTAAGTATGACCACATTGTTATTGCAATAAAGGAGTCCAAGAATCTTGAAGATTACAAGATTAAAAAGTTGCAAAGCTCTCTTGAAGCTCATGAACAAAGTCTTAAAGAGAGAGGCTTAGATAAGAATGATGATCATGCACTCTAAGCACAATCTTTCAAGAAACCTTCTGGACAGTGGAATAAGAATAAGAAGGATAAGTGGAACAAATTTGAGAAAGGTTCATCCTCAAAGACCAAATAACATAAACAATATTGAGCATGATCAAAGAAGAGACTCAATGAATAGAAGGAGGTTTGACAAGAAGAGGATTCAG
>NC_032020.1:6523208-6526562 GCF_001865875.1 Lupinus angustifolius
AGTGCTACAATTGTAGGAATTATGGGCATTATGCATCAGAATGTAAGTCAAAGAAGTTGTTGAGTAGCACAGACGAAGAAGAAAGATTGGCACAAAATGAAAGATTAGATGATGATGATCAATACTTGCTTATGGCTACTGTGAAGAATAGTGATGAAAGTGGTTACATCTAGTACCTTGATAGTAGATGTTTAAATCATATGACAAACAAGAAGGATTGGTTCACAACAGTTGATGAATCAACAAAGAGCAAGATTAAGTTTGCTGACCATAGTGTAGTCATTGTAGAAGGAATTGGCAAGGTTATGATCCAAAGAAGAGATGGAAGGAAAGCCTACATCTCAAATGTCCTATATATACCTAAGATGAAGAGCAATCTGCTCAGTCTTGGACAGCTGCTGGAAAAGGGGTATACCATGGAGATGAAGGATGGTATGCTGAAGGTGTTTGACAGAACCAAACACAAAATCTTCAAGGCTCCACTTTTAGCCAATAGAACCTTCAATATTAGTGTATAGATCAGTGACCAAAAGTACCTTCAATCAACAATTATGAAGGACAATTGGAACCTTAAAAGTTCTAATAAAGATCAAGAGACCATATTGCAATTTCAAGAAGCTGGTGAAAGTGGCATTGGTGAGACTATAGCATCCAATCTAGTTGTTGTACCTAGTATAATGGTGAATCCTCCAACAACTCAGAGACTCAGACAACCACCTTCAAGACTAAGTGATTATGAGGTGTTCTTTGACTCAACAATCAATGCAGATGTTGATTTTGTGAATATGGTATTGCTTGCTAAGATGGAACCAATAGATGTGGAAGATACTTTGAAACAACCACATTGGATTGAAGCTGTAGAGGAAGAACTAACTCAACTGTCAAGAGGAAAGAAAACCATAGTTGTGAAATGGTTATACAAGACCAGGTTTAAACCATATGCTGAGGTCCTTAAGTATAAAGCTGTCTGGATGAAGGTTTTACTGTCAGAATTGAAGATAAAGCAAGAGGATGGGATTTTGTTAATGGTGGAAAACAAGTCAGCAATCAATTTGACACTAAATCCAGTCTCTCATGGAAGAAGTAAACACATAGTGACTAGAATTCACTTCATTAGAGATCAAGTGAGCAAAGGGAAAGTAAAGCTATAATTTTACAATTCTGAAAATCAAGTGGCTAATGTTTTTTTGAAGAAAGAAAGGTTTGAGAGGCTGAGAATGAAGATAGGTGTAAGAAATGGGTTATGAATGCTGAATTAAGGACGAGTGTTAGAAATAATGTAACTTCAGTATTAATAATAGAAAAGTAGGAGACTTCCACCGGTAGAAGTTTAATAGTAGTTTGGGAATAACAGAAATAACACTTAGCATTACAAAGATGTATGGTTGTTGTAATTGATACTCAATACATTTTCAATACAACTTAGTTCATTCTCTCTAAAACATATATTTTTTTTGCTTTTCCTCTGCTTTCTGCTACTGCACTTAATGTGCATATTGTTTCTTTTTACTGGCTGCTTGGTGCATTGTGTATGCGTAGGAGAGTGTTTGTTGTGGCCTTGGTTTAACAACTCCAACTTTCTAAGTTGCACTTCATATTTTTTAAAAGTCAATTAGTAATTCCAAGACCTACTCCAACTTTCTTAGTTTGACTTTATAGTTTCTAAGGGTCAAGAAGTAATTCCAAGACATTGGAATAACCATCATTAAATGTACTCAATGGTTCATCTACTAAGGTTCATTAATTATGCTTCCAATGGTTCCCAACACACTTGAATAATAAAGTGTGCATGCTCCTAAAGCTAATGCATATCATCTCCTAGACTACAAATTTGTGTTATTTGCAACAATTTTCATGGGATTACCACTTAAAGCGTATTTGACTTTAGTATAGGATATTTTAGTTTTGGAAATTTCCTGAGAGTGAGATGTTATTATTTTTGGATGGGAAATTGGAGACTGGTTACATACAAAAACTATGAGGGAACTATGTTATAACTTGGCTAAAATATTAGAATATTTGTATTTGCAATTGGCTAGCAAAAGTTCAAAAGATTTAACTGACGAGGTGGGTTGTATGAAAGAAAGCGGTTGAGGAAGATAGAAGGATCTGTGTCTTCTTTCACTTTGTCTTATTACTATGGCTTCCTCTTTCACTTTGTCTTCTATTTTCTTGGTTCTTTTTTTGGGTTTTTGTTTTTATGATAAAAATGAAGAAGAATACGATATCTATCAACTATATAATAAAAAAACTTCTTGAAGCCTCATGTTACTTCATTCTCACTTTTTCCACCTTCTGAAAGGTTCTATGTTATTACTATGTACATTCTCACACTACATCCATACTTTTTATACATTTTATATTTTAATAAGAATAAGGGTTCACTTATTCCAAGAGTAAATTTTTTTAAATTTACTATTCATTCTAGTCATCAATTCTATAAATATCTAATGATTTAGATTTACTTCCTCTCCGCTTTTAATAATTTATCTATTAATATATAATAATAAAAACTCCTTCAAATCACATGTCACTTTATTCTCACTTTTTTCCCTCCTAAAAAGTTATATGCTACTAAGTACCTTCCAACACCACATAATTACTTTTTATACATTTTAATAATTTAATATTAATTAGTGATTGGCTCCTATGTTTTGTTATGTTAAAAAGTAATAATCATTCAACATTAGATGAGATTGAAATCATTTTTCACACTCTGACTGTTTGTCTTTCTTGTTTCATTTTATTTATACTACTACATATTTGTCTCTCCCCTTCCTCTTCATCTCTTTCCTACCTCTTCATCTATCACATAGGAGTGTAAGTGTGTAACTTCATTTAAATCTTGTTGGGTGGGTAGTCGGATGAGCAAGTATATAAACATTGTGATCTCATTTGTTTATGACAAAACCTTAATATAATTCATTCATCTTCCCTTACATAGTTGTTTAATTTAAATTAAAAAACTATATAGTTTTACTTCATTCGATATTTGCATTAATCTATTTATACTATTTACCTTTACCATTACCAATACTCCAAGAATTACTGTACTTTTCACCTCATCAAAAAAAATTGATACATTTTTCACTGAATTTTAATATTACAGTGTTGATTCTTTAGATTTTAATTTTTCCCTATGCCAATTAAAAAAAAATCAATTTTAAAATTGAAGTTTTTTATAATTTTTACATATTTTTTTCATAAAAAAGGCTCATATAGTATGTGTAACGCCCCAAAAATTACTCCATACATATAATGGCCAAAAATGGGTAAAAAAAATTTTGAATAATGTAACGTAAACTTATCATCTTTATATTCATTTCTTTTTCGGGACATCACTTTGAGTAACAT
>NC_032020.1:6526662-6526947 GCF_001865875.1 Lupinus angustifolius
TCGCCTGGGCGAGCACAGTCTCGCTTGGGCAAGGATTGGGCGAGGGAAAGTTTTGGTTCTGGAACTCCTCGCCCAGGCGACCAATCCTCGCTTGGGTGTGCAAGCCTCGCCTGGGCGAGCAAGGGTCCCGCTTAGGCGAAAAAGCCCAAGATTTTGATGAAATTCTGGAACTTTCTCGCCCGGGCGAGCAATGTCTCGGCCGGGGGAGCAATGTCTCGCCCGGGGGAGCAAAAGTTTCGCTTCGGCGAGAAAAAAAAAACTAGGATTTTAATGATGTCTCGCTTG
>NC_032020.1:6527047-6547512 GCF_001865875.1 Lupinus angustifolius
ATTAGATGTCTTACTCTCTCTATTTCTCTTCTTTACTATTGTTTGCTTTTCGGACGTGTGCTCGTCAGATAAGACAGTTGTGCTCGGATTTGGAGCTACCGTCTGTGACATTCCAGGAGGGGGCATGCGGAATTGAGGAGAGGCACTACCCTAGCTTTGGAGTAGGCCACTAGGAGTTGCTCATCATTTTGTGACTTTTGAAACACTGACGGCTTCAGCTTGTTCATGTCTTTGTTTAGTGTCTGTTGGCGATGATTAATATTTCCGCCCTTTCTTGTTGGATATGTATATTAAGTACTTATGATCTTTTATATCTACGAAGATGTATATTCAGGAAATGTTGTATCATTTCAGTTACCGTTAGGTAACTGGTTTTGATTTCCGCATTATTTGTTACTTAAAGTGATGTCCTGGAAAAGAAAGGTTTTTAAAAGGAGGCAATTTTATACATCACCATTTCAAAAGAAAAAATTTACCCACTTTTCCGCGTAATAAATAAAGAGTATTTTTCGGGGCGTTACATCTGCACCTCGCCCAGGCGAGAAACGCTCACCCAAACGAGGTTGGCTTACCCAGGCGAGGGGTTGCACGCCCAAGTGCTATTTAGAACCATTCTTCTCTGTTACTCCCTCGCCCAGGCGAGGCTGGCTCCCCCAGGCGAGGTGGTTCAGTTGCTACCGGATGCAAACTCTCCGTTATTTTTGATCCCAATGCGTTTTAGTTTCTCGAGTGGTGTTCCTTCATGGATAACTACCACAATACTTGATATTTCAAGCTATTCTAATCATACAACTTAAGAAAGTATCCGTACAAAATCCAGGCACGCGGAATAATTGGTGAAGTACGGGTTTTCTTAATACACAAATATAACTCCAAACTTTTGAGATAGTTTAGGAGATCTGGGTGTCATATTCAGACACCACAATGTCATAATCTATTCTCCCTCACCTTAGATTGTCGCGCTTGATTTCCTTTAAGAGAGAGTGGATTGTTTGTCCGACTTCGAAAGCTTCGAAACCAAACACACGAAAACAATTTAGTGATTCACGAATTAGATTTTTACATGATAACCCTAAGGTAAAAACATTGTTTTAACTCATTTATGAACTCAAACACTTTCATCCATCCGGTCCAAGATTCATATTTTTGAACCATCATTTATCCTCGAAAGTCTCGTTCCCGATTTCCAACATTTTCAAGGTAAGATTTTCATAAAGTTTATACTTTTATCTCAACCTAAATTTATATTTTCAAGAAGATTTTTTAAGCCATACTTCATCATTTCAAGGTAATTTTCTTAATCAAAGTCCACACTTTTTAAATCAATATCTTCTATGTTGATCTTACCACTTTAAATTAAGTCAACTTAAGTAGATTTCATATTTTATACAATAGTTTCCCATGGTCATTTCAACACATTCTTGTTAGTGTTGATCGCCTACTTAAACAACCTTTTAACTCAAAATTTCCTAAGCTACACTTTTTCACAATAACTCATCCACAAAAATTTTGGATATCAAAGTTAAAAACTAAACTTTTCCTAAACACATATAGGTCATGATTTAGACCTACTGCTAAGGAAAGTTTTGATCTTTCAACTTATCATTAAACACTTTAAAGGTTCCTTTGATAACAAAATCATCTCCTTTGAAACACAACCAAACCTCATCATTAAAAATATACTATTCTAAACTTATCCAAGGCCATGGTTTTTCAAGCAAAAAACAAGTGAAAATAATCCTAACTTTGCATGGTTAGAAAACTCCTCAAAGGTTCATTTGATGTAAATATCATCACATTTAACCATGTTCCACTACAACATTTATTTCTATCATCAAATCCAAAAATCAACTAGTTTGCATTTGTTCAAGGCTATGGTTTCTCAAGCCAAAAACAAATGAAAAGTTTCAAACTTTACATGGTTCAAAACTTTTTAAATGTTCCTTTCAAAATCATCACCTTTAACTCAAATCAATAAAAATACAAGTTTTTAAACCTTAAAAACAGCCTAATGAACACCAAGAGTTCATGGTTTCAAAATAACTTTCTAAGCTCAAGAAATATCAATTTAGAGTTTTGAACATAACAAGAGTTAGGAAGATTTTTTAGAACATTTCAACGGTTGAAAATGTTCATAACATACATATAAACATCATACTAAAATTTCATAAACATCTAATGGTTAGATCTTAAGAAGATGAAGAATCAAAATGAAGAAGAAGATGAAGAACTAAGAAGAACTATCTTAAGAGTTCTTAAAATTCTAAAGTGTAGAGAGAAAATGCCAAGGGTTTCCTCCTAAACTAGGTGTTGGCTTTTAAGGACAAGAAATCATATTTGAGATTCGGTAAAGACCAATGGTTTCTTCCAAAAAGTAGATGTGAGAGGAAGATGAGTGATTTAAGGGATTTTGTGTAAGAGGATATGTACTTTTGCTTGTTCCACAAGTAAGCTTCTTACATGAAAGCGATGTGATCTTTTCGGCGAAACATTCGCAAATAAATCGAGCTCGATTATTTTCGACAAATACTCGGTCGGATATTACAAATCTCCTAACTTCAGTTTACGGTTAGAACTTCGAAACACGGAATTCGGAGTGAAAAATATTTAGAAATGCGCTCTGGACAAACTTAATGTCTGTCTTGACTCGAAAAAATATTTTGAAGCTAATGGCGCAATCGGAATTCGATTCCGAATTACGGAACTCAAAAACACATTATTGGGCCGAATTCGGGCGAATTCGGGCTCGACAGCAGCTCAAACACTTTCCATCACAGAAAATTACGAATATTTACCACAAAATAGGAAATCACAAAAAAAATACTACCACTCAACTACGGTTTAGTCAAATTCAATACCGATTAATTTCTAAAATTAATCGTTGTTAAAATAAATAAATAATAAACAAACACATAAAATTCACGGTGTTACAATATAACGATTTGATTTCCCTATTTTCATTAAAAAATCATATTCAAAATTGAAAAAAATCATTTCATTTTCTATAACTTTTAAAATATTTATTTCTAAGAAAAAAAAATTAAAGTATCATGTTTCAGTTTCTGATTTTCATTTGAAAATTCAATTATGTTCTTAACATGTGAATGCACGAATCACATTTGTATTCTTAACCATATGAATACATATATAACATGTGTCTTTTTAATCATACAAATGTGTGAGTAACATCTGTGTTCTTAACCATATGAATGCATATGTAATATGTGTTCTTAATCATGTGGCAAAACTAGCAAAAAAAGATTCATGTTCTTAATCTGTGCTCGGACAGGATTACCTCTAGTGCGACGATACCTGTGGGAAACCTAAAAAAAATTATGTGGCAAAAAATTAATGCAATGTGCGAATGCACAAATAACTTGCTAGTTTTCTAAGAAAATAGAGATGGGTTTTTGGTATCCACGAAAGGATCTCCTTAAAACCTATCCCTCACATTGTGTGATTTTTTTTTGTTTCATTTGGTTGGTTAAGGGATGTTGTGAGTGGTTAGGGATTAAGGGATGTTATGAGTGGTTAGGGAGTGAGGGATGTTGTGGATGGTTAGGGATTAAGGGATAATGTGAGTGGTTTGGGTTTGTTGTTAGAGGAATTTTGGATGTTGAGATTTTTTGGGTGATCGTAATTCATTAGGAAATAAAAAAGGTGGATAGCAGTGTTGTGAAACCCGAGCTGGACGTCAAACCGGCAGAGGTCCCGTATTAGGTTTAACCGGTTTAAACGGTTAAACCGTCCGGTCTGACCGGGTGATTTCGAACATAATTAATAATTTTTATTTATAAATATATAGTTATATATAAATGTAAAACTTTTTATAATAATAATTATATTGAAATAATATATCTTTATCTTTTTTGGACCGTAGTAAAACAAAATATTAGAACATTGTCCCATTTTTTTTATTTTTAAGTCAGTCGTCCGGTTTACTTCCCGGGTTAATCCTGTTTAACCGGGTTTAACATGGTCGGACCGGATTTGTCCCGGTTCAAAGCGGTCCAACTCTCATTCGGTTAAGACGGCAAACCAGAGCCGTTTTCAAGTCCGGTCAGCGGTCAGACCGGTCGGACCGTTCGGTCCGGTTCTAACAACACTGATGGATAGTGATGAGAAAAAAAATTCGGTTATTGTGGGATTGAGGGGATATGATGTTTGATGTTGTTTTTATAACATAATTTTCATATTAACTCTCAGAAGAAGAATCAAGGACATTCAAAAAAACAATTTATGTCATTTTATTGCATTTTAGAAGGGATTTTAAATTTGATTTTGGCTCTCATTTTAAAAATATGAACCAATTAATTTTGCTCAAAGGATATCTAGAAAAATTCTTTTTTCTTGCTATACAATGCTAGAATAATTTTTATAGAGTCATAGAACTATTATACTGTTCAAAAGTGAGCACAAAATAATTATTCGACCCCTTAAAAAATATAATAGTATTCGGAAACCCATTTTGAGAAAAAAATACACAATCACTCTATAAAATTCTAACATATAATTATTAGATTTTCATACAATCGCAAACGGTATTTCAAGTACAATTTTATTTTATTTAATTATCGAAAACGAAAATTAGGTTTATTTATGTCATTAATTGGCCAATAATTATTCATTAATCGTTATTTTGATGATCCTTTTTCAAAACAAAAAAAACAATATCAATGTTCAATGAAGAGATTTTTTTGTTAAAATGAGATATTTACATTAAACAATGCTAAAATTCCCCAAATCAATTACTCTCTTTATTTATTTTTATACGTAAGTATTATTATATTATTTTTTAAAGAAGTATTTTGGGCCAAACAAAATTGGGTATTCATAGTATTGTCAACTATGTAATCATACCAAAGATAGTTGCATATCACATACTATGTTTTTTGAAATTAAAACTAGAAAACTTTATTATGCACAACTTAGATAATATAATCTTTAAACAATTGTTCTAAGTTTGGGAGTAAGTACATATCAAGTAAGCTATTAGAAAACATCATTCTTCTGTGATAAAACAATATCATCACAATAGTTCATCTTCCTACTATATAACCCTAGATATAATATGAAAATCAAGCTACATAGTTCAATATTTGAGAAATGATTAACTTGCTTGATATGATTAAAATTTTAGAAATTATTTAAATTGATTGGAACAATTCATATTTAAAATCATTTATTATAATAATTCATATTTTATTTGAAGTTATATATAATTAGTGTTCTATGTCAACATTTTCAAGATTTATTACATTAATGGCTTATTTAAAATCATTTATTATAATAATTAATATTTTATTTAAAATTATATGTAATTAATGCCTCTTATGACTAATTTCCAAGATTTATTTTATAATTATTTATTATTTTCTAGATACTCATAAGTAATGGAAAAAATAATCACAGAGTGAAAAATGATATTTTAAGAAAATACCATATAAATCAGCATAACATGATTACAAAGGGAGTATTATGTACGAAAAGGGTGTATTGCAATGAAGCAAAATGGCAACATTATAATGTTATGGTAATAATATTGTATCCGTTCTTAATTTTTTGTGGTTTAAGGTAAATGTAAATAAGTTTAAAATTATTAGAACATTATATTGACCAATGTTATAAATAGTGTATCCATTAGAGTAATGATATGGTATTATTATTATAGTAATTCCACTGATGGTTTACAAATTTATAACACACCGATGACACTATATATATATATATATTAATATTAGTGTTATAAAACTATTAAGAATGTGATAAATATTTTTATTAAAACAATTTGTTAAAACTAAATGTTCACTTGATGGTATACCATATTTTTGAAGTATAAACAAATATAATGATTGTGTTTTAGTTCTTCGCAATAAGATTTCGATAAAAGTTAAGTCACTTTAATTAAGTCACTTTAATAAGATATAACCGGTATGATTTAAATGAAAACTAATAAGTATAACTAATTTTGTGCATGACTAGTACTATACTAATATGGAGACTGATTAATCAGTTTTCTATCTATAGTTTGATTTTCATAACTATGATCTTACTATAATATTCCTATTTAATTTCAAAGTCAGAAAAGAAAAAATAGAATTAATGAATGATATGGAAAAAAGAAAGTTTGATCCGGACGCACTCAACAATGAATTTCAAAATTTTAGTCCTACTACTCATGGGTCCAAAAATATGGATCCGGACCAACTCCTTACAATTATTATCTTCATGTATGAGTATTCATTATCATCTCTACTTGGAGCACTACTTCTAATTGTAATTTTTTTTAAAGGCACAAAAAATACCTAAAAGAACAAAACTAATTACAAAATAAAGTAATGGGAGATTACTATTTAACATCACTTTTTGGTAATTATTAATAAATCATAAGTGCTTAATTTATATAGTATGTGATTTGGATTGAGGTTGGAGTGCAACAAAAAGGTTAATGTAATATGATGATAGATATTGAGTGTTGTGGGTATCGACCCGTACAATGATGTAACTAACGCATTAAGTATCTCACCTGGGGAGTACGTTCACAAGAATGAAACTCAAAGGAATTGACGAGGGGCCGCATAAGTGGTGAAGTATGTGGTTTAATTCGATGTAAAGAGAAGAACCTTACCAGGGCTTGACATGTCGCGAATCCTCTTAAAAGAGACGGGTGCCTTCGGGAACGCATACACTTTTACCTTTAAATATCAACAATATTATTAAACTCGGACATGTCTATGACTCGGTGAAGACACTGGGCCAATGAGTCACCGATTGACTTGGTTTGCATTAAAAATTCTAAAAAATTCATAATATTAGTTAATATTGTTTAATAACTTTAAACTCCAAATTTAAAAACATTATCGTACTCAATTAAATACCTAATAAAGAGGATTTCACTATTATGAAATGTGATAAATAAGTTGAAAACATTGTCAAACAACATGTCATATTTTAATTGCAAAAAAAACAAACAATAAGTTAAACATAAAAAGTTTTCCTATATAAGTTAACAAATGATACTGGGTATATGAGTCACTGATTGGACTGGGTCAATGAGGACACTGGGTCGATGAGTCACTGGTTGGACTGGTTGACTCGGTTTGCATTACAAATTCTAAAAAATTCATAATATTAGTTAACATTGTTTAATAACTTTAAACTCCAAATTTAAAAATATTATCATATCTAATTAAATACCTAATAAATAGGATTTACTACTATGAAATGTGATAGATAAGTTGAAAACATCCTCAAACAACATATGTCATGTTTTAATTACAAAAAACAAACAATATATTAAACAATGAAAGTTTTCCTATATAAGTTAACAAATGGCAAAATAAGTATAGATAAGTTATAAATATTTGATTTTTTTAATCTAAAAATGACATTGTTTTGAATGTTTTTTTATAAAATATTTTTCGATTGACTCGGCCAACTGGTCCGACCATCCAAGTCACTAGTTTTAGGCTTAAATCGATCGAGTCGAACCAAGTCAATCCATTTTTATACAAAACAAGTTAGATGAGAGGCTCGGGCCGATCAGATGCCTGATTTCATGATTGAACTGGTCTGTCCGAGTTGAGTTTTATAACCCTAAGTATAAAAGTAAAATCAATAACTTGCATCTAGTGCTAATTGGAACCATGAACATTGATCTTTTCTAGAACATTCTTCTAATTTTTTTGGTGGACATTATAAGAAGCAACAAGGTTAAGACATAAGCAATACAACTCCAGATTCTTGTTCACTTTGCTAATTAAGATGGTGGTGAAGGTGTATGGCGCAGACTTTGCTTGCTCCAAAAGAATTATAGTATGTCTCATTGAGAAGGAAATAGGATATGAAACAGTGTTTGTTGATGGCTCTAATGGAGAGCATAAGCAACCTGAATACCTCAAGTTGCAGGTAAAATTTCTATTGCCAAAGAGTTTTTCATTCTTTATCAATTAATAGTGTTAGCTATAAGTGATCTAGAAACACCTAGAAGGGGTGTTGAATATGTGTAGTTGTTAACAATTACCGCTTCTTGAACCAAAATCCAACTGCTGGAAAACAGTCCAGTTAATCGATTAACAGCAGGGTTTAATCGATTAACTATGGCACAGAACAGAATGATCAGACAGACAATTTGCACAGTAATTAAAACAAAATTGAATAGATATAATACAGATATTATTATGCACAATTATTAAGTATATGGCAATAAACAAATATCCAACTTTTCAATTACAAATTCAATTTATAATGGCAAACATAAAGAAGATAAAGAGAGAAAGAACAGTACAAAAATGATTTTTATCCTGGTTCGTTTGCAGTCCACTGCAAACTACATCCAAGTCTCCCCTTTTGGATCAGTGAGATTTTCTTTCTTCACAATATTGAAAAATGGATACAAATACCAATTCAATTACAAGCACATGCGACGCTCCCTTCTTGAAATCTAGGATCTCTAAATCCTTGGTTTGACTCTACCCTTCGCCTCTTGAGAAAAACTTTCTCGCGAACTAGCCCCAGCCAAAATTCTTATCATCAAATCAAGACCTCCTAGCCTTGGCAAAGAACATCAATCTCTATGGTGATCTCACACCAAGAGACAAATCCAGACTACACAAAAACACGTTAAACAGCAAGGTATACTAAGCACAATAATGCTTAAAGTATGACAAGATAAAGATTCAAAGATTAACCTTTTTACTAACCACTTAAGGTCAATATTCAAATGAGTTAATCAATATCAGTATACAAATAATTTCTCTCTAACAAAATCTTATGCATGAGCATGTGAGCAAGATAAGAATGGATACAAAATTATGCAAAAACATTAAGCATATAACAGCAATTAAACCAGCATAATCTCTCTTCTCATGCATGCAACTCTCTTGCAAAATACAGTAAACACGTATGCAAAATGCTCTCTAAATAGCCCTATACAATAGAATGCAATGATCTGGGTTTCTGAATAATGTCTTGTATTTATAGCATAGAGAATAGACAGTTACATTCGTTGCAAAAACAGTTAAACAAATAAAAAGTTAAAACAGTCAAAATAGATTTCAGCTATAACACATAACCGACTAGTTAGTCGATTAAGGCTTCTCTTTAATCGATTAACGGGGCAACAGAATGACACATAATTCAGTTAAAACAGAAAACACATATTTAAAAGAGAAGCAGTTGAGTTAATCGATTAAGTTACCACGTTAATCGATTAACTGGAACATTTATGCATATGTTTCAATGGTAAACTTCTCGTATATTATGCACAATATATATATACATGTTTTACCAATTATATTATGTCTAATATACACATATAACATGTATGATAGATGGCTTAAGATAATTTAGATGGCTTAAGATACTAGCATCTAG
The DNA here is from genome assembly GCF_001865875.1 of Lupinus angustifolius. Taxonomy (NCBI): domain Eukaryota; kingdom Viridiplantae; phylum Streptophyta; class Magnoliopsida; order Fabales; family Fabaceae; genus Lupinus; species Lupinus angustifolius. Next base: position 6,536,423 of record NC_032020.1, read on the forward strand.
GTTCACCTAACCTATACTCACTTACTACGGCACATATTCCAGACTACTTAGATTATAGACTCAATTTACATCCTAGTCTAGACATGACCAAATGAGCATAAGGCCTGTTGATTGTTGAGTCATCTTCAAGCTTTGTTAGAACCTTGTCTTCATCAAAACATAGGCAAAGACATGCTAGTGCTATCCTTGACACTTTGCACTTTTAATCTCCCCATTTTTAATGATGACAAACACTTCATCAAAATTCTTCAATTGTTGATGGATAAGCTTGAAGATGATTTTGCAGAATGGTTGACTAAGGTTGTTTTTCTAAGAAAAAAATTAAAGCACATTACTTCCTTGTAGGTAAGCAAAATTATGTACGGAAGCGCATTGCTTCATAATGCCCAACATCATAGCTTTCATAAACCTGTTCCTTTCTTCTTTTGATAAGTAGAACATAACAAATTAATTTAGTATTGCATATGTCATTAGTTTCTTGTATTTTTTTACAAGAGTTAAATAAATGGCTTCATTTGCGAGATCAAAAAATGTATCATCTGGGCAGCCCCTAATTAATTTCCAAAATTAATTCTTTGTGAAACCATTCATAAAGTTCTTGTATCAACAAGATATTAATCTAGTGACGTAAGACTCTATTGTATTCTTAGGAATCATATTGATCAAATGTTAGATTGTTAGAAGCAACCCTTATTAAAATGGTTAGCTATAAATATCCGAAATAGACTAGTTCAAGCAACACTTATTAATAATAATGTTTATATTAAAAAAAAGTTGTGTCATTTGTTAATGCATAATAAGAAGGATAAAATGTTGAATTTTCTTATAATTGGTGAAATACTAATTATATCTCATGATTCTTATCTATAATATAAAATAATGATACAAAGTCATAGTTGAATTCATGTTTTCAAATCTACTCATTTGATATACATTTTTTAAGAGAGTTTTGATACGATGATCTTCCTCATCCAAATTCCTGAATTACTTTTGGTGTCTTAGGAATCATAACGTTCTTTATGCATTAACTTAGTGATAACTTATTGGGTTTCCATTATCTCGTATAGGTCAATCGTTTGGTTATTCACTCATTAAACTCAAATCCTTTATCAATTTCAAAAGTCTTATCAGGAATTATGTCACTTGTTTTCTAACCAAAAATGAACAACCAATGTAATTGTATTAAATATATGTCTTGGAAATTATGAATTTCTAACATAAAATATACACTGATTTCAAATCAATCATGCAGAATCTCGTGCAATACTTAGGTACTTTGCAGAAAAGTACAAAAATCAAGGCACTGACTTGCTGGGAAAGACAATAGAAGAAAGGGGTCTTGTGGAACAGTGGCTAGAAGTTGAAGCTCAAAACATCAACCTACCAATCTTCAGCTTAGTTATGAACATTCTAATTTCCCCATTAACAGGCACTCCTTTAGACCCAAAAGTTATTGAGGAACGTGAAGAAAAGCTTGGCAAGGTGTTGGACATTTATGAGGATAGGTTGTGTAAGACCAAGTACTTGGTTGGTGATTTTTTCAGTCTTGGTGATCTTAGCCATCTTCCATTTACTCATTATTTGGAGGGTGTTTCTACCCGGCGATCCATAAGGCCCACATGCTTGGTCGCCGAGATAGGTCTCGCGTGATTGGCCCATAAGAGTTAACCTTGGAGACACTTCCTGGCATGTCGTTTGTACCTCACCAACCCACCTGCCAACACGGCAGGCAGATTACAGAACGGCTACCAAACCGGCCACAGGCTAAAAGACAAGATAGCACAAAGTACAGCCCTGGCAGGCCACCTGACACGGAAAAAGCAGCCCCCGACAATACTCTTGGTCGGCTACGTACTACACTACCTCCCACGAGCCCAAAGTCAACTCTCCCCCCTATAAATAGAAGTCTCTACCAACAGGAAGTATTCTAATCTCTCTACTCTCTAAGAATTACATACTCTATTGCTCCCTCTCCTCATATTCTCATATTCCAATATACTTCTCACCCAAGTTCATATACTGACTTGATCGTCGGAGAGCCTTTTCAAGTACCTCCACCGGCGGGTCCAGCTCTTCCACATCATCCTGCTATACTGACGTTCTTCCTCCTCTTCATCCTCTGCAACCGATCAACTACCATTCCATACCTTTGTGTTCTAGGAGAGAACATTGGCGCCGTCTGTGGGGAACTCACACCATGGTGACTACCAGAAACCGAGCTCTATCTACCAGCCAAGTTGACCCTGCCCCAAGTACCCTTCCCCCACCAAGACAACCATCCCATCAAGCCAGCCGAAGTCATCATACCATACCAAAACAACAACCAACCACCCAACACCTCCTCCAAACGCTAGAACGCCAAGAGTGGCTCATCCAGCAACAGGCCGACATAATAAAAGAATTTCACCAATCTAAGACAAACCCTGGCGATCACTCAGAGCGTCCTATTCACGAAAGTAACCGTGAAGAGTCAGCGAGCGAATCTCACCTACTATCCCAACCAATCCCACACCACTCCTACGGTGCTAGACATCCCTTTACACCTACCATTATGGCCTACCCATTACCCTCACACTTCACCCGCCCCACAAATATGGACCAATACGATGGTACGGCGGACCCCCAGGATCACCTTGACGCTTTCGAGGCTTCCATGTTATTTCACGGGGCGACCGACCCAATTATGTGCAGAGCTTTCCCCCTGACTCTTAAAAAGGCGGCTCTACAATGGTTCACTCATTTGGCTCCAAACAGCATCAACACATGGGAGACTCTAGCTTTAGCCTTCAACACAAGATTCACAGCAAGCAAAGAGCAACCCAGGTCGTCGTACACGCTGTCTGGCATTCGCCAAGGACCTAATGAATCCATCAGGGCGTATCTAGATCGGTTTAATGTCATGAAGGTAAGTACTTTGAGCCCTGAGGTCGCAGTGCACGTCCTCGTTATGGGACTTCAAGAAGGTCTCTTCCGCACAGAGCTAGCCAAGTACACTGATCTTACAATGGAAGACCTCCGCTCCAAAGCCCAACAATTCATCAATTTGGAAGAAACCCACCATATCCACACCCACCCGAGCCCCAAATACATCACCCCTCACAGGAAGCCAAACGGCCAAGACTCTACGACCACCCCCACGACCTACCCACACAACCCAAAAAGGCCAAATACTCCACCTACACCCCTTTGAATGCCAGCCACTCAAGAAATCTACAGGAGGTCCTCTCCACCCACCTCGTCCAACTTCCCCGCCCACGCCCTACCAAGCCAGGCCCACAAGACCGATCCAAATACTGCGATTATCATAGTATGTTTGGCCACCTGACCAATGATTGCACACAACTCCGTGACACCATCGAGGACCTCATCGAGGCCGGTCATTTACAGCGGTTCATCGCGGGTTTGGAACAACATCGGCGATCGCCACAGCATCATCGACCCGAGTCTTCGAAAAGGCGGTCCCCTCCTCAATTTCAGCAACGGCGCCCTACCCCACGGCCTCAAGCGAATAGGCACCATACAGACAACCGAAGGACGAGGAGCCCAGTTGACATTAACACTATTTCAGGTGGCTTTGCCGCTGGAGGCACCTCTAGGGCCGCCCAGAAGAGGTATGTGCAGGAGGTAATGCATGTCTCCGCCAGGAGCTCCCAACAGAGACAGAGCTACAGTTCAGCGCCCCCTATTACATTCGACGATCGTGATTATGAAGGTCTCGTCCGAGGGCACGATGACCCCCTCGTTATCACTGCCAAGCTCAATAACAAAAAGTTTAGCCGCCTATTCCTTGATCAGGGCAGCTCATCTGACATTATCTTCCAAGATTTGTTTGAGAAGATGGAACTCCATGACCGCGATCTCCTACCATATGATGGGCAATTGGTCGGATTTTCCGGTCAAGGAATTACCCCCAGGGGGTACGTGGAGATTTGGCTAACGATCGGCAACCACCCTTTGAGTAGGACGATCCAAACAAAATTCTTGATGGTCCAGTGTGATTCAGCGTACAACGCCATTATTGGCCGACCAACTTTAAACAGACTTAAAGCAATCGTCTCTACACCCCATCTATGCATCAAGTTCCTCTCAAGCAACCTCCAAATTTGCACAGTGAAAGGGGATCAACACTCAGCTCGCAGTTGCTACCAGATGAGCCTCCGCCCCCACTTCAGCAAACAGCACGCACCCCCTCCAAAAGACCCTGGGGCGTGCATATGGTAGAACTGGATGTCTGGGCGGACGAAGGGGATTTTTGACCACAGCCAGAGGGGGAAAAAACAACTTTGCAATTAGGCCAATCCTCAGGACAGGTGGTCTATCTTGGCAACACCCTTCCGCCAAGTCAAAGGTTGAAGCTGGAGGCATCTTTGAAGGCGAACTAGGACCTCTTCGCTTGGTCACCAGTAGACATGCCTGGTATAGATCCTTCCTTTGTCTGCCACCGGCTAACGACAAAACAGGGTGCTAAGCCGGTGGCACAGAGAAGGCGGAAAATGGGGACTGACAGGACCAAGGAGGTCGCCTTGAAGGTTGTCGAGTTGCTAGAGGTGGGTTTCATCCGCGAGATCACTTACACCACTTGGTTGGTGAATGTTGTGTTGGTAAAGAAGCCTTCTGGGAAGTGGCGGATGTGTGTGGATTACACGGATCTCAATAAGGTATGCCATAAAGACCCTTAGCCTCTTCCCAATATTGACCATTTGGTGGATAATTTTTCAGGCTATCAGTACCTATCCTTCATGGACGCATATTCCGAGTACAATCAGATTCCGATGTAGCCTCCCGACCAGGAGAAAACAACATTCATTACTGATCAGGTCGCCTACTACTACACCGTCATGCCTTTTGGGTTGAAAAATGTTGGGGCGACTTACCAGAGAATGATGAGCAAGGTTCAAAAATGCCTCTAGTTGCACATTTTCGGCGCTCAGCTGACCCTTCTCTTCCAGCAGAACAGATTTTTCAACTTCGACAGCTGCCTTTCCCGCCTCCAATTCCTGAACCCGGGTTTCCAAAGACGTCTTCTCCTCCCCCAACGCCCGCACCTGCGCAAGGAGTGCAACTTTTTCTTGCTCGACAGCTTCAACGCTGGCCTTCAATAGCACTGCAGCCTCCTCTTTCACGCGCCGAATCTCAAAATCTCGCCAATGGAGCGCTTGATCTTTAGCACGGACTGCTCCCTCAGACTCCATCACCTGGGCGGTAAGCCTAATCTTATCACTCTCAAGAAAACCCACATGGGCTGTCAGATCGGCTACCTAAGCCCCGACGACCTCACCCAACTTGACGAGCTCCTCATTTTCCGCGGAATGAAGATCAGCCATCCTCTACTTCTCCGCCTCATGTAGAGCCTGGAGTTTCGCCATCGAACTATCCGCGACCCGCAACTCCAAGACCCCATCAGTCTCCAAGTACTTGTTGATGGAGGCAATGAGGACAACACTCCCCTTCACATGCTGCAACAAGACGGGTAAGGATAACTTGTCAAAAGCCTCCTTGGTCTGGGCGTTCATGAGCGCCTGATCAATCGTTTTGGGGACAGTAACGGAGGAGAGGCGATCTTGGCTACCCCGAGAACTTTTCTTCTTGCTTGGATTGGCGGGGCGATTGATTTCCACTCCAGCTTCTTGAACAGGGGCAGGGGTCGCCGCCGTGGCAGTAGCGGCAGTCTCCTCTACCCTCGTCGCTACAGACGGAGGCGTTTCAGTAGGAGCAGCGGGAGGGACCACTTCGGTAAATGCAACAAGAGGCGGGTTATAGGCCCTTTGAACCAACTCCTGATCCACAAGGTCTTCAGGTTGCTCAGGAGGAGGCGACTTCGTAGCAAGGCGACCCCCTCTCACTGAAGATGGCTGAACAGGCGACCCACGCGTCTGACTGGGAGACCCCTCACTATGCTGAGGAACGGAGGATCCCATCTTCTGGCGTTTGGAAGCAGCAGCGTCTTTCTTGACCAAGTTGGTGGCCCTCTTCAATCGCATGCTCTTCATCAACTTCTCACTCATTTTGGACTTTAGTTCGACTGCACAAAGAAAAAATCATCAGTAAAAGGATAAGGAGATATATAAAAATCAAACAATATAGGAAATCAACGTCCGGCCAACCCACCAACAAAATCTACTAAAGCTCCACCCTCGTCGCGGATCGCAAAGCAAGGGAGAAGTCCCCCCTCATCTATCTAATAGGTAATAGCCTCGGCGGCTTTCACCTCTTCAGGAGATAAATCCTCATTCTCCACTTGAAAGCCCTTAGAAGGTCGCTGGTGGATGTCCCCATTCCACAAGAAAGGAAACCGTGGCGCGCCAGACTTGGTAAGACACCAAGAGTTGAATGCCTTCCGGTTGTTCACTCTAAAGTATCCGCTTGTCCACTTCTTCTCATTTGATGAGAATGGCATAAATAACCCCCGCCTGGGCCGAGATTGGAGACACGTCCACCCATGATGACCCTCTTTATCTTCGTCAGTGTTGGTATGATGACCGACGCGAAACATCCAGAAGAATAAATTTAGTGTGTAAGGGATGTCCGACGTCTTGCACATGATCGCGAAGGCTCGAATGAACCCCCAGGAGTTGGGGGTCAGTTGACTAGGAGCGATCCGCAAATGCTCCAAGACTTGCACGTCCCATTCCTCCAGGGGGAGGCGAAGCCCCAAGCGCCGGCAGTACGCCTCATAGAAGAAGAAGGTATACTTATCACTCTTCTCCTCGGCGAAGTTGTAACAAACCCTTTCCCCGACTTAGGGGCGCTGATCTCGAAGCCATGAAAGGATTTTTTGGCCACATGAACATTAAGGGGAGTTCCGTAGGGGAACTTGCTAGGAGTGCCAAGCAACTCCCTGTCAACCCACCAATAGCGGGAGTCCTCCCCGACCATCTCTTCAGGAACAGACAGTTGAGGGGCCTTGGCCTTATATGTCCTCGTCGTCATGAACCTTCCATCACAAGAGTCATCAGACTCAGACTCAGACTCAGAGTTGTCGCTCAAAATAGACCCATACTTGGCACGCAATGATGCCAAAAAATCGTCAGCACCTCTCCATTGGAACCCTACACCTCCATTTTTGGGAGGAGGTGGAACGATACATAACGGTTCGGGAACCTCCACCAATGCATAAGATGAGGATGGTGGTTTTTGGAAACATGGTGGAGGTCCAGGAAGGATCTCCACATCAGAATTAGACTCGTAATCACATATATAAACCATGAGGAATGAGTGTTACCTGGATTAGAGGAAGAAAGTTGGAAGAAGTTGAAAGGAAGTCGGAGGAGAATCACGAAGAAGAACATGGTGGGAGTGAAGATTGTAGAGAATACTCAAGAAGGATGGAAACAGGTAAAAGAGAAAATGCCACGAGGCGTTTTCTATTTATAAGAAAAACCTGAGCCATGGGCCCCATGGCAAGCCCAACCTCGTTCTCATCAGGACCGTAGAAAAACACTCGAGTGCAATCCAACGGAAACCCGAAAAACAAGGAAAATTCGGCGGAAATCAAAGGCCACGACAGGTAATAATGAAACGTCTCACCCCAACGAATACATTACCCAAGGTCATTAATACCTGCCACGTATTGCGAAGAACCAAAGAGACACGTCACACAAAACCCCAAACGAGAAGAACGTCTAGTTGCTGAAGTTGGATCAATTCGCCCAGTTAGGCAATCGCCAAATCGAGGAACGTTTCTAACAGTGCTCGCCCAGCGTCCTGGCGAACTCAGAACAACGCCTTTCAATCTCAGTTCACCAAATCCCGCACAGTTGGATCGCCCAGGAAGAGGTCCTTTGAGGATCATTTAAAGTCTCCCAACATGCTCGCCCAGCATCCTGGCAGACTGAGGGCAACTGTTCCACCATGAAGTAATCCAAGTCATGTGAGGATCATTTAAAGTCTCCCAACATGCTCGCCCAACATCCTGGCAGACTGAGGGCAACTGTTCCACCATGAAGTAATCCAAGTCATGTGAGGATCATTTAAAGTCTCCCAACATGCTCGCCCAACATCCTGGCAGACTGGGGGCAACTGTTCCTACCCAGCGATCCATAAGGCCCACATGCTTGGTCGCCGAGGTAGGTCTCGTGTGATTGGCCCACAAGAGTTGACCTTGGAGACACTTCCTGGCATGCCGTCTATACCTCACCAACCCACCTGCCAAAACGGCTACCAAACCAGCCACAGGCTAAAAGACAAGATAGCACAGAGTACGGCCCTGGCAGGCCGCCTGACATGGAAAAAGCAGCCCCAACAATACTCTTGGTCAGCTACGTACTACACTACCTGCCAGGAGCCCAAAGTCAACTCTCCCCCTATAAATAGAAGTCTCTATCAACAAGAAGTATTCTAATCTCTCTACTCTCTAAGCATTACTTACTCTATTGCTCCCTCTCCTCATATTCTCATATTTCAATATACTTCTCACCCAAGTTCATATACTGACTTGATCGTACGAGAACCTTTTCAGGTACCTCCACCGGCGGGTCCAGCTCTTCCACATCATCCTGCTACACTGACGTTCTTCCTCCTCTTCATCCTCTGCAACCGATCAACTACCATTCCATACCTTTGTGTTCTATGAGAGAACAGTGGGTTCAATGGGAAAAGCATATATGATTAGAGATAGGAAACATGTGAGTGCTTGGTGGGATGATATTAGTAGCAGGCTATCTTGGAAGAAGGTTGTTCAGATTTACCAATTTTCTCTTTAGTTGCTTGGTTTGTGGAAGTGATTGCAACTTTTAGTGTTTTCTTGAAAATATAATGTTGCCCATCTTGGAAGAAGGTTCTATGAAACTTGTTGAAAATAAAATGTTGCCTTTCTGTATGTTCAGGACGTGTCTCTTATGTAGTTTGCTTTTATGCTATATATTAATGAGATTGATTAATTCTAAAACAACCATAAACTTTTGTTACATATTAATTTGTTATGATTCATTTTCGAATTGGTTCTCGATATACAACGATCTAGATTTTCACCTATAGTTTTAATTAGTGTGTAAAAGGTGACTAGTGTATATATATATATATATATATATGTTAAAAACTAGGTTTGTACTTTGTAGCCTAAAACTTGCTTAACTAAATCACAGCCCAATTTGAATCGTTTATGGTGAATCATAACCCAACACCAATTGTTTATAGGGAAACTTTAGGGACCTAGCCTTACTCGCTCACCTGGTACGACCTAAAATGATCGGGTTTAGCGCCGGGTTCAAAAAATAGACTCGGTCAATATTTAGGATTGGGTAAGGACCAAGTACGACTCGTTCCATGGTCACTCACTAATCATGTTTGTATGTATTTCTAGTCAAATGTGTACAAAGTAATGACATCTTTTGGTCAAAAGTTTCATTGATTCTTTAATTTTAAAGCATATATACATGATTATTAATATAGATTTACATTATCATTTATATGTCAATTTATATATTCATAATAATAAATAATATTGAGAAGTCTTTATTAAAATGAGTGTGCATTATATTTAATCGGGTCTAAGGTCGGATCAAGTGTCGGGTCAGGTTTAAAGGCTGACCCGATCGATATTTATGGTCGAGTTAGCTTCGGATCTAGGGTCGGGTCGGAATTCAAAAAATGACTCAACCAATATTTAAGGTTGGGTAAGGACAAGCCTTAACCCATCCCAGCCCGGCTCATACTCACACCTAAGTGAAACATCATAAATGAATATTTACTAGTTAATAATTGAAACATATACATCATAAATTGGTAGAATTGAAGATAGAAGATAATCTATATATTATTACTATAGAAATTTATATATAGTCAGTATGTTATTCACTACTCATTTCTATTATTTTTTGAAAAGTTAATGATAATTAAAGATGAATAAAAGATGATGGATTGAATGTATATAAAGTTTATATGCATATTTTTTTTCTATTGAAGATAGTGTGTAATGAACATATGACTTGATAGTTACACAATTTCCATCTCTAAAAACTGACTTTATAAAAAATATTGTATGCTGAGAGCAAATAATGAAATAGTTGTTGATGTATCCTCTTAAAAAAAACGTTGGATCTAGTCCAACACAGGGAAATAATTGATACATATCAATTCCCTAAAGCAGTGAAACTTCATAAATGCCCAAGCAATATCTGAACAACAAGGATTATATATCTTAAAAAATTCATGTATTTGTATTCCAAATCAATCACATTACAATAAGTAATAATAATTTTTTATTTTTATTTTTATGATTGTTTTCTTAAGTTTACTATATAATGGAACACCAAACCTTAGAATAGATGATCTCCATTCATATCTAATATAGTTACCAATACCAGAAGCGGGAATCCTCTTATTAGTTGATGAAGTTGTCCATTGCCGTTCATGCCCATAAAGCCACGAGTTCCATTGTCAATGTGTTTGGAAAAGTTGGGAGTTAGGGAGGAGAGGAGATGACACGTTACTTATGTCCAAAAAGTGTCACTTTATATATTTTTTCAATCAATTATAATTAGAAAGTGAATGACACATGTAGTTATATACTTTTGGAATAAAAGATATATTCCTGAAGAAGAAACACTTCTTTTATCGTCAGGGTAATCATTGCAAAAAAAATATTACACAATTTATCATTATTGTTAAGGATAGAGCACAATGCGGAAGCACAGGATTGAATTAATTGAGAACAAAAGAGAAGGAAATAAAGGATAAAGAAAATAACACACAAGATTTAACGTGGAAAAACCCCTCAGTGTGAGAGGAAAAAACCCACGGGTGATCAAGAGCAAAATTTCACTATGTAAAAAAGAAGAGTACAAAAAATCCTCTTATAATGATGAGGACAAATGACAATATTTTTTCTCACAAATACTCTCTCAAATGGAACAAGAATTCTCACCAAGAATGCACTCACAATATATGTGTAAATGAAAGAGATGTTGTGTGTTGTGAAGATGATTTTGAAGCTCTCTATATGTGTCCTTTTATAGGCAAGCAAAGTCTTGGTATCTTGGATATGAAGCATTGGATGCTTGGAAACAAAGCCATAAAAGTGACACAAAATGTCTTTAGAGAGAGCCATAAAATAGTCATAAAATTCTTTTAAGGCATAGAAATGAGAGACA
>NC_032020.1:6547612-6635551 GCF_001865875.1 Lupinus angustifolius
CCCCAAAGGTCAGAATGAATATAATCAAGAATACCCTTGGTACGGTGAGTTGTAGTGGAGAAACTAACCTTTTTTTGTTTCCCAAAAACACAATGTTTACAAAAATCCAATTTACCAATGCCATGTTTACCAAGATGACCTTGTTTGCTTAGAAGGTGCATACCTTTTTCACTCATATGGCCCAGGCGCATGTGCCATAATTTGGTAACGTCATTATCATGCATTGAAGAAGATACAGCTGTTGAACCTGTCACAACAGAACCTTGCAAGACATATAAACTACCAATCCGGTTAGCTTTCAATAATACCATAGCACCTTTCAATACCTTTAGAACTCCACCTTCAGCTGAATACCTACACCCGAGAGACTCTAGGGTGCCAAGAGAAATTAAGTTCCGCTTCAAATCTGGAATATAGCGGACATTAGCCAAGGTTCTGACAACACCGTCATGAGCCTTGATCTGAATAGTACCTATTCCTGCAACTTTGCATTGGGTATCATTGCCCATCAAAACAACACCACTGTCAACATGTTCAAAAGTGGTGAATAAGTCCTTATAAGGACACATATGAAAAGTACATCCAGAATCAAGAATCCATTCTGTTTTACTCCTATTATTATAAGAGACAACAGATAAAAGAATATCACCGTCAGAATTGGCTTCAATATTAGCAGCTTCAGAGGATTGTTGAAATTTTCCCTTATCTTGTTTTTCTTGTTTTTTCTTTAAGATAAAACAATCAGGAATGTCATGCCCCGGTTTCTTGCAATAGCGACAAGTTTTGTTGGATTTGCGACCTCTGGATTTGGATCTGAACTTTTTATAATTGGTACTCCCTTTTTCTTGAGTTCTACCTCGAACACTTAAGCCCTCACCCTTGTCCACAGAATTAACTTCAAGATCAAATTTTTCTTTGGACAATAAATTAGATTTAACATCTTCAAAGGATAAGGTATCATTATTTCCATACAACATGATTTCTTTGAAGTGCTTATAGGTAGAAGGTAAAGAGACAACCAACAAAACAGCTTTGTCTTCATCTTCAATATTAATATCAATATTTTGCATATCCATAATAATAGAATTAAACTCATCAAGATGAGTTTGAATAGGAGTACCTTCAACCATACGAATGGTGTATAACCGTTCTTTGAGACGAAGCTTGTTTGCGAGGCTCTTGGTCATGTATAAAGTTTCTAACTTCAGCCACAAAGCCGCAGCGGTTTCTTCATTGGCAACCTCACGAAGAACCTCCTTCGACAAACAAAGTTGAATTGTTGAAAGCGCCTTTTCATCCAACTCGTCCCATTGATCATCGGTCATGGAAACTGGTTTCTTTGACTTCCCATCTAAAGCTTTCTTTAATCCGCTCTGGATAAGAACGGCCCTCATTTGGACTCGCCAAATAGAAAAGCTAATTTTGCCATCAAACTTCTCAATGTCAAATTTTGCAGACATTTTGAAATTCTCAATTTAGTAAGAGCTCTGATTCCACTTGTTAAGGTTAGAGCACAATGCGGAAGCACAGGATTGAATCAATTGAGAACAAAAGAGAAGCAAGTAAAGGATAAAGAAAATAACACACAAGATTTAACGTGGAAAAACCCCTCAGTGTGAGAGGAAAAAAACCACGGGCGATCAAGAGCAAAATTCCACTATGTAAAAAAGAAGAGTACAAGAAATCCTCTTATAATGATGAGGACAAATGACAATATTTTTCTCACAAATACTCTCTCAAATGGAACAAGAATTCTCACCAAGAATGCACTCACAATATATGTGTAAATGAAAGAGATGTTGTGTGTTGTGAAGATGATTTTGAAGCTCTCTATATGTGTCCTTTTATAGGCAAGCAAAGTCTTGGTATCTTGGATTCCAAGCATTGGATGCTTGGAAACAAAGCCATAAAAGTGACATAAAATGCCCTTAAAGAGAGCCATAAAATTGTCATAAAATTCTTTTAAGGCATAGTAATGAGAGGCATCTAACACATGGTAACATATCTTGTACTATGTAACTGTAGCAAAAAGAATCCCATATCAGGTAACTATGGTTTTAGATGACAAAGAAATAGGAGACTTCCCAACCCCTCTCTCACTGAGTGCATATCTTAGTTACAAAACCTTTCCTTCCTCTTTTCCTCCACCAAAATCAATTCAAACAGATTTTAGTTTCTTGGGTGTAAATAGTGGTGGTCATAGTTTCATAGAGTTAGATAAAAAGTTAATATGTTAATTTAAGAGTTTTATGAAAATTAACCTGTAGAGTTTTAAACGTGGAGAATAAAATGAGTATTTGGAGTTTTGGAACTTTTGTCCTTGGATCTTTTGCAAATACAAAAAGCAATCACATGTGTAATTTCAACAATGATATTTCTCTTGTGGTATAGCTCTGAGTAATTCGAGAAGGATTTTGTTGTTTCAAATTGTGTCTCAAATCATGTTCAGTATCAATAAAAATATATCATGTCAATTAAAAAATTAAATATTCATTATTTTTCTGTTTTTGCTTGAATATTATTGATGTGAGACATGATTTAAGAGATCAAATTGTTGTCCCTAAGAAATATCAACAAGAACTTGGAAGTAAAAAAAACATTTTTAAGCCTTTATGGAGTTATAGTGCTAAGTCTGTTGACTTCTATTCTCATCCCTCTTGAGCACTCATTAACCTTAGTGCTAAGCTTGATTTTGAACTATTATGACTTGAATTTTAGAAATTATAATCAACCAACTTGCCCACTATTTTCAATAAAAACTACATGGTATTTTTTTTATTGCACACATGGATATGTCTTTTATGAGACTAAAAAAATAAACTTCCCAGATTAGTTTCTTCAATAATAAGGTCAAAAATCAAAACTTTAATTGTTCAAAGTCTGATACAAGCAATTAGCTAAGGTGTGGTGTGACGCGAGATGCAAGGTACTAGTACTTTTGATGCACATAACTCACTCAGAGGCCAAGAGTTTCTGATATAAACTATACATACAAAAAACAAAACCTTCCATCTTTCTCGTATCTATATCTTGTCTATTTCTCATTGAATAATGTTAGTAACAGAACACACCAGTGTCATGTATATATTTAAGCTTAACAGGAAAGAAAAATCACATCCTAATTACCTAGATGAAATAGTGTGTAGTTATGTGCATTTGTAGAACAAAATAATTGGCCAAGTAGCATTCAGTATTCTATTGTATATCATGGAATTTAGGTAATTGAATCTCTTGATTTCTTTGAAGGTTTAAGTTAACCTATACACCAAGCAGTCCAACGTGTCTAGGAGTCGAGAATATTCGGAGAGTAAAGCTACAATAGAAAGGACTGAGCACATGAGGAGAGTTATTCACCATAAATTTGATACACATCAAAACTTTACAGGATGTTTGATACAAGCTTAACCTCAGAAACATCAATTGAGAAGCAAAATAAATTAGACAATATCAAAAAACATGAATTCGTGATATATTATGTCTGAAATCCTCAATTTGCTATGATAGTTCTTAATCAATGAAAAAATGCAACCCTGGACAGACAACTATCTATGTTTGGCATCCGCCTTTGATGGAGGAGGAACTGTTCCGAAAACGAAATCCCACAGTGGTGAAGTGATCCCAAAGCCATAATTCCAAAGCCGGTAGTGATGATTCAAGTGGTACTTCTGAAAAATAACCAAGGAAAGATTATTTGCAACATAACAAGAATATAACAATGTCATGTTTCGGAAATCGGACACGAACATAATGTTCTTGCAGGCACTGTTTGTCTATCCCAAAATGGCATCTTATTCCCAAGGAAAATGAGGGCATCCAAATCTCTATAAAAGAATTGAGACACATGTTTGGGAACAATGTTTAAAAGACTCATAAGTAAACTGAAAAAATAATGTCTCAACATTCACTCCATATGAATTTGATGTCCTTTAATCAAATAAAAAGTTCATAAATACCAAAAGGCTAACATATTTGATGGACTAATACATCGGGTTTGGTAAACTATACAACTACAAACTTCCTTTCTAGACGAGATGGTTTTGTGAAGCGAAGCAAAACATTGGAGTAAGAATTTTGGTTTAATTTTATTTCCATCCACTGTTAAAGGCGAAGAAGTGTGTTTACCTTAAGGCTTTTGGGCATATCAGTCTTTGGCTGACCATGGTGCAAGTAGTAGTGGGTGCAATCATACATCACATAGCCCAATAAAATACCTCCAAAAATTGCAGGAGCAGTTAAAGGGACGCATATAAGCTTCACTAAGTTCCAGATCTGGATAAGGCAGACAAAAATACTAATTAATTTCGGAAACATCTTATCATAAATTATACTATTTGAAAACCATTGCTAGTTTGGTAAATCGGTAATAAAGGCATGAAAATGCGTAACCTGGTATAATGTGCTAGAATATACATACCGGAGTAGCTATGATCGCGGCTGCTGCTGGAGGGAAAACAAGTCTCAAGCCATCCATGGGGTGCTTATGGTGGCATCCATGAAGAAGATAATGGAATGTATTCCCCCTAATAAAATATTACAGTGATAAGATAAATAAATGAAAAAAATTTCCAGTGTCATTTTAATCAATAAGTAGTTAATCTAAGTAGATATGATGAAAGATAACAGAGATCTAACCAGTAGCTCGTTGTTTTAACATGGAAAAGGAAACGATGCAACATGTATTCCGCAAATGTCCAAACGAAAATGCCAATAACCACGAACAGAGCGACATGAGGACCAGCGAGGCCCATTCGTACAGAGTTAGAAATAAACCAACTTGCAACTGGCACCCAAACGATCGGAATCACCCACCACACAGTGCGTGTGAAGAACTGTTCCAAGTAGAAACAAATCAAGAACGCAGCTGAGAGAAAGTTTTCAATTTATAATAAAAAATTTCAGAAACCTTTACAATAGGAAAATGATGGTTTTTAAAGAAACATTTGTCTTTACAACACCAAAACTGCACATCTTTCGCCACTCATTACATCTTCAGTTTCAAATCTTAAAAGAAAAATGCTTACGGTGTTCAATTTCCAATATTCAAGCATCATTATTGTTCTTAGAAATATTTCCCTGAGAATTTTATGAAGTGATTGGCTGGTAAAGTATGTGCAGCTACTTTCAAAGTCACTTTTTTCTTTGATCACGCATGTAAAAGTATAGGGTTTACGCTGCATACATGTACATCCCCCCACTAAGTGGAAGTTTCGTGCACTGGGCTGCTCTTTTTTTACTATGTAAAATATGCATTCCCTTTTCCGGTAATCAATTCATTCATGCTAAATAGTATAATTTATGTGTATCAGTGTATGTGATAAACTAAGACTTGAAGTTACTTTTATCTAACAATATTTACCTCCAAGTAATTACTTCCAAAAAAACGAGGGCCTTCCTTGCTTACAATAGGCTGGTGAACCCATTCATCATAATCTTCTCCAAGATGCCCAACCTATAAAAATATCAGATAACAAGCATATAGATGAAATATTCTAAGCTAATCTGGGAATAATACTCTGAAGGGTTAGCATTTGATATAAAACTTAGGATATAATATTTTAAACTTATTCAAACCAAGTGAATAATCTTAGACTGCATGCACAGAAATGAAACATATACAACAGCTAATCCTTTTACTACTAGGTAAAGTTGGCTACATTGATATTCTATTGTACATAACGTCAACAGTCTAATCGTTGACATCGAAATCCTTCTTAATGTTCCCCCTGTAGTTTTTCTTCGCCCCTCTCTACCTCTAGTGATTCAGCTACCTCCATACATAAGTTGAGATTCTACGATGACTATCTAAATTACCTAGGGTGAGATTTTACCATATTTTCTATAAGTATTACCCTAAGTTTATCTCTAATGCATTTAATCCTAATCATGTTCCTAAATGAAACATGTTACAACCAGAATATAATGCAAGACAAGGCATGGCAAACTAACCTTCGGACTTTTAGTGATTTTGACGACTTTTGACAAATCTAAAATGTAATTGACCAATCTTAAACTCAATTGAACAAATCTGTATTCGTCCTATTTTCAATCTGTTCTGAGATTGGTCAATTATTTTGTAAGATTGGTGTTGGCCAATCGAGTTGAAGATTGGTCAATCCTATTTGAGAGTAGTCAAAAGTCAACAAATTCCAAAGATAAAAAAATGAAATCTTTTTTAACCTCTTTGAAACTGATTAATCACAAGATCTTGAGGCAATGTGCCTTTACCTGAGAAACAAGTGGCTTATTCAAATCAACAACATATTTCTCTGAAACCATCTTTCCACTGAAGATTAAAACATGAAACAAACAAAAAGTGTCAAAAGTAAGTTCAATAAATAACTAGCATTAGAATTTCTTCTAATCAGATATGTAAAATGCAATGAAAATAATCATAGTAGAAAAACACGAAACAAACCTGGAGAATGAAAAACTAAGAAGAGGGGTTCAACCAACCAAAAACGAAGAAGGTGGGTCCCCTTCTTCAGAGTTTGAATGAATATTTAGAGAGAAAGTGTTGGGGTAACAATGAAGCCAAATCTGAATCTCCATTTTAGTGCATTTGAGTTTTTAATTTTAACCATTAACAGATAGTAACTTAGAATAGAAAAAGTCAAAAAAAGACATTAACCTGTTTTCCACTTTTAGTTATGAGCTGTCAACTTTGTTTCCTATGATTAGTGCGCCAACAGATTCGTCAAAGGTTAATATTTAAGAAGCTCTTTCTGTTCTTCAGAAACATGACATCATGTGTATATAGAGATATTAGTTTCATGTAGATATTTGTTGGTTGCTAAGAGCATCTCCAATAACAAACACTTATCATTTTTATTTTTATTTGGGTTCACATTATTTTATAATTTATTATAACTTCCAATAAAATAAGAATAACATTTATCTTTTTCTCTTACAATGGTAAACATCATTCTTATTCTTGTTTGGGTCCCACATCATTTACTTTTTTTCCACAGCATATGCCTCTCTCCTCACTTTCCTTTGGAACAACCAAAAGTTGTTCTTATTTAAGAACAAAAGTCAGGAAATAAAAACAACACAGTGGAGAACAAAGTAAGAATGTTATTATTCCATTAAGAACAACCATTGTGGTTGCTCTAAGTATTTTATTATAAAAGTAAGGAATAGTCTTTAACTAAAACAAGGCGAGGGATAATTACCGAAAATATGTGAGAGGGGTCAGTTTCATCCTGAAAGAGATTAATTTATTATCCAAAATGTGATAAATACTCTTAATTATACCAAAAAATATGGAGCAATACACTTTATGGGAAGAAATGTACTCATGTTTTATACACACTAATTACCAATATTAAGCTAATAATGAGTATTCAACAAGCTTTCACATCTAAATTATATATTTGTATATTTTGCGGTGATCAATATATAAATACTATATATATATATATATATATATATATGGGAAAAGACCCATTTATTCTAAGAGTAATATATATATATATAATTTTTATTAGAAAAACTTAAGAATATATAGATACAATGGAGACAGATATTATGGTATTGATCATCATTTATTAACTATTATTATGAGTAACCTTTGTATGTATTTTTCAAAGTACCCAAAAGTAATTTTCTTCCACCTGGCTAGCCATGCTTAGGAATGAATATGAGTATCTGGATGCATGCATGGGTACCCGCAAAAAATACATGTAACGAGTTTGGTCTGGATCCATATTTTTGTACTAATGGATAATGAGACTCGAGATTTTAAGATCCATTGTTGGATGAGTCTGGGTCCAGGCAATGAGGTACCCACACCAATGAGTATTCGACCCGTTATTCCTTCATATATATATATATATATATAGAGGAGGGGATCCTCTTACTCCAAGAGTAAGTTTAAACAACTTACTTCACATCGTAATCACAAATTCTATGGAAATCGAATAATTTGAATTAGTGAGTAGATCTATGTCATCATATTTCCCTAGAATTGATGGTTAAGATGTGAAATATGTGGATCCATCTGTATATATATATTGCTAATTCATAATGTTATATTGTTAATTCGTAAATATAATTGATATGTTGCTAAAAAGTGATGTTAGATTGTTAAGCAGTGATGTGATGTTATGTTGTTAATTGACATGTGTAATATAATATTACGTTGATTGAACAATTCTTATTAAATCAATTTTACGTTATAATGTTGAAATAGTCAATTTAAAATGTGTTTAACACTTTAAATTATTTTTTATAATTTTTTCTCTTGATTGCCTAAATAACATATAAGATTATAGTAAATAAATACACAATTACATAAATTACCGAAAATTATTTTAAATATTTTTAATTTGTGGTACCCGCGAATCCGCTAGGTACCCAAAGGCCCATAAGTAGCAGACCCAACGAGTATCAGTATGAATCTGAGGTGGGTCTAGGTCCAAAAAATGAAGTAATAGGATAGGTCCAAATAATGCACCACCCTAAATCAATCAGACTCATTATCATCCCTAGTCATACTTACAATTTATTTTGTTAGATCTAAGAAAAAAGTTAGAATACAATTAACTAGGTATTTTGTTAAAAAACTATTAGGTGCAAAACAAATAGTGAGAAAATTATAAATGATTTGAGATCCAAGTAGGATATTGTACTCTTAATTCATTATTCCACATCCTTAAAAATCATTTACAAATATAAATGTAAATTTATAAAAGGCTAAATACGGATAAAATACTTAAGAAATCGAAAATAGTTCTATAATTGTTAGTGTTTTTCAAACTTTTAATTCAGTAAATTTATTATTATATATTAATATTATTATAACTAACAGTTATATGAATACAGATTAAAATTATAAAAATAATTATTATTGATAGATTTAACGTTACATAGATAATATAATATCCATATCATCTAAATTTAAAATATAAATACTTAGTAAGGATAAAAAATGACAACACAAAGTTATGCCTTTTAACTAATAATCTTATTTATAATACTATTGTTTTGAACAGTGTTGTGATAACCGGACTGGACGGTCCATCGGTTTGACTACTGACCAGACTTGAAAACGATTTTGGTTTGTAGTCTTAATTGAGTAAGGGGTTGGATTGCTTTGAACCATAGAAATTCCGG
Organism: Lupinus angustifolius; assembly: GCF_001865875.1. Classification (NCBI taxonomy): domain Eukaryota; kingdom Viridiplantae; phylum Streptophyta; class Magnoliopsida; order Fabales; family Fabaceae; genus Lupinus; species Lupinus angustifolius. The sequence continues at coordinate 6,556,727 of NC_032020.1, forward strand.
TCCAACCATGTTAAACCTGGTTGAACCGCAATAACCCGAGAAGTAAACCGGACGGTTCACTTAAAATTTAAAAAATAGAACACTACTATACTGTTTTGTTTTACTCCGGTACAAAAAAAAGATGGAAAAAATGTTATTTCAATATAATTATATAAAAATTTATATTTATATACAACTATATATTTATTAATAAAAATGATAAATTCTATATGAAATCATCTGATTCGACCGGACGGTTTAACCGATTAAACTTAATATGTGACATCTTCCGGTTTGATGTCCAAGTCAGATTTCAGAAGGCTTTGATAGATGATGTTGTATATATTAACTCATATTTTTTTCGGTTCAATAAATTTTTGTTTTAAAATAATTATGATATAAATAAAATTTATATATAGATATATAGTAAAATTTATATGAGTGATAACGATTGAATTAATCTTAAAAAGATTATGAGATATAAGTTGAAAATATAAATTATTAATAAGAATAAAATAGAGATAAATTAATTTACGCTGTCTAAATTTTAGACATAGAATATAGATCTATAAAAATTGACAGTTATAATGTCTAATAATAATCAGCAATTATAAAAGTTTGTTAATAATCAATAATAATGATATTGTCAATTGGCAAAATGGAAAAAGCAAGATAGTGTTATAAGGAAGAAGATTTTTGATTGAGTTGTCTAGACTCTAGATATAGTTTTTTTGCATCATGGTATTGTTGGCCGACTTTAGATAGCTAGGCTTTGTTTGGGACTGTGGTTTTGGAGGGGAATGGAAGGAAATAGATGACTTTGGAAAGGCTTGTCCTTGTTTGGAGTTGGATCAAAGAGAGATGAAGTTTTTGGAGGGTTTCTCAATCCCTCCAAAACCCTTCGTATGTCTATTTTTAAAGTTCCCACAATTTAGAGATTTTTAGACATAAAATGTCAAAATAACTAAATATGTTTAGTAATAATATATAATTATATATTATTGTCCATTTCTCATTTTTTATGGAAAATAAAAAAATATTCTTACATTATCGTTAGTTTACTCTCTCTTATAAATTTTATACTCCATTCATTTTCTCTTCCCTTCCTTCTCATTCCAAACCATTTGATCCCTCTCATTCTCTTTCTCTCCTAACTCCCAAACAAAGCCTAAGTATTTAGAGGCGGAGAAATTATTGGAGTCAATTTTCTTTACATAAATAATTTTTCATATATGATAGAGATTAGACAATTAACCTCATACTTAAGAGAATCAATCATCTATCAATTGTGTTTGGCAGTAAATTGAGATAAATGGAAGTGTTGAAAAACTTAAAATAAGAAAGAAAAAAAATTAATTTTAAAATTAAAAAGGTTTAGATAAGGAAGATTTGAATTACCCATTAAACTAATATTAGAATATTATATATTTATTTGTAACATTTAATAGTATAATTACCTTTACCAACTTTTATTAATAAATATGAATTAGATAAAAGTGATTGTTAGATCGGATTCAAAAAGTTGGACGTATCCTTTTGATCATCAATGAAGGAAACATATCCTTTTGGTCCCTTCTTAAGGATGACTATAAGTTGATCATCAATAAAGGAAACATATCCTTTTGATTTGTGGAAGGAAGTGAGTCTTATTGGTGCTTTGGTTAACTATGTGTATTAACGATGTTGAACTTCACGTCAAATACGTCTTTGTGAACAACACCTGAAAATTTGATAACATGGTAACCAAGATTCCCTACGAAGTGAAGAACATAATCATCAGGTAACAATTCCACTTTCACTCTCACAGGCATGCTCAATACGTGTGGGGGAACGTTTGCATGTGGAAAATACTACAAAAGATGAATATTTGCGGCTTACAAAATATCATAATCTTGCACCTCAACAAGATCAATGACTTTGGATTTGGAAACTTAAGGGTGAATTAGTTTGCATATTTTGTGTCAAAAATATAAATAATTTTTCCATGAAATGAAAGAGTAACACTCATTCAACAATCAAAGAATGTATTCACTATTGTTATATAATTTTACAATGTATCAAATTGGAATCCGAACAAATGGTCAGAGTTCCAATCACATGGATGAGCTTTCAGTGTTTTTCTAGACAAATAATTACTTTAAAAATGAGCCAGAAAACACAAACATGAGACTTCATTCACCAAAGAACACCCAACATTTGATCAGATGCACTTTCTGTGATCTCCCTTGTGTTACAATTAGTAACATGATTCACTCATTTATCTCTCACATCAGATACCAAATCGACTGTGTTGTATACGACATACTAGATTCATCATAAAAAGAGTCTTGCCTAAATATATCGCGAGCTGCATCCCGATACCGAGTATCAAGTAACTATGGATCTTGCCATCCTTAGCATGAAACAGTATGTCACTGTAAGTATCATAGCTGGGAAACGACCCACTACAAGCCCAACAAGTACAATTGCAAACAAAACAATGCACCCTGAATTCCCAACTCTCTCCATTCTCTTTTCTTCACCAATCACATCTCCTTCCTCCACCCTTTCCATTAAAGAATCTTGTGAACAATTGATTCCATGATCATCAACTTCTTCCTCTCTAACACACTCTTGTTCAATTACCTCAACTTTTCCAACACCTTCTATCTCAAAGTTCATTGATTTATCTTCTTTACCAATACTATAACATTCACTAATTATCTCATCATTCCTCTCTTTAACTTTCTTCTCCTTTTTATCTTTCTTAGACCCCCTCAACTTTTTAGGCACAAGTTTCTTCACCATCTTGGATTTTAGCTTAACACTACGGCTATCCTTAGTTTTATTCCATTGGGAAAATATTTCACATGAATCCACAACAACAACCTTCACATTTGAATCTTCCTCTTCCATTTTCTTCTCTCTAATTTCCAATTCTCTAAAACATGTCTCTTCACGACAAACACCAACAACCACATTTTTGTTTTCCACAACCTCAATTTCCTCAAAGGACAAAGAACTAGAACTACATTCACCTCCAACATTTAATGATTCAGAACCTTCACAATTTTCATCAATCTTCAACATAAGCTTCTGGAACCAAACATAATTAGAAACCTTTTTTGTCAAACATGTAACTATTCCCAAATTAGCATCAGAACATGGCATAAGAAACGAAACGACACGTTTCCCTGCGTTTTCTATAAACACAAGCAACACCGCTAAAACGCTGATCCCAATGGTGATTTCCTTCACACTCGTCATCAAAACGACAACAACCACAAACACGAACAAAACAACACCAAAAACCGTTTTTGAACCCGACCCAGATTCGCATTCGTCAACCCATTTAACCTCTTGACTCGAACCCGCAAACCCATCATCTTCATCAACGACGTCGTTTTTAACCACCAAAGGCATCAAACTCGGAGCCTCTGTAGAAACCACTGGGAAATCTCTAAAACACGACGTCTCCGGCGGAGGAGGGGCAGGAGGTGCCGGAGACAACATCGGCGGCTGCGTTACCAGTATCGGATGAGAGATATCGAAGTGAACCGGTTTTTTGGTTTTGTATTTTCTGAACCGGGTTCGGTTTTTAACGAAGAGATCGACAAGAGAGGTGGGAAAACCGGGTTCAAGAACAAAAGATGAACCGTGTTTTGGTGGTTGAAGATCAGCGACGATTTGGGACAATGGGGTTACCTTGTGTTTTTTCCATGGTAACGGCATGGTTAAGGTTTCACTAAAAAAAATTCCGTTTGAAGAAAAAAGAAAAGGAAAGGAAAGGAAAGGAAAAAAAAGATGGAAAAAAGGGAAGATGCAAATGAATGAAAAGTGGGTTAGGAATGAATGATTGGTTTATAGAATGAAGTGAGGAAAGAGAGAGGAAAGAGGTTAAAGTTGGTTTGAATTGAATGAGAATTGTGACCTTTTTGTTAATGAGATTAAAAAAACAGAAAAGGGAAACAAGAAACAGAAAATGGTCATGATAGATTGGCATGTAGGGAAGGGAGGGATGAATGGAGATTTGTTCCTTCAACTGATTTTCTAACAAATTTTTTATATATTACAATGTTTTTGTTAAAAGGTTTTCACATCCACTAGGAAAATAGGCAAAGATTTAGGAATATTGAAGCATGGTGAGTGACTTATAATATTTTTTTTCAAAAGAAGAAGAAATATATTGAAAATTAGGGATGAGCAAGACTCGACTCGACCCATAGATCCATCTTAACCCGATGATTTAATGATAGGTCTGATTTGTCTAACTAAATAAAAAAGGACAAACCCGATTAAAAGGGATGGAGCCGTTGTCAAAAAAGGACGGGTTCAGGTCTATGTCTGGATCACTCGGCCCATTCCTTATAGTTATATATCAATAATAGTTGAATAAGTATCTATCAATATTCATTATATCCAGCCCACATAACTCAAATACATACAAGCTCATACAACATATTCACATCAATTATCATATGATCCTTATTCCTTACCATTTTTTCATTGTTTAATTCTCTTACATAGAGAAGGATTGTTGCGATGAGAGTAAATGACACTACGACACTTAAGAATTAGTTATTTTTTGTTTGTCATTGTTTGTTTTTCCTCTTTCAAGTTGTTTATGCTTATGATATTGCCTCTAATTCCCAATGCCCAATAGCCTTCAACATGTCTTCTCCATCTTTTTTCGATTATTTTCAAGCCAACATCCAATCCATAATAGACTCTTGTCTTTTTCCTTTGTAGGTAACTGTACATATTCTAAACTTTTACTTTCACAAAATTTAAAACATAAGTTTCAAAATAATCGGTGTCCTTTATTTATAATTGATGTGACAAACCAACCATCTTGGTTTACTAGGTGCCTAGGTGGTTAATCATTATTTTATGTAGTAAAATTTTATTTAAAGAAAATTAATCATTAATTTATAATAGTTATTGCACTATGTCAGTACCTTGTGTCAACAGGAAAATTATAGTGACACTTACATTTTTGAATGATGCAATTTACGGTTTGAAGTTTATATACTGATGTATGTGAGATGCAGGTTTTAGTTAAGTTTATATACAGATTGTGATAATTTTGATTGTGCATGCTTATAGATTTGAGAAAAAAATCTACGTTTGTCATTTTGTCATTTTCCAACCCGGACTTGTTCCTATCTTGACTCGTCTTATCTTGGACTTGTCCCTCATGCGTCCCATCCTAATTAGGGATTAGTTCAAGTTTAAAAGTTGACCAAATTAATATTTAGGAATGGATGCGAGACATGCTTAATTCGTCTCACATTCACTCCTATTAAAATTGATGTTTTTAGGTATGGAGAAGTATTAGACTTATGTTATCAACGTAGGCTTTTTTGCTTTTGTATTTTTAAATAATGTTATTAGAACATTTGATAACATTTGCTTTTGTATTTTTCAATTTATAGTTTTTTTTAATTAAAAACTATAAATTGAAAATATGGAAAAGAAAAAGAAACCACTTAAAGAACTAGCCCAAAAAATATTAAAGTGAGAGAGTCTCACCTCATAAGATTATTTAGTATCACATTTTGAATTTATTACTTTATGCAATATGAGATCTATACATGGGATTTAATATTTATATATTCGTAATGTAAGTATTGTTTTATGTTGTCAGCAAATTATCTATTATTCATATGTTAACTATTATTGACTCTAAAAATAATATAAATCAATGATAGATGATATATAAACAATGTAAATACATAGATCTTAAACTCTAAATTGTGATGCCCACCCCTAACATTGGATGTAGTCACCTATTAGTATTTAGTATTCATTAATAATATACATTAATTCAACCTTTAATTAAATCTTTTCAAAATTCAACTTTCAACAAAATGTATCAATTGTTAGAACTTAATTATTTAAAAATAATTCATTCTTAAGTAATAATTCATTAAGTGAGAGTCTCTTAGCTATTTAACTGTGAAGAGCACATCTGATGTCCCACAAAAGTGTATTACTCTATATGTTATTATATGTGATTAATTGAAAAATGTATCGAAGTTAAAAAATTAATAATTAATTATTTTTCTGACCAATTATAAATAATGACATATAGAGAAATACACTTCTTAGGATGGAAGATGTCCACCCTCAACCATCCATTTTTTTCTCCTAAAAAAACATCCCACCTGAATTTATGAACTATGCCAAAAAAAAGTTGATTATTCTAGGACTAATTCATTTAAACATGTTATTTATTTTGTTGGGATATAATGTATGCCCAAGAATCAATTTGTCATGTTTATAATAAAAAAATTATATGAATTATTATCTTAATATCATATTCATTGTTTGTCAAAATAATTAATATAAAAGGTCCTTGATTAAAATAAGAGACTTATTATTATAATAGAGATTATAATAATGAGAAATAAATCTTTTATAATTTTAATCTAAATTGTTATTGATCATATGATTATTGGGCTTAGGACACTATTAATCCAAATAGATCAATATATGTGTAATGATCTTTATTAGATAAAGATTAATAAATCTCATTTATTAAATTACACATATAAATGGTGCATATAGATATATGACCATTGAATGACTCAAAGGAGAATTTCTAATGGTTAATATATTACCTTTGAATTGTTAATAGGATATTCTTATGAAGAAATATATATTTTCCTTAAACTTGAGATTACCATAGTAATTAACAAGTTATTTATTATATTTTGATATCTGACACCTAATGCCTTATGATATTAGTTGAATGATTATTGGGTATAATTAAATCCTTGTAGAATTAGTGATTAATCAAGAAAGAATCCATCAACTCATGGTACTGAATTTGAGCTCTATAGAAATAAAAACATTGACCAAGAGGAATTGAATGAATGAAGAAATGAGTTTCTTAAGTCATTCACTACGAGTTAACTTATTAGAATTTGACAATTATATCATATTCTAGAGTTAACATAGAGTTGTAAAAATGAAAGAAAATTTTATATTAATCTTCTAATGGGTCTAAAGTAAAAGATATTACTTCATTTCTATCCGGTCGTTAAGGAGTGTTGCTAGATGTCAACCTTGATTAGTAAATTAATGAGTTGATTTACTACCGTTTAGTAATGAACCTACATGGTCACACACTAACGAGTATTCTGATTTTTGTTGACGAGAAAATATCTAAATTAAATAGTTTAATTTTGTATATTTACTTTTAAGTGAAATATTGTTTTATTTTTTGCTTGCACCAAAAATAAAAATAATATTATTCAGTTGTCTTTAATATAATTAAGTGAAACTTAATTGTAATATTCCAAAGGTTTAAAACTGATAGTCAGTTTTGAAAACCGAAAACAAAAATTTAAGCTAAATTAATGAGTTGTTAATTAGCACTAAATGGATTAAAGGAGGTTTTGGTTTTATATTTTATAAACCAAATTTATGTCAAATAAATGAGTTGTTAATTGGCACTAAATGGATTGAAGGGGGTTTTGGTTTTATATAAACCAAAACTCACATAACCTTCATGGTAGAAAGTAACATAGGCAATATACAAAGAATCATATTGCTTTCTTTCAATCCTTTCATTTTGGTTTTATTTCAGTTGAATTTTTGCTCCACGGATCAAGTGTTGATACAACAAGGAATGGTTTTGGTGCAGATACGCGTGTAGGACCTTCATACTAATGAAGGAGAACATTTTCGAAAGTCATCACAGTCTCCTGATGTATTTTTACAAGCATTTATGTCTACTTATTATAGTGTATGCATATTTTAACACAAATAGATGATTTATTTTCCGATGTGCATGTTATGAACACGCTTAATAAACCTTCAATTGGTATCAGAGCAAGTTTTTGTCTTTTAATTTATGCTGCAATGTTAATTGGTTTTTTGAAACTGATTAAATTATTGAGACAATATGACTTGAACGTTTTAGGTTATGAATATATTTTTTTTTATTTCATCACATGGTGATTGCATGAAATTATTAAGACTGAGATATGAACAATTCTTAAAATTATTCAAACCCTTAAACTTTATTGTGTGTAAAATGTAAATTGGTAGACTGTGAATTTTTTATTCAATGTGTTGAATGTTCTTAAGTTTTATTCACACACTGATTATTCTATTGATTTGATCACATAGTTATTGGCTTTTACATTCATCACATGACTTGAATGTGTTGGATTGTGTAGATTTTTATGAAAAACAAAACAATCTTATTTAAAAGATTGTATCTAGCAAATACATATAAAGAATTATGTTAATAATATTTTAAATATTGCATCTACAAGAGTGTAGAGATCAATATGTGTTGTTGTTAATATAAAATAGTTATATATGAATGTGTTTAATCATATAATTAGAATACTGTGATATGCTTAATATATTGGCTTTTGTTGTTTGCGGTTTTAATTCACTCAATGATTGAGTTTTAATTTACAGTGAGTGAATTATTTTTGTTAACGTGTTGATTGTCACACTAATAAAAAACTAAATCCGGATGAATTGGTTATATGAGTTAGAAACATATGAATAAATGTTTACAACAATATATTGGTTTACAATATATGATTCGATAGTTATTAATTAATAATGATTAATTAGTATACTAATATATAAATTAGATTTATATATCATAGTTAGAAATTCCAGAATATATATATTTGTATATATATTAATCATAAGTTTCATGTGATGAGGTGTGTGGACAAAATTATTTTAACGTTCTTAAAATTATTTTGTATAAGATACATTTTTTAAGATTGTATTAATTATTTGATTTCAAGAGGCTGTAATTAAGATGACTAACATGGTATGTGATACCAATCAATCAATAAAATTAATTTTATCACTACTCGTCTAGACTACATAGGGAGTGTAAATATTAATTCAATTATACTTATAGAAATGATCTGACAAACAAGTAGCTATTTGTTATTTATTATTTTGAATAAAATTGTATATGATACATTTGTCTTAAAATGTGCATTAGAAATAACTTGACAACCAATTATTTGTTCACAATTTTAGAGACAATTATTTTATATTTCCACTAGAAGAAATTTTTATTTCTTAAATTGTTATTATAGTAAGTGAGAGTATTTTATTTGTGATATATCTCTTTACACTAATATGTTCTCACATGTTTATTTAACTCTTTGTAGATATCTCGACATTTCTTCTTTATCATTACGTTCGATACTTGCAGATGGAAATTTGGTTGGAAACAATTTTCATGACTGGTACCAAACTTTGAGAATCATTCTATAAGTCTGCTATGTCTGAACCAGTCAAAGAAGATGATGTTGAGGCAGTTTTAGCTTATGAGAAGTACTTGGAGGACTTGATGAGTACAAAATGCCTCATCTTAGCATCAATGAGTCCTGAACTCTAGAGGCAGCATGAGGATATGGTCCCAACTGATATCGTCACACATCTTAAGAAGATGTATAGTGCACAGAAGAACATATAGATACCAGTTGTCTAAGACTCTATTTAGGTCCATGTTGAATGTGAATGCTCAGGTAGGACCTCATGTTCTGAAGATGATTAGTCTTATGGAACAACTTGAGAAGTTGGGCTACAAACTTGTGAAGGAGTTATCCCAAGATTTGATTCTACAGTCACTCCCTGATTCGTTCTAACCATTCATTGTTAATTTTAACATGAATAAGATGGATTGTGACTTGCATGAGATGTTGAATATGTTAATTGACTATCAGAATCAGATTGACTCTGGAAAGAACCAAGGATTCGTCTTGGTAGTTGGAAAGTCCAACAAGAAAAAGGGCAAATGGAACAATAAGCCCAGAAAGAAGCCTTTCGCCCATAAAGGTGGTGTGACCAAACCTAGGGACAAGAAAGGTGGTGTTGACCAAACCAATGTTGAATGTTTCTTCTGTAAGGAGAATGGACATTGGAAGAGGAATTGCCACAAATATCTTGATTCTTTGAAAGAAAAGAAACAAGGTGAGACATTAATGAAAAATATTTTCATGATTTCCTTAAATGTTACAAATTCTTCAATATGAATATTAGATACTAGCAGTAGTTTTAACATCTGCAATTCATTGCAGGGACTACAAATAACTAGATGGTTGAAGAAGGGATAAATCAATCTCCAAGTGAGGAATGAAGCAAGTGTTGCAACCAAGGCTATAGGAATAGTCTCGTTAATAATGTCAACTGACAATGTACTAGTCTTAGAAAATTGTTACTATGTTCTTAATTCTGTTTCAAACATTATTTCAATTTAGATGTTGGATATTCATGGTTATCACTTTGTTTTTAATAAAGTGTTTGCTCAATTTATAATAATGACATCTTTTATGCGAATGAGTATATCGAACATGACATTTATATCTTACCTCAAGTGCGTTTTAATTCGATTATGCATATTTCTAGTCCTAAAAGAGAAAGAGATAATCAAGTAAACAAAACATATCTTTGGGATTGTAGACTTGGTCATATTGGTGAGAAAAGAATTAACAAGTTGCACAAGGAAGGTTACCTTGACAATTATGATTATGAATCTTGTCTCGAAGGAAAAATGACCAAATCTCCATTTATTGGAAATGGAGAAAGAGCCTCTGAATTGTTGGGACTAATTCATACTAATGTTTGTGGGCCCTTGAGAATTGAAGTTAGATGAGGATATTCTTATTTTATTACATTCACTGTTGATGTTTCACGATATGGTTTTTTATATCTCATGAAACATAAATCTGAATCTTTTGACATGTTCAAAAGATTTGAAAGTGAAGTGGAAAAACAAACTGGTAAAATTATCAAGATGCTAAGATCTGATAGAGGACGAGAATATCTTAATGCTAATTTTCTTGATTATTTGAAAGAAAATGGAATTCTCTCACAATGGGCACCTCCAGGTACGCTACAACATAATGGTGTATCTGAAAGAAGGAATTGAACCTTATTAGATATGGTTAGATCCATGATGGGGTTCACTGATCTTCTAATAAGCTTATGGGGATATGCTTTGGAAGCGGCAAATTATTTGTTAAATAAAGTTCTCAAAAAATCTGTCTCTACAACGCCATATGAGATATGGAAAGAGCGCAAACCAAGCCTTAAGCACATTAAAGTTTGGGGATGCCCATCCTATGTTAAGAGATTACAAACGAATAAACTTGAAGCAAGATCTGACAAGTGTAGATTCATTGGGTATCCTAAGGAAAAAATGGGATATTATTTCTACTACTCTTCTGACCATAAAGCGTTTATGGCAAGAGGATGACCTTTTTTAGAAAAAGAATTTCTTGCAGAAGGAATTCACTATAACGAAATAATGCTTGATGAAGATTAACAAACCAATGAAACATTTAATGCTCAACAACATGATATGGAACTTGAGTAACCTTGTTTAGATATTTTAAGTCCAATACAAAGGTTACCACCGTCAAATGTTGTGGTTCAATACCCGGTTGCAGTTCAGGAACAGGTTATTGAACCAGTTCAGGAACAAATGGAACAACCAATAAATCCAGAACAAAGGGATTCAGATGCACAAGTGTCTCTTATAAGATCTACGAGATCACATCATACACCAGATAGATTAAACTTGATGGTGTAAGATACAATAGCAAATGAGGATTATCATATTCATGATGAACCCAAATGTTACGAAGAGGCCATGCAAATCTTGGACCATGAGAAGTGGATAGAATCCATGGAATCTGAAATGGAATCCTTGAAGACCAACAAAGTATAGACTTTAGTTGAGGCTTCAAAGGATATAAAACCAATTGGTTGTAAATGGATTTACAATAAAAAGATTGGAGCAGATGGAAATGTTGAGACTTATAAAGATCGCCTTGTTGCTAAGGGATATCGTCAAAAAGAAGGAATAGGTTATGATGAGACTTATTCTCCTGTGGCAATGCTCAAATCGATTCAGATTCTACGTGCTATAGCAACATACCATGATTATGAAATATGACAGATGGATGTGAAAACAACTTTTCTTAATGGAGAGTTGGAAGAGGATGTGTATATGACACACCCCAAAGGATTCACACCTATGTCTGATCATAATAAAGTTTATAAGCTACAACGATCCATTTATAGATTAAAGCAAGCTTCTAGAAGTTGAATATTCACTTTAACAATACAATCAAAATGTTTGGTTTTGTAAGATATGAAGAAAAACCTTGTATTTACAAAAAGGTCAATGGGAGCATGATCATCTTCCTATTGCTATATGTTGATGACGTATTACTCATAGGAAATGATATTCCGGCATTGCAATCTATAAAGACTTGGTTATCAAAACAGTTCTCCATGAAGGATCTGAGAGAAGTAGCTTTTATTCTAGGAATAAAGATCTATAGAGATAGATCCATAAGAATGATTCGACTCTCCCAATCCTTGTACATTGATACCATCTTGAAGAGGTATAACATGGACATCTCCAAAAGAGGCTATTTACCTATAGGATCTGGAGTTACTCTCAGTAGGCAGGATTATCCTAAGACTGCTGAGGAAAGAGAACGCATCAATAGAGTACCATATGCTAGTGCAGTGGGAGCTATAATGTACACCATTACTTGTACACTACCTGATATCGCATATGCACTGAGTGTAACTAGTAGATATCAAGCAGATCCAAGTGCAGAACATTGGAAAGTGGTTAAGACCACTCTTAAGTACTTAAGAAGAACTAAAGACCAATTCCTTATATATGGAGAGTCTGAACTCAAGTTAAAGGGTTATACCGATGCAAGTTTCCAATTAGATAAAGATAATGCCAAATTAGTTTCTGGTTATGTCTTCACCTTGAATGGAGGCGCAATAAGTTGGAAAAGTTCCAAATAAATGGCAATAGCTGATTCAACTACTGAAGTAGAGTATATAGCAGCAAGTGAATCTGCTAAAGAAGTTGTTTGGATAAAGAACTTCCTAACTGAACTCGGTGTAGTTCATTAGATGGATGAACCAATTATGTTATTGTGTGACAATAATGGATTTATGGCTCAAGGACAGGAGCATAGATCGCATCAAAAGAATAAGCATGTCTTGTGAAAATATCACATAATTAGGACATGGTGATTTTAAGCTACAAAAGGTTGATGGCAAAGAGAATGTTGCAGATCCATTCACAAAAGCACTTGGCAGAAAAGAGTTTGATAAGCACAAGTGGGAGATGGGAATGAAGTACATGACTGATTGGCTCTAGTACAAGTGGGAGATTGTTGGGATATAATGTATGCCCAAGAACCAATTTGTCATGTTTATAATAATAAAGTTATATCAGACACTATTAATCCAGATAGAACAATATATGTGTAATGATCTTTATTAGATAAAATTAATAGATCTCATTTATTAAATTACACATATAAATGGTGTATATAGAGATATGACCATTGAACTGACTCAAATGAGATTTCCTAATGATTAATATATTACCTTTGAATTGTCAATAGGATATTCTTATGAAGAAATCATATTCTCCTTAGACTTGAGATTACCATAGTAATTAACAAGTTATTTATTATTTTTCGCTATCGGATACCTAATGTCTTATGATATTAGTTAAATGATTATTGCATATAATTAAATCCTTGTAGAATAAGTGATTAATCAAGAAAGAATCCATCAACTCATGGTAATGAGTTTGAGCTCTATAGAAATAAAGATCTTGGCCAAGGAGAATTGAATGAATGGAGAAATGAGTTTCTTAAGTCATTCATTAGGAGTTAACTTATTAGAATTTGACAATTATAACATATTCTAGAGTTAACATAGAGTTGTAAAGATAGAATGAAATGTTATATTAATCTTCTAATGGTTCTAAAGTAAAAGATATTATTTCATTTCTATCTGATCATTAAGGAATATTGCTAGATGCCAACCTTGATTAGTAAATTAATGAGTTGATTTACTACCGGTTTAGTAATGAACCTACAGGATCACACACTAATGAGTGTTCTGATTTTTGTTAGACGAGAAAATATATAAATTAAATAGTTTAATTTTGTATATTTACTTTTAAGTGAAATATTATTGTATTTTTTGCTAGCACCAAAAATACAAATAATATTATCCAGTCATCTTTAATATAATTAAGTGATACTTAATTGTATTATTTCAAATATTTAAAACTGATAGTCAGTTTTGAAAACCAAAAACCAAAATTTATACTAAATTAATTGAAACTGAATGGATTGAAGGAGGTTTTGGTTTTATATATTATAAACCAAAATTTATGCCAAATAAATGAGTTTTTAATTGACCCACTAAATGGATTGAAGGAGTTTTTGGTTTTATATAAACCAAAACTCACGTAACCTTCATTGTACAAAGTAACATAGACAATATACAAAGAATCATATTGCTTTCTTTCAATCCTTTCATTTTGATTTTATTTCAGTTGAATTTTTGCTGCACTGATCAAGTGTTGATATAACAAGGATTGGTCTCGGTGTAGATATGCGTGTAGGACCTTCATACTTTTGAAGGGGAACATTTTCGAAAGTCATCACAGTCTCTTGAGGTATTTTTACAAACATTTCTATCTACTTATTATAGTGTGTACATATTTTAACACAAATAGATGAATTATTTTCCGTTGTGCATGTTATCAACACGCTTAATAAACCTTCATATTTATTATTATAGGACTTAAGCTCTTCATTTTCATTCTTATATACACAATTAGGACTAGCTAGAGGAATAATGATCCCCTTTAATATAGAATAAGTGAGTTTTTGTCTTCAATTTTCTGAGTAAAATTGTTATATTGTTATAAAAAGAAATATAGAGGTATCATAATATATTAGTTTTGTTATTTATTTTGAGAGATTTCCCTTGATAATATTGAAAACAATCCTCACTCTACGGTCACGAGTAATTTTTTTATTAGCAATGAAAACTTTATGAATCAGGAGATAAATAAATTAGGAGAATAAGTGATACTCATATCCACATAATCCCAAATTAATAAACTGATAGACAATTTGATGGGTGTCTCACCCAATCAACAAGAGAATAAAAAAAAGGAAAACGAGCATTGAGAATGCTCCAAGCATGCATAAAAATAAACTTCATCACCTCATATACTTGGAACCTCTTATTATCAAAAATAGTTTTGTTCCTAATGTGCCAAGTAGTCCAAATTGTGACAAATCAAAGTGTCACCCACCATTTTTTGTATCTTATTCTCCAACCATAGAGCGTTTTCATGGATTGAAAAAGTAGACATGACATCATAATGAATAATGGAGGATATCCCAAAGCAAGAATAAAATTTTTGTCAAACAAGATAAGACACAGAATAATAGAAGAACAAATGACTAGTAGATTCCTCCACTTTACCATAAAGAGAGCAAAGAGGGGTGTCATGAGCATTTAGTCCACCTCTATGAGCAAGGTTCACTCTAGTTGGTAACCCATCCAACACAACTTTCCACACTAAGAATTTCATCTTTGTCGGAGCATTACAAGCCCAACATCTTTTGAAGAAGGCAAGACCACGAGTTTCATCCACTTTTTGTAGAGGTTGATAAATATTCCTAACCGAGTATTTTCCATTCGTATCATGAATCCAATTCTAAGAGTCATAAGAGTGTTGGTTAGACACAAATCCATGGAGATGTCTAAGGAGTTCTTCAAAATCCTCCACCTCCCAAGAGAATAAGTTCCTTCTCCATCTCAAAATCCACGACCAAACCCCGTTATTCCATGCACCCAAGGAAATAACAGTAGCCTATTTGTCCAAAGCCACCTGTAATAATCTGGGAAAAGATTTTTTGAGAGTATCTATCCCCGCCCATAAACCAGTCTAAAATTTAACAGAAGAGCCACAACCTAAAGTCCTACGGATACCATCATTTACTCAACCACGACCTATTTCTTCTATGTTCTGACTAAGATTATCTAGTTCTCTCCATCAAATATAACCCCTCCTAAAGCACTCTAAGTCACCATCCCATGTACACCTTAAAAACTCATCCTCATACCTCAACTTTAACACGTTCACCCAAAGAGAGTCTCTCTCAAACAACAATATCCATTTCCATTTATCTAACAGAGCTAAGTTAAATAGGAATAGATTTTTAATCCCAAGACCCCTTTTTCATCTTTAGGCCTTCACAATTTCTCCCACCTCACCCAATGAATCCATTTTCTCTCTTAATGCTTCCCCCGAAGAATTTACCACACTAATCGGGGCTTTATAGAATCGGGGCTTTATAGAAAGAAAAGAAATATATAGGTAAGGAACATAATAATGATTTTAGAAGAGTGACCCTACCACCAAAAGAGATGAGCTTATGCTTCCAAAGAGAGATTTTCTTTTGGAAAGAATCAATGATAGGAGACCAAGTAGAAAACCCTTTTAGGATTTGTGCCACAAGGAATTTCCAAGAAATTGAAAGGGATGGAGCCAATATCATAATACAATTTATCCATCGACTTCATAATAAAGTCACGGCTCGAGTTTATACCTATAAAACAACTTTTGTGAAAGTTAATTTTCAGCCTAAAAGTCAATTCGAAATATTTAAGGATACTTTTTAGCACCATAACATTATGCTCAAAATTCTCTCTAATTAGAAAGGTGCCATCTGCATATTGAAGATGAGATAATGCCACTAAGACCTTATGATAATGTCACTAAGACCTTCAGCAACAATAAGGAAAAGAAAAGGAGCTAAAAGATTGCATTGTATCAAACCTCTAGCCATATAAAATTCTTTGATAGGACTCTCATTTACCAAAATGGACACGAAATTTACCTTGAAGTAAATTCTTTATCCACATCCTCCATTTAAGACAAAAATCCAATCTCTCCATCATATAAATGAGGAACTCCAAATTCACTTAGTCATAAGCCATTACGAAGTCTACTTTCATAATAAAGCAATCTGCTTAGCTTGATCAATTACCTCATTAGCCACCACTATTCCATCCATGATAAATCTACCTTTTATAAAGGTAGACTGGCAATCAGAAATAACCAAGTGGATCACCTTTTTAATTCTAGCATCGAGCAGCTTCAAGATAATCTTTTGAATACATCCAATGAGGGAGATGAGACGAAAATCATTGAGACCCTGTGGAATTTTGTTCTTTGGAATAAGAACAATAAACAAAGCATTATATCATCTAGGAAGGTTTTCGAATCTATAGAAGTCATCCACCAAACTGATCAGGTCATCCTTAACGCAAACCTAGAACTTTTTGAAGAAAGTAAAATTGTAACCATCAGGTCTAGGACTTTTATCACCATCACAACTCCATATGGCTTCCTTGATTTCTTCAACCTCAAATTTTGCAGTTAAGAAAGCATTATTCTCATCAGACAAACAATTAAAATCAATATCATCAAGAGAAGGTATGTTCCGGTAGTTCTCCTCAAAGAATGTTGAAATGTGATTTTTAAGCGTGATTAGGTCATCAATCTACTCCCAATCAATATCAAAACCTGTGATTTTCTTGACACTCCGGTTTTTGTTTATAGATAAGTGGAAGAATTTAGAGTTAGTCAATTATCTTACAAAAGAACAGTTCAAGTTATTATAATTATTTCTTCATTCATATTTTAATGATCGTACATGCCAATTGTTTAACACATTGTTTGAAATGATGGCCTATGATGTAAGGTCTCGTTAGATCCTCAATATTATCAAAAGGTTAATTGTCAATGTGAGAGACAGTTATTGAGAGGGGTAACCACACACCCCAAAAATGATTAGTTCTTTACCCAAAATTGGGGAAAGTTCGAGATACTCTTAGTAGTACCAAAAACATTGTTTGAAAGTGAATATTTTGAAGCAGCTATTTTATATGAGGAGACATATGTTGGTGGTCTGCTCTCTTATATGATACATTATAATAATTGACATTATATGTCAAAAAATTGAGATTCAATCCTTTACTTAGTTTAAAGTTGATTTTTGTGTGATAATACTTGTAAGTGTAAATCTACACTTCCAATTAATTTTCATATAAGGTAACTTTAAATTTTACACTCTGGTTAACAATGTTTTATCAATTATTTAATTAATTTTAATATCTTATATAAGTTGGAACACAGAAGTTGAATTGTGAATGGAATGAATGAAACCAGAGTGAATGGAATGAAGAGAATGAGTTGCAGATTGAAAGTAAAGTGCAAATAGAAGTGATGATGTGAGAATTATGCAGGGAAGATTATGTAGAGAGCGCATTGAGGAATGAATATCAATGAATTTTATATTTTGTGTGTTAATTGCAAAGAGATAGTTAGGATTTACTATTTATAAAAACCCTTAACTAACTCAACTAGAATTTGAATTATACTTTCAACACTCCCCTATAATTCGAAATCTACAAACAAACGTCGAAGTCCAAAACATTTAACTACTCAAAACAATCAAATCTACTCCTGCATCAAACCTTGAAATTCTATCTTCATCCTCAAGTCTTTAAACTTATCTATCTTCAAAGGCTTAGTCATAATATCTGCCAATTGAAGCTCACTCTTGCAATGGATGAGCTTAATTCCTCCTTCTACAACCCGCTGCCTTAAGTAATGGTACCTTGTTTCAATATACTTGCTTCTATCATGTGAGACTGGATTCTTGGCTAAATCAATTGCTGAATTATTGTCTATCAAAAATGCTATTACTTATCCATTTTCAATACCAAGTTCCAGCATCAATGATGATAACCAAATTTCTTGGTTAGCTGTTGCACAAGCTGCTATGTACTCAGCTTCACAAGTTGATAATGCCACAACCTTTTGTTTCGGTGAACACCAAGATATAGGAGCACCTACAACCATGAACACATACCCCATTGTGCTCTTTATATCTAATATATCTCCACACCAATCAGAGTCGGAATAGGCCATGAGTTGTGAGCTAATCTTCTCATTTTGATGAGGAAAAACAATGCCAACATCATGTGTTCCCTTTAGATATCTCAAAATTCTTTTGGCTGCAATCATGTGAGGTGTCTTGGATCACTTATGAACCTACTAATCACACCTACACTGAAAAATATTTATGGTCTATAGTGGCAAATGTACCTCAAACTTCCCACAATTTGCCTAAACAATGTTGCATCCATAACCGTTTCTCCCCCACAATTATCCAATTTCATATTCATCTCAGCTGGAGTTTGTGAGGCATTGCAATTCATCATATTGAACTTGTTTAACACCTCAAGTAGGTAGTTCTTTTGGTGCATGAATAACCTTCTCTAAGTGTGTTGAAATTCCAGACCAAGGAAGTATGACAATCTTCCCAAATCCGCCATTTCAAACGCACCCTTTAGGCTTTCCTTCAACTCTTCAATTCCTCTCGAGCTACTACATCTCATTATAAGATTATCTACATATAGTGAGATGAACAAGACACTATGGTTTTGGTCTATAGTCTTGATGTACACACCATGCTCAACCGTGCATTTATGAAAACTAGAGTCATGTATAAATTTGTCAATCCTCTTGTTCCATGCTCTAGGTGCTTGTTTTAATCCATAGAGTGCTTTCTTGAGTCTTAGCACTTTATCATCATTGCCTTTGCTGATAAAACCATAGGGTTGAGACACAAACACCATTTCTTCTAGTGGACAATTGAGAAAGACTAACTTGACATCCAATTGGCACAACCTCCATTTCTTCCAACTAGCTAAGGCCCCCATAAGTCTCACAGTTTCCAATCTAGTCACTCGTGCAAAGACCTCAGATTAGTCAAGTCTTTCCTTTTGCATGAACCCTTTGGCCACAAGCCTGACTTTGTGCTTTTCTATAGAGCAATCAGTTTTTAGCTTAACCTTGAAGATCCATTTGACATCTATACGAGCTTTCTAATCTGACATGGTAACCAATTCCCATGTGTCATTCTTATCTATTGACTTGATCTCTTCTAGCATAGCATCTCCCCAAACATTACTAGAGATTGCTTCTTCAAAGCTTACTAGCTCAGCATCAGCTAGTAGAGCCATGTGTTGAATCAAGTCTCCATCTATATTGATAGCCCTATCAGAATAGAGGTGAAAGTCTTTGAGTCTAGATGAAATATTCCTTTGTCTTCTTGGTCTTTCAACAATTCCTTGTTACATATTCTTTTGCACATGGCTTGGTGCATCTATCTCTTGTTCTCTCATCAGTTCATCATGTTCTCAATCCACATTCAAGCTAGCCATATGAATAGTGTTGTCTTGAGACCATTTCCATGATTCAGATTCATCAAAGTGTACATCTCTACTGAACACAACTTTCTTGTTTGTAGGATTGTACAATTTATATGAACTAGTAGGATTGTATCCAATTAAGATCATTGGTTCACTCTTGTTGTCTAGCTTCTTTCTTCATTGATCTAGTATATGACTATAATAGAGTGAGCCAAATATCCTTAGATGTTCCACTGAAGGTTTTACTCCTGACCAAGCCTCTTCTGGCACTACTTAATTCAGCTTCTAAGTAGGACATCTACTCTGAAAAAATGAGCAGTGGTGATTGCTTCTCCCCAAAAACTGTGTGGGAGAGATTCTTGATCTTCAACAGGCTCCTAACCTTGATTTGTTCCATTCCTTCTTTATGCAATTCCATTGTACTAAGGTGTGTATGGAATAGTTACCTCCTGTACAATTCCTTGCTCCTTGCACAATTCAGCAAACTCCCTTGATGTGTACTCACCACCACCATCGTTTTTAAGGATCTTTATGCTCCTCCCATATTGCTTTTCTTCCAATCTCTTAAAGTCTTTAAAGATTGAGAAGACTTCATTCTTGAGTTTGATTAGATAGATCCACAACTTGCTGCTCAAGTCATCTATGAGTGAGACAAAGTACTTGTTGTTTCATAGTGAAGAAACATCAAATGGCTCACATACATAAGAGTAAACTATGTGTAGCAAGTCATTTGCTCTTGAGGCAGTGTATAAGTTGAAAGAATTTCTTGGCTGCTTGCTAATAAGGAAATTGTCACACACCTTCTTTGGAAGATCTATTGAAGGCAATCCTGGAACCATGTCTCTAGTTCTCAACATACTCAAGTCTCTGAAGTTCAAATCCCAAATCTTAGATGCCAAAGCCAAGAATCCTCAGATAGTATCATAGCAGATAACCACCGAGATTCCATCATTAGCAAGAGAGGTTGATTACCATTTTCTGTTTCAACTTCTTCTTTTGCCATGTGTGCTTCATTATGTTGTCTGTTTCTATTATCACCTTGGCTAGGAGAGGCTTTGCATTCATTTGAGAAGTGGTCAATTTTGCCACAATTGAAGCACTTTATCTTCTTCATATCCACTACTTTTCTACCTCCTCTCCATTGATTGAAACCCCTTATCTTGATTGAGCCTTCTAATCTATTAGTATTGATTCTTTCTTGATCTCTTTGTTGAAGATTCTTGAAATTTCCACCTCTGAAATCTCTACATCTACCTTAAAATCCATTTCTTCCACCAAAGCTCCTTCTACTTGTATGAGCTTGTAAGGCCTCCTCAACAGGTCTTTATATGGATTTTTTCACGAGCTTTTGCTCATGTGCCTCAAGAGAACCTTGAAGAGCTTCCACCTTCATTTCTTCTAATGTTTTGGACTCCTCAATTGCCACTACAATATGATCAAATTTTGGAGTTAAAGTGCGAAGGATCTTTTCTGTAACATCCCAAAAATTACAATATTTTAGAAATAAATTTTTGAACCACATATTATAGTTTTATTCTATGATAAAATATGTACAATGATATAATCAATTTATTTTAAGAAGGTATCTCAACATTAATATAAGAAATATAATATAATTGTATTGTTATTATATTCTTATTGTTATATTTATCGTTATTATTATCATACAATTATGTTTGTTAACATATTGTTTGATCTTACACGATACTATTTATGTATAGACTATTTTATTTTATTATTATGATGATATGTTTTCTTTATATAATTTGTATTATCCACATAAGCCAAGTTTTTGTTTATAGATAAGTGGAAGAATTTAGAGTTAGTCTATTATCTTACAAAAGAACGGTTCAAGTTATTATAATTGTTTCTTAATTAATATTTTAATGATCGTACATGCCAATTATTTAACACATTGTTTGAAATGATGGCCTATGATGTAAGACCTCGTTAGATCCTCAATAATACCAAAAGGTTAATGGTCAATGTGAGAGACACTTATTGAGAGAGGTAACCATACACTCCAAAAATGATTAGTTCTTTACCCAAAATTGGGGAAAGTTCGAGATACTCTCAGTAGTACCAAAAACATTATTTGAAAGTGAATATTTGAAGCAACTATTTTATATGAGGAGACATATGTTGGTGGTTTGCTCTCTTATATCATGCATTATAATAATTGACATTATATGTCAAAAAATCGAGATTTAATCCTTTAATTAGTTTAAAGTTGATTTTTGTGCGATAATACATGTAAGTGTAAATCTACACTTCCAATTAATTTTCATAGAAGGTAACTGTAAATTTTACACTCTGGTTAAGAATGTTTTATCAATTATTTAATTAATTTTAATATCTTGTATATGTTGGAACACAGAACTTGAATTGTGAATGGAATGAATGAAACCAGAGTGAATGGAATGAAGAGAATGAGTTGCATATTGAAAGTAAAGTGCAAATAGAAGTGATGATGTGAGAATTATGCAGGGAAGATTATGTAGAGATGGAATTGAAGTTGAGAGGAATGAATATCAATGAATTTTATATTTTGTGTGTTAATTGCAAATAGATAGTTAGGATTTACTATTTATAAAAACCCTTAACTAACTCAACTAGAATTTGAATTATACTTTCAACACTCCCCTATAATTCGAAATCTACAAACAAACCTCGAAGTCCAAAACATTTAACTACTCAAAACAATCAAATCTACTCCTGCATCAAACCTTGAAATTCTATCTTCATCCTCAAGTCTTTAAACTTATCTATCTTCAAAGGCTTAGTCATAATATCTGCCAATTGAAGCTCACTCTTGCAATGGATGAGCTTAATTCCTCCTTCTACAACCCGCTGCCTTAAGTAATGGTACCTTGTTTCAATATACTTGCTTCTATCATGTGAGACTGGATTCTTGGCTAAATCAATTGTTGATTTATTGTCTATCAACAATTCTATTACTTATCCATTTTCAATACCAAGTTCCAGCATCAATGATGATAACCAAATTGCTTGGTTAGCTTTTGCACAAGCTGCTATGTACTCAGCTTCACAAGTTGACAATGCCACAACCCTTTGTTTCGGTGAACACCAAGATATAGGAGCACCTACAACCATGAACACATACCCCATTGTACTCTTTATATCTAATATATCTTCACACCAATCAGAGTCGGAATAGGCCATGAGTTGTGAGCTAATCTTCTCATTTTGATGAGGAAAAACAATGCCAACATCATGTGTTCCCTTTAGATATCTCAAAATTCTTTTGGCTGCAATCATGTGAGGTGTCTTGGATCACTTATGAACCTACTAATCACACCTACACTGAAAAATATTTATGGTCTATAGTGGCAAATGTACCTCAAACTTCCCACAATTTGCCTAAACAATGTTGCATCCACAACCATTTCTCCTCCACAATTATCCAATTTCATATTCATCTCAGCTGGAGTTTGTGAGGCATTGCAATTCATCATATTGAACTTGTTTAACACCTCAAGTAGGTAGTTCTTTTGGTGCATGAATAACCCTCTCTTAGTGTGTTGAAATTCCAGACCAAGGAAGTATGACAATCTTCCCAAATCTGTCATTTGAAACGCACCCTCTAGGCTTTCCTTCAACTCTTCAATTCCTCTCGAGCTACTACATCTCATTAGAAGATTATCTACATATAGTGAGATAAACAAGACACTATGGTTTTGGTCTATAGTCTTGATGTACACACCATACTCAACTGTGCATTTATGCAAACTAGAGTCATGTATAAATTTGTCAATCCTCTTGTTCCATGCTCTAGGTGCTTGTTTTAATCCATAGAGTGCTTTCTTGAGTCTTAGCACTTTATCATCATTGCCTTTGCTGATAAAACCACGGGGTTGAGACACAAACACCATTTCCTCTAGTGGACAATTGAGAAAGACTAACTTGACATCCAATTGGCACAACCTCCATTTCTTCCAACTAGCTAAGGCCCCCATAAGTCTCACAGTTTCCAATCTAGTCACTCGTGCAAAGACCTCAGATTAGTCAAGTCTTTCCTTTTGCATGAACCCTTTGGCCACAAGCCTGACTTTGTGCTTTTCTATAGAGCAATCATTTTTTAGCTTAACCTTGAAGATCCATTTGACATCTATACGTGCTTTCTGATCTGACAGGGTAACCAATTCCCATGTGTCATTCTTATCTATTGACTTGATCTCTTCTAGCATAGCATCTCTCGAAACATTACTAGAGATTGCTTCTTCAAAGCTTACTAGCTCATCATCAACTAGTAGAGCCATGTGTTGAATCAAGTCTCCATCTATATTGATAGCCCTATCAGAATAGAGGTGAAAGTCTTTGAGTCTAGATGAAATATTCATTTGTCTTCTTGGTCTTTCAACAATTCCTTGTTGCATATTCTCTCAATCCAGATTCAAGCTAGCCATATGAATAGTGTTGTCTTGAGACCATTTCCATGATTCAGATTTATCAAAGTGTACATCTCTACTGTACACAACTTTCTTGTTTGTAGGATTGTACAATTTATATGTACTAGTAGAATTGTATCCAATTAAGATCATTGGTTCACTCTTGTTGTCTAGCTTCTTTCTTCATTTATATGAGGAGACATATTTTGGTGGTCTGCTCTCTTGTATCATACATTATAATAATTGACATTATATGTCAAAAAATTGAGATTCAATCCTTTAATTAGTTTAAAGTTGATTTTTGTGCGATAATACATGTAAGTGTAAATCTACACTTCCAATTAATTTTCCTAGAAGGTAACTGTAAACTTTACACTCTGGTTAAGAATGTTTTATCTATTATTTAATTAATTTTAATATCTTATATATGTTGGAACAGAGAAGTTGAATTGTGAATGGAATGAATACAACCAGAGTGAATGAAATGAAGAGAATGAGTTGCAGATTGAAAGTACAGAGCAAATAGAAGTGATGATGTGAGAATTATGCAAGGAAGATTATGCAGAGAGAGAATTGAAGTTGAGAGGAATGAATATCAATGAATTTTATATTTTGTATGTTTATTGCAAAGAGATAGTTAGGATTTACTATTTATAAAAATCCTTAACTAACTCAACTAGAATTTGAATTACATTTTCAACAATATAAATATGACTAAACTTGTCACGTGCAAAAATAGAATATAATTGAAAACTAAACGATGATGAAAACATTATACTAATAATACATTAAAAGATTGAACAAAATTTAGATATTCAAATGTAGATATAATAGATACATGTATCTCTCGGTTGAAACAAAACCAAAGAAATAATTTAATAATTTAATATTGGAAGTACAAATACGAACCACCTAACCCCATTCGTTTTCTATATAATTTGTATTATACCACTGCCCTCCATTCCAATAGTTGCCATGAGGAAAATTTGAGATTTTTTTAAAAACTTAGCAAATAAACAAAGAAAGAAAAGAAAATCAGACCATATACGCGCATTAGTTAATTAGAATAGAAGGAAACTCCCAACATGCACACTCTAAAGCCAAACCGCTACATATATTTTTGTATAACTAACGTACCCCGAGTTAACATTGTCTCTAAAAAGACAAATATATTATAATCAAAATGAAAAAATATAAAGATATGACATTTTTCCTTTAAATATATTTATATGTATGATACTTTTATCCTTTATTGTAAATGTAAGAACAAAAACTTATCTCTATTATTAGAGAGAATACTCTCATCTAATCATCTAATCATCTAATAGATAAGAAGTAATTAATCTCTTTCGGAGTGTGACTAATTATTATTGCGATCCATAATTACTAACAATATTATACTTTCACACACTTAGATCACATTATTATTTACAAGCTTGTAGTTATATAATTTGCGTCCCTAGATAATATCATTTTGATTTAAGCCGTCCCTAATTTTATTTAGTATTACTTCCTAATTTTGAGTAATGGTTGATTTTCTTTTCTGTCATTAAATTTGGATAAAAAATGATAACATGAAGAAACTAAACTTAAATGAGGAAAAAAAAAAGATTAAAATCATTGCGACACAAACACAAATTTACTTAGAAAAAACGCGTTGATTTTAGTTTTTGTGTTTTTATTTTGTAAGTATTCACTCCCCCACCTTAGCACTCTGCATCAATGTTATTGACGAATACAAAAATCAACACCTACTCAAGATGAATACATTGAATGATAACAAAGCTCGTGGACTAAAATCAACATAACTCATAAATGTAAGGATAAAAATGTATTTAATCCTTATTATTTATATATAAAACATACATTTTTATTTTACCATCTGACTATAATCAAAATGTCTCATTTTTTACATATATTCTTCCATTAACTAATTTTATCATATAACCAGGCAAAAGAAGTGTAAACAAAAATGATGTAAATCTTTGCTCAATATATCTCACATTATCATATTATGCATGCAGCGCCTTCTCTTAAGACTTAAGAGTGTGACAAATACATGTGAGAAATGTGAAAATATTTTTAACCCACATAAATAATTTTATAATTCTTGCAAAATATTCAATCTCACTGCTCTTACTTTTATTCCTTTTTAAATTTATTATGTTATAAAGTATTATTATTATTCTATTCATAAATTTGTTCAATACATTATTAGTTTTAGTTATCATTGTTTTATATTATTATATCATTGATATATAATTACCCTACTTTTTTCTGGCAGAGGACGGGCAAAATATTAGGACCACCCTTTATGCATGCTTTTACGATAAAGGATCATAAGAAAAGGTTACATTATTTCAACACTCAGCATATGGTACCTTAACAACATTTTACCTACACGATTATATCACTTCATAAATTTGTATTATTTTGGCATACATATGGTACCTTCACAACATTTTACTTGCATGATTATATAATTTCAAGGTCCACTTTTAAAGTTTGTAGGGCCCAAAAAGTGGGAAAAGAACAAAAGTGAAAAGTAAAGCTTTACAAAAAAATATGATTATAATATTACTATGTGTGAGTGACTAAAGTGGGGTATGTGATCACAGCTAGTGTTCTACTTAACGAAGAAGGGGGAAGGGGGTTTCTTTCATCTATGGGTTGATTCTTATCCAAACCAAAATTTCAAACCCCAAATAATGATTTTAGTTAACAATTATTAAAAAGAATATTTTGTAAACAAAAAAGCATGAAAGGTGAAGAGATGAACACATTGAACTCTGAATTTGCAATTTGGTCATCACATGCTTTGAGAAAATGGTGCTTTCTATCGGTTTTTTAGTACTACCAAGAATTATTTACTCTTTTTTGTGTGGATATGTAACTAATCTTTTTTGGAATGTGTCACTATTCTTCCCAACAAGTGTTACCCATAAAAATTGAATTTTTGATATTTTGGTCATCCTGAAAATTTTACAATATCTTATATTATTAGACCAACATCTTATTATCGACTATTAACTGAATTTGAAATTTGCCTAAAAGCATGTGCATATTTAAGCTTGATAGTAAATTTTGATTATGGAAAGAAATAGCTCATTTCAATTTTCAAGTGAGAAACACATTCTAGATGACAAGATGCATAATAGGGAATTGTGGAAAAAGAAAATAGGATTGCGCATTGCCTCTTATTATTTATTATTCAATGATGAATATTACATTATCAATACACACTAGTAAAAATTGATACAAAAGTCAATGATTAGTGTACCATAAATAAATAAATATATATTAACATCCTATCCATTTTGCACGTACACTTTTTAAAATAGATACATGCATTGTAGACATGCCAAAATTACTTTCAAAATAGATACATGTATTTTGGTTAAGGGTGGAAATACCAATGATGTAAAAATTGTACCGTATAGGCCGGTTCAACCGGAAAACCAGTGAAGTGGTCCCCTAACCAGTACGGTACAGATGTTGAATCGGTCAAGTATTAAAATCGGTCACAACTGGTTAAAAATCGGTCAAAACCGGTGAACCGACAGATATTTGACTAAACCGGCCGTTTATACACATATATTTTTTTTGAAAAAAAAACTTGAAAACTTAAAAACTCATTACAAGGTGACCCGTCTTTCCAACCCTTCTTCAACACTTCAAGGCACATGATTCCAAGGTATACTTAAATTACATCTTTTGGTTTCTAACATTCGTGTGTAATCTCAGTGACATTTGTGAATATTGGAGTATTGTCTGCAGATAGAATTTGGTGCAAAAATATAATATCGATATGAGACAACTTTGACTCATTGATGTTAAATGTTAAAACTCCAAATTTATTTGTTTTGTAGAGCGAGTTGTGAACTTGTGTTATTTATTTATATTTTACAGTTGTTAAGTAATACTTTTGAATTGATATATATTTTGTAATTTAGACTTTGAATTTGTTAAAGACTTAAAGTTGTTTGTTTATGTAAATTTTGAGTAGATTATGAATATGAATTATAACTTTGAGTATCAACCTATTTGGAATTTTTTTGTTATAGGTTTATATATATATATGAACATAAGTAAGTATGTCCGGTTTAATCAGCATGCGATTTAATTACTGAACTATTAGTTGAACCACTTTACCACTATATATCAGTACTTTGACCGATTTGATAAACGGTACGGTTTTAACAACACTAGGAAATACATCAAAATTAGCTTTAAACACTAAGTCTACATGACATATAGGAGATTACATGTAACATGTATGCTCTTTAAAAAAAATTCAAAGCATAAATTTGACATCTATTTAAATTTCAATCTGACCTATTAACATATTTCAATATTTGTTATACTATAAGATCTTGAAATATTTCAACATATCTATATTTAAATCGACTTATAGTCTTATTTTTAATTAGATTCATCTAACCTAATAATTAAATTATTTTTTGTGTATAATTTATATTAAAATCATATGAGCTTAGATCTAACATGTGTGCTCTTTAATTTTTTTTTTCAAAGCATAAGTTTGACCTATTTAAAAGTTCAGTTTCACTTACTAACATATTTAAATGTTTATTATACTGTAAGATCTTGAAATATTTTAATATATCTAGATTTAAATCGACTTATAATCTTATATTTAAGAAGATTCATCTAACCAAATAATTAAATTATTTTTTTGTGTATATTTCATATTAAAATTATATATATATATATATATATTTATTACTGATACTAAAATAATATAATACGAATATTATTATATAATATAATTAAATCAGAAAGTTGTTAAGCATAATAAACTTATTAAATCACCTAAATTCTAACATTAAACTAATATACTTTTTAAAGAGAATGAGTGTAATATGTTTACCAAAAAAAAGTTTAGTTTGACTTAGCTAAGTCAAATAATAGGTCGACATATTTCCACTACTCTTTTATTAAAAGTCATAATTAAAAAATAATTGTTTTAAATTGGATTTTCTACAATTCTATTTTGTGCAACTCCAACATTGCTCAAAGTAAAGTACATCATTGGAGATTGATCTATGTTTTGATGAAGACCAACATGAAGATAAGTTTGAAGATCATTCAACAAACAATATGTCAAGGACTCAAGTGGTGACTTATTAGACTTAGGTTATAATTTTTTATAATCTTTTAAGTCTAAGATGTTTGTCATAGATATTGAGTCTAAGTTAGGTAAACCTAGGTGTGAGTCACACAAGACTTAATAAAATAATTAATCTACTAAAATGAGACATCATCTAAAAATATATGATAATTATGTTCATGCATTTAAATACATTGATTTTGTGCATTAAAGATATTATATTTGGAAATCATGTATTGCATGAACATATATCATATAGGTAGTTCACCATGCATTAACAATCTGATTTTACATTGTTTAATCGATTATGAATAGCGTCAATCGATTAATAGAATCACAGTTTCAACAGAAAATTGGAAAACTGAAAATAGTTATTTTCAACAACCCGTTAATCGATTAACTGTGACTTTAGACAATTTTCTATTTAAACTGAAATATCAGCATATGTGGCATAAGAATCTTTACATTTTTACATCATTTTCTCTCCATATTTTCGAGTTAGTCACTGTCATATCTAGTAAAAAATATTGCATGTTGCATTAGGAGAAAAATTAGATCATACTAAGGCTTTAAGTTTCATATTCATATTGCATGTTCTTTGAAAATCTTTCTTGCATCATTCTTGTGTTTCTTGGAAAGAAAAGAGATAGTTTTTATTGATTGCATAATTTCAAAAATTTCATGCATGTACATTCATATTAGACTAGGAAGTCTTCTGAGTTCTTGCTTAGGTTTTAGTCTTTGATCTTTATTGTAAAATCCGAGTATTAAGTACTCATTCATAACTCAAAACATTGTAATTCAAGGATTATGAAAATCCTAGCTGCGGTTAGGTAAAGTGTTCTTTACAAAGATTTGGAGGTCTCTGGATAAAGAGCGATATTTTGGCTGGGGCCGAATCGCGATAAAAAATATTTTCTTGGGAGGCAATTTTAGGAAAGGTCAAACCAAGGGTGACGAAGTTCTTTGGGTTCCAAGAAAGAAGTGTTCGAGTCTTGTAATTGGAAGCATGTAGGTAACTATATATTGTATTCTATAGTGAAGAAGAAAATCTCTCAAGATCATAAGGGGAGGCCTGAATGTAGTTTTGTACTAGACCGAAAAACGAACCAGGATAACATGATATAACATGATAATTTGTATACTGGTTCTGTGCTATAACTAGTTTAATTTTGCGTAAAAATATATGTTATATGATTGCCTGATTTCTGAGTTGTTAAACAAAATTTTCTGCATTCTGTTTTTACCGTGTTTAATCGATTATGAATATTGCTTAATCGATTAACTAAGCATTTTTCAACAAGTATACAAAAATCCGAAAAGCGAAACTTGAGTTCCGGTACATCTATTCAACCCCTTCTAAGTATGTTTTGTCCACTAATACTTTTTCCTTTGAATTCTACACAATTGTTATAACATTGATCACGTATTCATATATAACTGCATCCATGACCAAATTTTAAAATATCAGTTACAAATTAAAGCAGTATTTACTTATTTATTTTTGTTAAAATTAAAACTACAGAAAAACATGCCACTAATTTTGAAGTTATAAATTATAACCTGTTTACCTATCTATAGCGGCATATATTTCTGGTTTATTCACCAATATAACATAAATACGTTCAAGGAAAAGGTGCCTTTACTTTCATCTGAGTTTCCACAAAATCAATGGCAAAACCTTGTCCATGTTGTTTCCAATAATCTGCCATTGGACTTATCATCTCTGGTTCTTCAATTTCTAATCTTGAACTTTTCATGCTCTCTGAGGATATGTTGTATTTGGTATCCCTCTCATGAACCAGGTCTGGTCTCACTAACCCAGGACTCACAGCTTGTGGAGACATCATTAGGGATGGTGCACCCAAAGGAAGCTTGTCCCCTATATTTTCAATTTTCACTAATGGGTTTATATATGTTTTCATAATCAAAATTCTATACACTATTTTCACATGGTAAAAGATTACCATAACAAATGTGTGCAATGTAAATGCTTCTAAAAAAATATTCATGTATCCAGTGGATATATAAATATCAGTCATTAGATTATAATCACTGGTACATTGTATTTTTTATACATACTGTCAGATTTGGACCAGACCATGCTGTCCAATCGGTCTGATTATTAACTGGACTTGAAAATGACTATGGTTTAAAATTTTAATTAAATGAGAGGTTTGACTTCTTTGAAGTAGAGAAATTTTGGTCCGACCATGTTAAACTCGGTTAAACTAGAATATTTCAAAAAGTGAACTGGGCGACTCACTTAAGAGTATGATAAAAAACTCATAAATGACTAAATTGATCAATATTTGTCTTGGACGAATTCAAATATTTTAGTTTTTGAAAGACCAAATTAATAAATGGGAGAACTAATATTATTTGTGTCAAGTTAATACACAATTTAAGGTACTTTTGACGTGTGCAACCAATTATAACAAGAAATATTAGGCAAATACATGTTTGTATGAAAATATAAACAAATGTATATACCTCTATCGACCTGCCAAGTACACCAGAATTTGCCATAAGTTTTGGCAATGTTTTCCAGCTCTGGCATTGCAATCATCTCCGGAACTCTAGGAGTCACCAACAAACCAGATTTGATCTGCACCATCATCCAAATGAGTTGGCCAAAACATTTTTCTAAAATACAAATCATTTCATAAGGAGAAAAAATAATGATGCAAGCAAATGTAGAAGCTCTAAGTTGTAGCTCAAAAACCTCATATGCATGAGAGTGCCAAAGTTTCTGCTCCTCAGGAGGAAGTGTTTCAAAGATATCATCAGAGACTATATACTCCACACCTTTTAGAAAAAAGAAGAAAAACTAAATAAGTTTTATACTAATATTTAGTGATATTTTCACACGTACAATGTTTTTAATATTTTAAACAACACAACCTAATCTCAATTCAAAATCATAAGATTACTCTGTCAAAGCATGAATGGACATTAACAATGCATACCAAATAGACTACATGACTTCAATCACTATTACAATTGCCATCATATTACTCTCCACTACCTTGGCATAACATTTTTTTAATGATTCAAATTTTAATTTCTTTAATAAATTAAATTTAAAAATCTTTAAGACTCATTCTTCATCTCATAGTCCAATATTGTTATATTCTAATGCTGGAAAGTCTAGTAGTTAAGAGAATCCTATTATGTTCTAGAGTCTAGTAGTTAAGAGGAATCTCAGCTAATCATTCTAGTATTGCAACAACTATTACAATTCACGTCATAGTATTGAAATAACTATTAGAATTGTCATCATATATTGCAATTTTAGTAATCACTATCACACACAATTCCTGCTCTTAAATAAGTGTTTCTAACACTTTCACATACCACACTATTACTAGAGATCAAAAACAAAAATCACGGAATATTGCCTCAAATTGTAATAGTAATTGAAGCTGCAATTTCTTGAAATGTTCACAATTATAATAAACATAATGACAACAGCAACAAGTGCATTAACCAGAATCTAAAAATTATAAATAGCAAGAGTGAAGTGAGTGAACTTTACCAACAAGACGAGCATTATTCTGATCAGAGTCATAGACAGCGCACTGAAGAAACTCCTGATTGAGGCGAGAGCAATAGTGGTGAGTCTCAATCTGACGAGACATGTCATGGCTATAGATAGCAAATGAGCACACGTGTTGAGATATCTGCTTTATCGGCTTTAGAGACTGCACCATCATCGCACTTTTATCGATGAAGTGCTGTCCCATTGTCATTGGCTCCCCGGGCGGTGTCGGATCATTACCCTTAGCTGGTGTGGGATCCGGTGACTTATCGCTCGAAGCCATTTAAAACTCTCGATGAATAATAAGTGTTGTCAATAATATGTGTATGGTTTGGTGTGTTATGTTATATAGAAGATTGAGAAAGGAGAACCACGTGGCGTGGGTTTTGGGTTTGGTTCCACGTGGACATGCAATGATGCTTATGTGGGTGAGAGCGGTGAAGATGTGTTGTCATTTTTGCCACTTGGAGGTTATGAAACGACACGTTTACTTGTGTTTTGTTAAGAGAGTTGCAAAGGTTGACACCATCAAATGATGATCCTAACGGTATGCTTCTTCACACTCGTCAATAAAACGACCACCGTGAAAATCTTTACGAACCGGAAGGAATTGGAACCCGACCCATCGCCGGATTCTCCAATCCAAATGAGGATTTTGGTTATCATGTTCTACCCTTCTACCTGAACCTCCTAAGGCGCTTGTGGAAAAGAATCCAGTAATGGAGAGACCATGCTGTTTTTGTTTTTCATCCCATTGTGCCCCATACTCATTTTATTAATGGAGAGAAAAGTGATAGGTTTTAAAGTAAAGAAAAAAAATAACAAATATTTATATTCTTTTTACTTAAAATAATATTACACATTTACTTTTAAAATACAATAAAAAGTTATTTATCTCTTTATTACTTGAGAGGAGCGTACTAAAATGGAATGGTAGTGAGAAAATTACTATTAAGATTACATAAAGATAAGTGTTTTAAAACAAGAAAATCCAATGTATAATTATACATTTATTATATTTCTTTTTGTAAATTTCAAGTTTATTTAATTTAAAATTATTCAAAAAATTAGGACACTTAATTTTTTATATGTGTTATATGTTAAAACATAAGTTCAGTAATAGACTCTCTGGTATTGGAGAAGATCTCGGCCTAATAAAATATATTTTTGTTTTTTAAAACAAGAAATTTGAAGTATTTACTTTTTCAATATCGGCATTATATTCACAAGATAAAAATGTTACATTATTTTTTATTTTACTTTTTTTTATGTACTCTCCCCGCCGATACCTGAATTTTTCTTCAACCGTTAGGCTAGTGTTCAATGATTTCTCTTGTGTAATTTCTTAATTTTTACCATTTTTTCTTGTGCTTTTGCCCCTTCATCTAAAAAAGGGCTAAATTACCTAACTGAAGAGTTCGGGTCCAAAAGCTTATGACTAATAAAGCTATATTATTAAATTAAAACTGTTTAATATGATTAATTGATTGACTAGGACATGTAAGTCTGTAATTTTTTTAAAGCTTTAACCAAACATACTCACTTATTTTCAGTCAAAAGATATATATAAATATATTGGTTATAAACCTCTTTAGCTATGTTGCCAAACACACGGTATCTTTAAGTTTTTTTAAATTAAATAGAAACTACTTAATATGTTAAAAATCCCAATGGAAGTTTCTAATTTTTATTTTCCTAGTGTAATATTTAAATTTTTATGTAAAAAAAACTGTAATATTGCGAAGGCGCGAATACTGAGTTTACCATCACCTCCAACTTTGTTATTCTTCACACTGAACTTGTTAAACCAGCGTTTAAATGAGAATGCTTACATGTATGAATTATTGTTCAATTCAAAGAAATCAACAAATATCGACAGTGTCAATTCAATGCATATAATCATCTAACTTGTCAAACATTTATATGACTTGAAAATACGTGCATTCTCAACAAAACCAAGCTTATACATTGACACTCTGAACCCATACAACAATACATAAGTCAATGTATTTTTTACTGCTCCACAATTTAAACTCGCTCAATGCAATTTCAAACAATATTTGACAACTCACAAAGAAGCTTCAAGCCTCCTCTTCTTCTTCCTCATACTCTTCCTCATCAACAGTAGCATCCTGGTATTGCTGGTACTCAGCCACCAGATCATTCATATTGCTCTCAGCTTCAGTGAACTCCATTTCGTCCATTCCCTCACCGGTGTACCAATGCAAGAAAGCCTTGCGCCTGAACATCGCTGTGAACTGCTCACTGACTCTCCTGAACATTTCTTGAATTGATGTTGAGTTTCCGATGAAAGTCGATGCCATCTTAAGGCCGTTAGGTGGGATATCGCACACGCTAGACTTGACATTGTTAGGAATCCATTCAACAAAGTAAGAAGAGTTCTTGTTTTGTACATTGATCATCTGCTCATCAACTTCCTTGGTGCTCATCTTACCACGGAACATTGCTGAAGCAGTCAAATAACGACCGTGGCGTGGATCTGCAGCACACATCATGTTCTTAGCATCCCACATTTGCTGTGTCAATTCAGGCACGGTCAAGTTGCGGTACTGCTGGGATCCTCTTGATGTTAAGGGAGCAAACCCAACCATGAAGAAATGGAGACGAGGGAATGGGATAAGATTGACCGCAAGCTTTCGGAGATCAGAGTTCAGCTGGCCGGGGAAACGTAGACAACAAGTAACTCCACTCATGGTAGCAGAAATGAGGTGGTTAAGGTCACCAACTGCAAAATAATAATAATAATAATAAATGAAAAAAATGAAATTCCAACTAAAATGACAATAAAATCTAATACATTATAGACTCCAATTAGAGGTAAGGAAAATAACTAAATCATTGCAGAACAGCAGAAGCTCAACAGCATTAACCACATGCTATGAGTGAGACACAAGACCTAAACCTACTTGAATCTTTGTACCAACATAATGATATTTAATCCTAATTTAAATTGTGAATTAAAAGTTCGGTGACATGATTATAATAATCATTACTAAATACTTAACAGTGACCATTAACAGTTTATCTCTAGCAACTAACTACACCACCAACAGTAGCAGAAGCAATAACAACATAATACAAGAACAATGATAATCATAAGTTGTGCTAAGTGGCTGAAATTCAAACACAGAAATCAGAAACTTACAAGTTGGTGTAGCAAGCTTCAAAGTACGGAAGCAGATATCATATAGAGCTTCATTGTCCAAGACCATGCATTCATCAGCATTTTCAACAAGCTGATGGACAGAAAGTGTGGCATTGTATGGCTCTACAACTGTGTCGGACACCTTAGGGGAGGGAAAGACGGAAAATGTTAACATCATACGATCTGGATACTCTTCCCTAATCTTTGAGATGAGAAGTGTTCCCATGCCTGAGCCAGTGCCACCCCCCAAAGAGTGACAGACTTGAAATCCTATTAATATATTTAATGTTCAAAATAAATGTCAATTAGTTAGCAGCAACAGAAGCCAACAAGTCAAAGGGGTGAAAATCTTGGAGAATATGTAATAAGTCTAAATTGTTAAGTTAACAACAAATGCCATTCCAAACAACAACCTGTGTGAATAAAGAAAAATGTGACATAACATAGGAACTCCAGTGAAGCCATAGTAAGAGCCACTTTCTGGGAGTCACTTTCATAGACGATGACAACAACCATATTACAGATTAACAGCGTAGCATGAATATAAGCACATTAAAAATATATGAGAGAATATATATACATATACAATTTGTATAAGGTACTACAACATGCTTTTGTTTCCTAATTTCCATATAATATAACAACATACACTAAATTGCAAAGAAGCTGAATAACATGTGCAGCTTATCAAGTAAATCATGCTAGTAGAATGATACAAAGGATTCCTAAGAACCGGGGCTATATAAGAAATATTTCAGAAGGAAAGATAAATATCTTTCAAATTCATAGGTGTTCATCATATTGTTATGTTAAACAAAATAAATGTCATAAACGAACATGGTACGGTTCCAAAACCCAATTCACCATTCTTTATAAGAAGCTTTACAGTAATCACAATATCCAAAACATCCAACTAGACCAACGAATAATCTTCTCGAAAATCACTCAATAGAAAATAAGCAACAAAGGTTGGCTATGGGTACCGAAATTATGTTTCTGGTGTTCCAAATGGAAACTTCACCAGACACTTTGACCAAGGAATGCAATGAACATTTATGTCAAGTCTATGGCAAGGTGAGGGGAAGAAAGAAAAAGCCCAAAATGTATGATTTCCAATTTTAGCAACATAAGAAGACAATATCTGTTCAGAAATTCAGAATCCTACCATTTCTATTATTTCTCCAACACATACATACGCATACACACAAGCCTTTATCTCACTAGGTGGGGTCGATAATATGGATCGAACGACACCATAATGCTCTATCATAAATCATGTTCATTGATAAAGTATTGATCTCTATGTTTTTCTTAATCAGTTCTACTGTGCTTTCTAGGTCTCTTTCTTCCTCTAGAAATTGGACTTTCCATTTGATCTACCCTCTCATCCAAAATTAGAAATGAAAATCCTAATTTGGTTTCTAAAAATCTAAATTGCAAGCCATATTAGTCCTTTGTTAGCACATATTCTCGGAACATATTAGTTCTTATAATCTTATTAGAAACTATTTTCATTAACATATTCATCTAAGTTATAGGAATCCTTTCCTACACTAAAACAAGACTCAGGGCACGAGGCTCCCACCCACAGTCTATCTCCATGATTTAAAAACATGACATCTAGCTAACAAGGCAAACAACTTACAGTTACGCCGAAACTCAAATTACACGAAAAAGTTATCACAAACAACAATTTCCTCTTCAATAACATAAAAATAAATGCTAAAACGCAATAAATCGAATTCTAACATATAAAGAAAGTGAGAATTTGAGAAATGATTGAAACCTTGCAAGCAATCACAATTCTCAGCCTCTTTCCTCACAACATCCAAGACAGAATCAATGAGCTCAGCTCCCTCAGTATAATGTCCCTTCGCCCAATTATTCCCAGCACCGGACTGCCCGAACACGAAGTTATCAGGCCGGAATATCTGCCCGAACGGACCGGATCTAAGCGAATCCATAGTTCCAGGTTCAAGATCCATAAGAACAGCGCGCGGAACATACCTTCCACCACTTGCCTCATTATAATAGACATTGATTCTCTCGAGCTGAAGCTCAGAATCGCCGTTATATTTTCCGGTGTGATCGATGCCGTGTTCGTTGCAGATTACTTCCCAGAACTTAGCGCCGATTTGGTTACCGCATTGGCCACCTTGGATGTGAAGAATTTCTCTCATTTTCGGAGGAAAGTGAGAGGGAATGGGAAAGGGAGAGAGAAAAATGTGTTGAGAGGTTTTTTTCTTTTGGGGTGAGAGAAGGAGAATATAAAGGTGTGGTTTGAGGTGTTATATTTGGGAGGGACAACTATTGTTGTTTATTTTTTGTTTTCAAAATTTGTTTTGAGTTTGAGTTTGGGGTGCTGTCGGGATACTTGATTTAGCTATTATTGGGTTTATTGTTCCCTTTTTTCTTGCTATTCTTCTAAAATTATGGAACTGTTTTTTTGCCTAAAAAAGAACAAGAAAAAGGTTAGGACTTAGGACTATCATATTTCATTCATGAATCTATCTATTAGTTTTTTTTTTAAAAATTGGGTTAGGAGAGAGTGGTGTTTTATTTCTTTTTACCTTTCCTTAGACTACTGTTTTTTTACCCAAATAAGAATAAAAATGATATTTGTCATTTTTGGGAAAAAAAAGTATTTGTTCTTCTTGTTGTTCTTCTTATTTTATGGAAGTAATAATAAATTATAAAATAATATATGAAATGCATATAAGAATGAAATTATTATTTTTCATCTGATATGTTCTTAAAATATCTCTATACAATGGAGAACAATATTTTCATTCTTATTTGGGTCACAAATATTATTTTATAATTTATTACAACTCCCAAATAAGAAACAATAACACCACAAATAACACTAAGAGAGAGAGCAAGGAGAGTTATTGTTTCTCCTTGTTCTACTTATTCTTGTAACTACTCTAAATACAAAGACAAACAACGATGCTCTCTATTGAAATATAAGAGAATACATGTTAGGTGGTGAGTATGTGAGTACCTTCTTAAATTAGCATATGATATTGGAGTGTTGAGTTAAGTAAGAGTGGTATGTTAATGAATGATGACATGACAAACAAAAAGTTGCCTTATCAAACATCATGTTAGCTAACCATTGGAGATCAAATCTTTAAGAAGACAGCTTAATCTTGAATTTGAGATTGACTAAGGCTATTCACTTTCCTTGAACTTGCCTATACCTTCTCACACCAATTCTTGTACCTCCTAATGATAGAAATTGTACATGCCAAAATCATCTACTTAAGTCAAACCGGGTTACATAAAACATACTACTCTTGTTGTGCCTAGTTCTAAGATCCATCCTTTTCCAAACTTAAAACATGGAAAGACTACTTTGCTACCTCTTGGTTTTCATGTTTTCAACCAAAGATAAATATGCACTTCTTGCTCTCAAATCTTCAATCATTCAGGATCCTCACCTTGAGTACTTTGAACCTTTGAAGTTACAAACATGGGTCTTAATGGTATTGTACCTTATCATTTGGGAAACCTCACCTTGCTTATTGAAAACAAATTCCATGGTGAGTTGCCAGAAGGACTAATAAAACTGCATAGATTGAAGTTACTCAACCTGAGCTACAATGAACTTAGTGGAAATGTTCCAGTTTGGATAGGTGGTTTATTGTCACTTTGGTACTTGTACTATACCTTGGAATAATAGCTTTGGAGGTTTTATTCCAAAATCTTCTTCCAATTAGACAATGGTAGAGATCTTGGGTTGGAGCAGTAATCT
The DNA here is from genome assembly GCF_001865875.1 of Lupinus angustifolius. Classification (NCBI taxonomy): domain Eukaryota; kingdom Viridiplantae; phylum Streptophyta; class Magnoliopsida; order Fabales; family Fabaceae; genus Lupinus; species Lupinus angustifolius. Next base: position 6,596,822 of record NC_032020.1, read on the forward strand.
CATTGAAGGAACCATTCCACCTGAAGTTGGCAAAGTGACCCACTTGAGGATCTTATTAAAATCTAGGAACCGTCTTTAAACAAGGATCTGTTGTCCCAAACCATATCCCAAATTTTGCCTTGCACCAATGAAAACATGTCATAGTTGGGGACGTAGTTTGGGACAACATATCTTTTTTTGAGGCATGATTTAGTATGACATGTACTTATTCATTATCTTTTGGGGTCCATTCCTTCCACCATTTCTAACCTCACTAACCATAAAATTCTCCACAGGACTAATACCCTCATTCCTCAATAACCACAAGGGTATCACACTACCACAAACCATAAAATTCTCCACAAACTGCATAACTTTCTTTTCTTCATAATAGAAGAGTGATGCACAAAGTGGTTAACATAAACAAGAGGTAAAGCACACAAATGACACAACTCCAAGCCAATTATAGCACCCCTTCCAAACACTAGAAGAAAAAGGACACAAAAGCAATGAATTAATCTGTTAAAGGAAGCAGATTCCTTACATTCTGCTTCTCAAAAAATGGTCAAGCATTCAGGTGGTAAAACAATGGTTAGAATAAAAATTTTCCTAATCTAATATATTATTGTTTTAGTCTTGTTCTGTTCTATCATGTAACCTTCTTTTCCAGTCCTAGATTAAACCAATCAAAGGGCAATTTACCTGCCATCAAACATAAAAACTAGTAAATATTTATGGCCATGGAGAAACCATCAATATTAATTATCCACCTTGACTTCCCAAACACATTATTCAACATTTCTTAACCAAATATCTCACATTTGAGCATATAGGAACAAATTGGATAGAAACAACTTTGCCACCTGAATAAACAATTTTGACAAAGACTACATATCACAACTCCATTTTAAAATCAAATTGCTTTACTTTTATAAGCAATTTTGAGTACTAAACTAGTGGCATATTTTGTACAAAATTTGAAAAGAATTTATTGGAGATAAAATAATGTGGTTACTGACCTTTAACTGCTTAACATTAACAATAGTAGTGCACGTATCAAATGGTTACCACTTGTAAGGTTTTCAAAATGAAGTCCTAGCGGTGTGGGACACTACCCTATATATCTTATAACCACGTGTCCTTCCTTTTCCAAGTTCCATTTCTTAATTTCTGATACACACTACGTTTACACATAGCACATATTATATATACTATATACTTCTCATAACATTTGCACCATCATTTTCTCTTACACTTAATTTCATTTACTTTCTAAAGTCTTAACTCCCTGCTTATCATCAATTGATAAATAAGTTTAGAACTCATCAAACAAATATGATGAAGGTACATAAGCTGTTTTTTTTGCATAGGCTTGTTGTTTATTAAACTTTGCTGGTGAATGAGAAATATATGTATCTGTTATCATGCATTAAGTGAATGTAGATGATATATTTTATCTATAAGGTTTGAAACATTGTTATGACTAATAATAGGAATATTAGTCTGACAACTAGTTATTTTTAGCCTCCGTAGGTCTAACTTATTTAGACATCATCATTAATACAAATTAATGGTGGTTAATGTGCTGACAGCGTTACTGTGCATAGATTTTAAACTCCTTTAGTAAACAAAGGCCTTTTGAAAGAGGTATTAACGCTTGTTCAGTCACAAATATATTAGTATGCATTAAGCTTCAATTTGTTTCAATATTGGATGGTCATAAATCTTGATAATCTTGCATGGTTTCAATTTTAGATTCTCCAAAACAAAATTTAGAGCTGCTGTAGTTGTAATTTAATAGCAAAACAAAATGTATTCAAGCTAAAGTAGAAGCTTATTAACCCTTATCTGGACTCTTGATCATGTAGATGAAACAGAAGGTAATGGAAATAAGCACTAGTTAGTTGAATCAAAACCAACAAAAAGCCTTAGTCTAGTTGCGTAAGGCCCCACTAAATCTACGAGATGACAAAAAAGTCGAGGGTTCGATTCCTGGGAGCGACACTTATTGGGAGGGGTAGTCACGAACCAAGAAAGGATTAGTTCCTTACCATAAGGTGAAGAGATACCCTTTGTAGTACCCAAAAAAAATCAAAACAAATTCATATGAATAGATGACTTTGTACAGCATCATGATAGTTCTAAAAATAATGAGGTTGGTGCTTACATCTTATCTTACTTCAAATATAATTTTGTTATGTCTAGAGCAGGCTCATCTTCACTTGCAGAAAAGAAAGTCAACCTTGAAAAATGATGGAATTTCTGATGCATTGAAGGTAAATGTATGAAATCCAGTTTCTTTGTGTCCCTTTGTTATGATAGAGAATATAAAAAAATATTTTTAAAAATTAAAAAGGAATGATTGTTAGGTTATAGGATAATAATTCATTTTCTCTTATTTAAATAAATAAAAAACAACTTATTGGTGTTTTAGTAGGACTCTTGATCCAGAGTGCTTCAGTTCTATTTTTCTAGAATGTTTTATATTACTGCTTGGTACAGAGTTATTAAGAAATTGAATATATTAATATCACTATCCTAAAACTCAGTGAAGTCTAGCAGTAAATTAGCATAGTGAGGAGAAAAGTAGAGCATATGTTTTTTTTAAGTTCTGTCCTCTTTCTATTGATATCATAAAGTTCATATTGATTAATGATTTAATTTATTTCCCCTTTAAATTAGAATAAGAGAACAAGGATTGGAGGCTATGTGGACTCTCTTGAAAGAGAGGTTATTTTCTCTTTCCTTCTTTTTCAATGCATTATCATCACAGTATAATGAAAGTTTGATACTGTTAGTTTTGTGTGTGTATATTGGAACATAGTATTGTATTACATGGTATGTATGAGCTGTTTTAAATTACTATTGCAATCACATCTACTGTGATTCGGCCCAAATGTGGCCAGGTGCTGTTGCATTGTGATTCCATATCACAATGCAATTGCTGTGTGATTATTGTGGTGTGATACGATTGCAGTAGCCACCACAACTACAATGGTGTGCCATCGATGTGGTCCACAATTTGAGTCACTATTGGTATGGAACTACATAAGTACTCAGTTGAGTTCACGTGGAGGTCTGATTTAGAATTTTCTAATATGGGCATTCAGGTTGCAGTAGTCAATTTACTTTTAGAATTGTCTTGCATCATTTTATTTGTAGCCTCATTTGCATCATTCTTTCAAAAGTTTCTACTACAGTAATATGATCCCATAGTTTATCACCTGTACTTGTCACCTTTTTTATAAGCACATGTACTTGTTTCATACCTGCACATAACCTGTTTGATTGATCTTAATCAGCCAAAGCAAAACTTTTTCATAGGCTGAAATGATGAATCATGTAGAAGCCCATTTGTAGGTGTATCTTAGGGCATCTAAATCCCTAGTCTTAGAAAATTTAGAGTATAGTTTTAGCGTGGTTATGAGTCTTGACTCCCTCACTCATTTTCATTGCTTAATTAACACTCTAGTGCCACCTACCAAAACAATTTACCCACTCTCCTTGCCACATGTCAGTAGTTTATATTTCGAAGCATTTTTTTTAAAACTGCATACAATATTTTATTTAATAATACAAGAGTGTGAGCAATGAGATGTAGAATGCAGTTGTAGGAGTCTTGAGTTGAGTCTTAGTGGGTAGAATTCTGATGTGCAAAACTGCAAAGTCTTAAGAGTCTCAGGGATGCAGATATGCTTAAGAGTTTGTTTGTGAGTTAGGTTTTGGAGGAAAAAATGAAGACTTAAGAGTTATGAAATATACTTATTAGATGGCTCTGAAGCCTTCTCTTTCCATTCATTTCCATCTCAAACTCAACTAGGAACGAGACCCCAAGCTATTTATTCAGTTTGATTAGTTTATTTGGTAGTGCACTACTGCACTTCACCCTTTATCTTAGCTAGCAAATTCCTGACTTGCATTTGGGAGCAGCCAAAAGATGATTTTACCAGAGGAGAAAAATATAGTGAGGATGAAGATAACAACAATGTTGGTGACAACAATGATGAAGAAAAAACAGCAGATAATGATGCAGTGGATGATGATCAAGAAGAAGGAGAGTACTTATTAGGAGATGAAGATCCAACTGCTACAGAGGTATCCATGATTTTTTTCTCCCTGGGAATCTTGTATTGTTATGTACAATTTGCTACTTTATTTATGTATGTTCTTATGTGTCAAGGTTTAACAAGGAACCTTTCAATTGTTCAGTAATCAGCATGTCCCACAACCCTGAATCACACCCATTTTCTACTTTTCCTTGATTTTTAACCTATCATGCCCTTCTAGCTTCTGGTAGCTATGAGTTACATGAGCAAGCTATTTATTTATCCTCATGTGCTTATGTGGAAATTTCTAGCTACAAGTCTTTCTGAAGACTTGGTTTATGCTGCAATACCATGACATCGTTTGATCAATGTAAAATCACTTCAGTTAGTGAGAAAATATATATTTCCATCTATTCCACTGAATTGGACTCAGAATTTGAATTCCAATTCTGATGTATGTGCCACACAAAATAATTGGAATGGAACTCAAAGCTCAATCCAATCTTGATTCTGTGTGCCATGCAGTACCGAATACCCATATCAGAATCCGAATACCCATATCTGATTCTGGTTTCTAAAAGTTATCATTGGATTCTAAAAGTTACAAAGGAAACTGTAGGGTCTGTTTGCGAGTTAAGTTTTGGAAAGGAAGAAAAAGAAAGGGAAGACTTTAGAGCTAGTTCACCAGTGTATTTCATGGCTCTCAAGTCTGAAGCCTTCCCCTTCCATTCATTCCCTTCCAAAACCCAATTTGCAAACAGACCCTTAAAGGTTTAAATAGTACTTCCGAGGACAATGCTTTGAACTCTTCTTATAGGAGGAACTTTACAAAGGTATACTCACAAAAGATGCAGATGATAAGCATGAGCCTTCTACTAGACAATTCAGCCATGGATGCCACTTGGTCAGAGGCAAGATGGACCATGGGATGGAAGACTATATTTTTGCTCAACACAGGAATCTCAATGGTTATGATCTGGGTTTGTATGCAATATTTGATGGACATTCAGGCCGTGATGTTGCAAAGTACTTGCAAAGCCATCTATTTGAAAATATACTGAGTGAGGTAAATCCTTCAGTGAATGTATGTTTCAGTTTTAACATTGTTTTGTCTCATAATATTTGATTTCTTTATCATGCATGGATAGCCTGATTTCTGGGAAAATCCTGTGCATGCTATTAAAAGAGCATGTAAAGCTACAGATGATGAGATTTTAGAAAATATAGCTGATTCGCGTGGAGGATCAACAGCTGTTGCAGCAATACTAATCAATGGTGTAAAGCTAGTGGTAGCCAATGTCGGCGATTCTCGAGCAATAGCATGCAAAAATGGTGTTGCCAAACCACTTACTGTTGATCATGAACCAGAGAAGGAGAGAGATCTTGTTGAGAGCAGGGGAGGTTTTGTGGTTACAATGCCTGGTAAAGATGATATAAATCCATCAACATCTGCTTTATTAAACCTCATTATTAGCACTTCCATGATAGTATCTTAGTTCTTTATATCTTGTGAATAAAGATAGTATGATTAGTATGATTTTATGATACCTGCTTTTAAAAGGTAACACCTATTTCTCTACTAGAAACTAAGTTAACACTAATTCTTTGATATTGAGGCCAATAGTGTATGTCTGTCTTGCACTGTCAACACAGATTAGTTGTAAAAGAACACTAATTCTTATGCTTAGAAACATGTAACTGTATGACTGATATATTTGCAGCACTTGTAGTAGGAGTGTCTTTTTACCAAGTCATGCTAATCACCATATTTAATATATGGTGTCTACACAGAAGAACATACCAAAACAATAATTGCTTTATTGTTCTCTTTGGAAGCAAACAATATGACAAAATTATGTTTCATTTGTGTATAACCTTTTTTTTCACTAACCAAATTTCATGCAATATTTTTTCTTTTTCCATTTGGTCATGTTTTTTCTTTGCATTTGTGGACTTGGAAATTCAAGTCCACTGCATGATGAACTATAAAAAATAGGTAGCCTAATGCATGAGGCTCTCATTTAGTGGAGTTCGGAGAGAGTAGATGTATGGTAGTTTTACTTTCCCAAGTAAAGAGGTTGTTTTGAAGATTTGAACTCATGACCTTTAGTTCACAAGACAAACAATCTTATTGTTGGGCCGAGGTTACCCGCTTTTTACTTCCAGTCTTCCACTCAACTGAATTGTTAAAAACTTATATGATAGGATTAGGGAACGTTCCAAGAGTGGATGGTGTATTATCAATGACACGAGCATTTGGAGATGGAAGACTGAAGGACCACATTACAGCAGAACCAGATGTAACTATTCAAAAGATTGAAGAGGACACTGAGTTCATCATTCTGGCAAGTGATGGTTTGTGGAAGGTATGAAAATGTTACATGAATCATATAATTATTGACTAGAACAACTTAGCTGAAGTAAACCATGCATAAATACCTCTATTCCTACCAAACAAGTTTCACAAATATTAATTTTTAAAGAAGGATATGTCATGAGTGACGCAAAGCTAGAAGCCTAAAACCCGAAGAGTGATCATCTGTCAGTGAAAGTATACTTTAATATCAAATAAACTTTAGGGGTTCAAACATTGGAGTCTACCCCTTAGAGAGAACTTACCTTACACTCTTGGTTTGAAGGTTGGTCTTACAATTATGTCTAAGGAATACGTGATCAAAGATTAGAGTAGCTTTAAGATCTGTCAATTTGGAGGGTAAGAAAGAGAATATCAAAAGCTTAATAGCCATGAAATATACTTATCAGATAATTATAAAGTTCTTATGATATATTTTTAAGTTGAGTTTTAGAGGAATGATGGAAAAAGGAAAGCCTAACTGCTCTCCCTTGCACTGCTCTCCCTTGCAGTACAAATGTACCTGTCAATCTGTGCAGTACAATTGTACTGTGAATTAGTTCAGTACACTAAAGTACAATGCAGTACACTAGTGTAAACCTATATAGTTATATCACAAAAACAGCTTTTCAGTTACAAATCTCTCTCTCTCTCTCTCTCTATTCCTTGTTGCTTTCTTTACATGAGACAGGGTGTTGACTCCTCTATTGCAGGTGATGACAAATCAGGAAGCTTGTGACTGTATAAAGGATGTTGATGATGCTTATAAAGCATCTAAAAAGTTGGTTAAAGAAGCCAAATCTATGGGAAGCTATGACGATATTTCATGCATAGTTGTTATGTTCTAGCTCATGTGCTCCTACATCCTGCATTTTATTTATGCATATTTGTCTTTGTTTCTTCCTGTATATTGTTTTAAGTAAGTTTCTTTAACTCAAGGAACTATCACTTTCAAATTTGTTTGAGGATCATGTACTGTTTTATCTAATACATTGGACTTCTCTTATGTATCCAACCTTCCCCTTTCCACCATGCCAATTGATCTAACACAACGTTTCTTACATTTTGTCAAACTCATCACAAATCAGACCTCTTTTATTGGGTTTACATTCAAGAATTGATCAAAAGTTCAAATTTGATTCCTTGTGCAACCCTCATCTTTTGTTGTGTGAAGATTTAACTGAAAAATTAGGCTATTATTGTAGTAGAAATCCATTATATCACATGTTATTTGGGTTTATTAAAAACCAAGTTTTCATTATAATAAATTGTGACATGACTTGAAAATGGCAACTGCTTAGGTACTAATGCTTCAGAAGCTCAATTATTCTTTCTTCCCAAGGAAGTTGTTATTGACTTACCATAGACTATGACCTAGGAACAATCAAATGTTGTATCCTCTCATTTTGGAACCTTGCTGCTTCTGCTTGTCCCTACATTGTTACAGAAAAACTTGCAGGATGCTCAGAATGCTCAAGTTAGTATCAAGTGCAGACATTCGTTTAATATAAAATTTTGATGAAGTACATAGAATAGGGTATCACTATCACTAAGTGGAACTCGGACAGTGTACAATGTAGTTGTCAGCATGGCTTTGAAACAAATCTAGTCTATCAGCCAAATCTAGTACCATGTTAATCCTATCTTTTTGAAACTCTACCTTAACAAATGGTCTATGGATGCATGGTGTCTTTGCAGTAAAAATACAACAACAACCAAATTTTTATCCTACTAGGTTAGATTAGCTAGATGTATCATACAACGCTATAATGTTCTATCATAAATTATGTTTATTGATAAAGCATTGATCTAAGTATTTGCAGCAAATATAAATAGACATTTTAGTCGAACAAAAGTGTATTGTCAATATATGAATTTTTTCAATTACATTCTTATTTCTTCTGATAATATCTAGATGACAATTCATCATTTCTCATATATTGTTTACACACCAGACATGACACTCTACTTCTCACACATTATTAATTTGCCATTGACAATCAATAAAATATAGTTCTTATATAAGGAACCACTGAAGAAAGAAATGAATTTCTGAAGTTCTGTTGTGGCAACTGTTCTGCCACCAATATGTAGAAAAGCCCCATCACTCCAGTGTGCTGTTTGTTGCTACTGTAGTTGGACACTAGAGTTAGAGTTTCACCATCAGCTATCTTTACAGAACCTGGTTTAGGATAACATGTGGACATTCCTACAATGTAGTCTGCTTCATTTCCTGCTTTTGTTCCATTTCCATAGGTTGGTACTGAAGAACATATAGCCCTTCCATCCTGCAACCATCATGCACAAACTTCAGATACTTACAGCCCAATATTTAGTATGTTACAATAATATGGGTGTAAGGAGTATAATTAATCAAAAGCAAAAGAAGCATTGCTAATGTCATAAAATGTGAGCTTTAAAACCCAACAAAACATAGCCTCCCATGCCCATGCCTACCAGGTCATGATTTTTTTTGTTACTTGAAATGGTAAAGTTGTTGCTTAGTGCAATAATAAGGTTGTTGCTTAATGACACAGGTTCAAATCTTGGAAACAACCTCCCTGCATGTGGCGGACAAGGATACGTACATCTACCCTCCCTAGACCCCCTAAGTAGGAACCTCATATATTGGACTACCCTTGAAATACTTGTGATCAGAAACTAGAAACCTAATAAGACTAGAGGTTCCAAATTTGCTATTACTTGTAAATATAAAGGGCAAATTGTTATTCACTACCCTTGGCCATGTTTATATCAAGACATGAGACTTACTACAGTAGAAAGTTATATCCAAATATTTTTCTGAAAGAAGGTGAAAGCTAAATTCATTGAGTAAAATTAGTTGTCCATCATCATCAGTTAAGGGCATACCCCATGTTCCAAGATGAAAAAAAATACTAAAGTGATTTCATATAACTGTAATATCCCAATATTTGAGGATGATTTATAACTGTTAAACAGTACCTGTCCATATAGAGCTGAACCAATTCCACCTGAGTGCTGATGAGCAACACCATACACAACATACCCACCATTTTGCAGAGGAATGTTTGCCTTATTCACATGAACACAACCATTTCTATCCTTATGACCAGTGCTGCAAGGATCAACTTGATACTCAACCTGTAACAAAGAAATTTTTGTTTCTCACTTATACACAACAAGGTAACTAGCTAGTATTCAAGTTAAGTTGAAACTGAGACAATCTACATTGATAAATTTACATACCTTGCAATGATGAACTGGGTTTGTTCCTTTTGAGTTATCTGATTTCTTCACAGTATCAGTCACATCAAATATATAAATCTTAACAGGCACTACAAAATTATCCCAGTCTATCCATTTAACTGTGTATTTTAGGTAGACGCTTCTCTTTGTGCCCTTAAACCCTTCCTTTACCTTGCATTGTGCTGAATCAGAGCAACAAAGTAAACCTCCTATATAATCTGGACTCAAAGGTTTACCACTTTCATCCTTTGTGGTATTATAAAGGCTGCACCTACACTCAGTGCAACCCTTCTTATCTTCGACACCACGTGTGTCGATGGCATGAATATTAGCCATCCATTTTTCTTCATAACCCTCTGGAATATCTTCAGGATTACCTGATTCTATTCCAAAAGGGTCTGGAACATGTGTAGATGTTCCTCTTGTTTCAGAACCAAGGCCGAAAGTTTGTCCAAGAACTTCTCCTTGGCATAGGCCATGGTTCCTTACAGCATACCCTGATTTTTCACCAGCCCTTTTGTGTGTCACATTTTTAAGCTTATGATATTTCAAAACAACCCAATGGTGGAGATAAGTTTCATGAAGAGGTACTGAATTCCCAGCTTCATCAACTACTTCAGCATCAAAACTCTTTATTGCAATGTGGCCTTTTGGAAAATCAAAATCAAAGTAGATTTTATTTGAAACTGACCCAGGTCCAAGTTCCATCTTAGGGGATAGAAAAACAGCTGATTTTACATTATTTTCACTTTTACCAAAAGAACCTAAGCATGGTGTGGCTAACACTAGAACTAGTAGTGCCAATGAAAATAACAAAGCTTGAAACTCAAAACGCATCTTGATCTGCATGTTTTATAAAGAAAATGTGGGTATGTCAGCAAAATCTTAATGACTAAAGAACTAGTATTTATAAAGAAACAGATTCATATTGTGAAAAATGACCAACAAAGAGTTGGTCTAATAGGGTAACGCCCTGCTAGATCCCAGAATGACTAAAAGATCAAGGGTTTGATTCCTGATAGCGACACTTGTTGAGGAGGGCAGCCACATACCCCGAAAGGGATTAGTTCCTTACCGAAAGATACCAAAAAATGAGGGATACCATTGTTAGTACAAAAAAATATTGTGAACAATGAATTATGTTCATAAAATGTACAGAGAAACTCTACATGATGATTCTGCAATTTGACATGATCAAAAGGGAATTGTTATAGTTGTGGAAAATCAAGTGCCAATTAATAATCCACTAACAAAGTTTCTGCAACAATATCAAAATAGGCACATGCAGCAGATACACTGAATGTATTAACAATTATCAAAGTATGATATAAACATGAGGCAATTTAAAAAAAAAAAAACTCAAGGCATAAAAAATCAAATAAATAAATTAATGTACCTATGTTAAGTGTGTAATGCATATAAAGGTCAAAATACATATGGTGAGAGTTTATATGAACACCAAATGAAAATAAAAATAAAACTTTCAACACAATTAAGATTTGGAACATCATCTTAAACAGCCATAAATATAATTGTAACTAGAGGGAAAAAAATATGAATAACCAATAGACAAAGAATGTTATTGGGTAAAAATGTTCATGTTAATTAGAATTATGCAAGATGATGATTATGATGATTAAGAATAAGCAGGAAATAATGAAAATTGGTTGTTGAAGATAGAATAGAATGGCTTCAATGGATACCTTATGGCTAATGGATGGTCACGTTTTCACGATAGAGAAAATATGACACAGCTACATTAACTTAGTACAAACTAAGATTTATTTATAGATAGTTAGGTTTAATGTTATAAAGGGATTAGGACCCCTCCCATTAATCAAACTATTGCTCATTTAGTCGTTAGGAGGATCTTTAGAGCCTTATAATATTACGCCAACCATGTGGGAGAATGCAGATAAGTTCTTCTAGACTTTATACTATTGTGATAAATTTGAGTAATGGAAAAATAGATGTTAATTTTTAGAAAATAAATATCTTCTTATAAGATAATTTATCCCTTTAAATTTACTTGTTATTTAACAAGTATTTTATTTCCCTTCCTTCTAGAAGTTTTGTTTTAAAATATCTTATAAAAAGAAAAAAATAAAATACATGTCAAATTAAATTTAAAGCAATAAAATATATCTTAATATAAGAAAATTTTAAATTTTAAAATTTTATTGAAATGAAATAGAGCTAGGAATTTTTTGAGGGAGTAGTGAATTTTTTCTTCTTCTTGGGATTGGTTGCATTTTTGCTCACTGCTTTGGACATTGGTTGGACAGGTGGCATGTGATGGATCATGGAACATACAACAGCAGTGTCTTAGTACAACTATATAAAGTCAAAATATACTAGAGAAAAAGATGTAGACACTGACAATGTATAAGATTTATACACTGTCGTTGAGTCATCCACCATTGATGTTTAATTATTGTTGAATCTAAATAAAGTGTGAATAATAGTGTGCATGTGTATAAATATTTACCTAGATTTTACACTCAATATAGTAATGGAATGACGGCATAATTTGCAATTGGATTGATAAATCATTTAAATCTTTCTAGATGGGACAATACTCACAATATACTTGGAACCCAGATTACATGTGCTAAAAAACTGTGTCTGTAAAACTGTGTCTGTTTCTTTCCAATCAAAGTACATAAAGTAATATAATTATTTATTTACAATTTTTTTATTCAATTTAATAATGTATTTTAATTGGTTTGGTACATTAATTAGGACACAAATAGAAACAGATGATTTTCACTCATGTACTTGGGTAGCAACAAAAAAAGTACCAAAAAATACTCCGGTAGCAGTTTTTGTATGCATTTAATATTTGATAAAATAATTTATACATCAGTTTTATATATTATTGTATTATTTCTCATTTATATTAACTCTTCAAAAAAATAATATAAATAAAAAATATGTGATAGTATTATATTTATATGTATATAAATCTTTATAATGTACACTCTTAATATTTCAGAATAGAAATATCAATTTGTTTTACACCATATTATGTGTATATTGATCATTAGTGACTAAACATATATTTTTAATATATTTATACCTTGAACAACCAAACATTTAATTCTTTAATGTGTAATGCATTTGATTTTCCAATGTCTTTTTAGCTTTTATCCTCACCCATATAGGTAGAACTGTAGAAGGTAGAACCGTAGCAGTTAAGAAAACCCTGAAAATTTTATTCACGTGTTAAAAGAATGGCCACTAAAATTCTGCTCAAAAATTAAACATTTAAGTAGTATATGGAAAGTGTACGCTACAGTTATTTCAGTAAAAAGAGAAAAAAATGTATACTAGATTTTTTTTCTTGTTTTATTATTACAAATTGTATAGAAAGTAATAAGATGACATTTGAATTATTTGTTGTTATTGCATCGTCACTCTTTAATTACAGTTATTTTGTATTACTAAAAGTATTTATTACTTTTTTGGTAAGTAACTAATTCATTCTTTCGAGGTTTGTGATTGATTTTCTCAACAAATATCATTCTTAGAAATCAAACATTCTTGTTTAAGGGGAATATTGTTATTTCTTTTTTCTTTACCATGCATAGAATCCAGGAAAGATAGTGGATGGTGGTATTATTGGTTAGCCGTCGGTACTTTGTTTTAGCAAGATCTCAATTTGAGTGGAAATAAGATTATATCTTATTTTTGTATTATTAAGGGTATTTATCACCTTATAAATAAAGAATTAATTCATTTTAAAGTTGGAGGTTACCCAACTAATGAAGAGATCTTTGCGGAATTGCCACATATGAAATTTGATACAATTTTACAAAGAAATAGCCCCCTTGTTTCTCAAGAAGAGATGAATAAACTAAGTGCTACTTTCAAGAATAAAAAATTTGACATTTTTATCATCCTAGAGATCTAATGGGTCTTAGACAACTAAACCAATATTTTGTTGGTATAAGATTATCTCTCATGGGATTATTTGTCTCCTGCCTATAATTTTAAAGCATTCATACCCATCCCTACATTAATGGGTAACAACTTTAATTTGTGTTCAAACGTGTGGAATATCTATGTAGTATACATATCAAATTCAAAAATCTACAACTTAATGAATGTATTGATGTATCTTATAATAAACCAAAAATAATGAAAATATATTGACTTGTATGCTATTTGAATTTATCTCTAAAATATATCACATTTTGTTTAACTTAATTACACTTATCATCATTTTTCGTTTAAAATACCACACTTATTTATCATGCAGAGATAGTCAGTGTAATGTATATAAAAAATCAGGGGTTTATTTGTATGTTTTTGTATGTGTAAAAAATGAAGGGGTGATTTGTACAATTTCACTAAAGCTCAGGGGGTATCAGTGTAATTTACTCTATATTTAATATAAACATTTCTTATAATGAGTTAGAGTACTTTTTATCGCCTGCTTACTCTGTGCATGAATAGAGTTGTCATTACATTTATCCAAACAAAATATGGCCAACTCTCATTATGCTCAATATTGGAAAGCATGACCATTAGACTAAAGTTATAAGCTTGGGAGTTGATTCCTGATCTATGATGGTATTAGCATATTTTTAGCCTAAATTAAAACAATATTCTCACTAATTTTATAGACACAATTATACTCTAAATTTGTCCGGTTAAAATTTAGTTTTTAAATAATAATAATATTTTTTATTTAGACTATACTCTAAACTTCTCACTAATTTTGCCTTATTCTTTCGTATCTATATGTGCAAAAGGGAAATCAAGACTATATAATTTTGTATATACAAATATATGTTAGTTTAAATTATTTTAGTTATTAAGGGTGAAAGAAAAGAAACAACAATCATTGTAGAATGTTTTCGCTACTTTTAGAAATGGGAGAAGCAATATTAATAATTGTTGCCACATCTAAACTCCAATTACAAAGGAAAACATGATTCTAACTATTGCTTTCCTAAACTTAATATGATTTGTTATTAGAAGCTTTTTCTTATTTGTTATTTATTATTATATGATTGGATTATTAAAAAATATTTTTATCAATTATTATTAATTTCATATTAATCACTCATTAAAGATTTACCATTAATGTATTATTACAAATATTTTAAAACTAATTTGGGGTTTCTCATTAATAAATTATTATGAAAAATATATTTTTTTAAAATAAAAATGATATCTAATTCTACTAAATTCTCCAACAAATTCTAATATCTAAAAAGAAAGTAACATATGTCACAAAATGATATTTTTTTTATTAATGATTAGTTTACAAGTGACATGTCATATTCTTACATATGATAATATTTAGTAGGAATATATATATCATTACTCATTTGAGAAATTTTATATTAATGATTTATTAGGAATTTTTTTTTACCTAATTAGAGGATACTTCATTAATTATAATATTTTTAATTAATTGGGATTCAAATTCATTAAAAAAAAGTATTTTTAATTAACTAGAAGAAATAAGAGAATAGGATGAAAGAAGCAACTCTCTTCCTTAACCACTCTCCTTGACTTCAAGAGATTGAAGAAAGAGTACTAACGCCCGCTACTCTATCTCAACTCGGAAGGAAAGAAATATATTATCATAGTTACTACCTCTACTTAACCTCCCAAAGATGGTATATTTAAAGTATTGTTGTACATATTTAATTATTATCTACTTATTTCATAATTTTTTTAGTATTCAATTGTTTATTATTACTACATGTTATTAATTAATATTAGTAATATAATTATTAATTAATATTAAAGTAAATTACACTAACATTCTATGAGTTTTCGTGAAATTACATAAATCACTCATTTATTTTTAAACTTACACAACTTAGCCCTAATTATATACATATGTTATGCTCGCAACACTTGTATAAGATATAAGTGTAATTTTTAAACAAAAAATAGTGACGAGTATAATTAAGTTAAACAAATTATGATATATTGTGAAAACAAGTCTAAATAATATAAAACTCAATGTTTATTCATTATTTTGATTAGTTATAATACAGTATAAGAGTGGTTTAAATACCTCCTTAAAATTATTGATGCAGTTTGTAACGAACCAATGATAATGAATAAACATTATTTTTTATACTATTTTAATTTGTCTTCACAATATAGCATAATTTATTTGATTTAATTACATTCATCACCATATTTTTGTAAGAAATTACACTTATCTCTTTTAGAGGGATAACCAATGTAATGTATGTATATAATTAGGGATAATTTGTATAAACTTTAAAAAAGGAGAAATTGTTTGTATAATTTCACTAAAAATCGGAATATATAAATATAAGTCACTTTTAATACTATTTTTATTAAATAAAATAGATTAAATTATATTGACAATCTTGAGTTTTAGTAAAATTACACAAATCATCCTTACTTTTTAAACCTACACAAACTACCCATAATTATATACATAGATTACATTGACTATCTCTATAGGAGAGATACTGTAATTTCTTAAACAAAAAATAGTGATGAACATGATTAATTATACAAAATACGATATAATGTGAAGACAAATCAAAATAGTATAAGAGTCAATATCTATTCATCATTTTGGTTAGTTATAATATGGTGTAAGAGTGATTTAAACACTTCATTTGAATTATTATTGTATTGCAACGAATCAAAAATCATGATTATATATTGACTCTTATACAATTTGGATTTGTCTTCACGATATATCACATTTCATTTGACTTAGTTATCCTCGTCACCATTTTTTGTTTGAAAAATTACACTTATTTCTTTGATATGAGTAGTGAGTGTAATGTATGTATATATTATGAGTGATTTGTGTAGGTTTAAAAAAGGAAGAGATGATTTGTGTAGGTTTAAAAAAGGAAGAGATGATTGTGTAATTTCACTAAAACTCAGGGAGTGTCAGTATAATTTACTCTATAACATAAGAGTGTGGAAATAATTTTTAAAAAAAAATACACATATCAACATGTGGATGGGTGATGATATCAAGGATTGGCGCACGAAAAACTAGAAAAAGGATTCAAATGAGTTCTAGCTCAAGTACCAAAATATGTTTGTTATGCTATCCAATATAAATTTCGTAACATTTTGGCACCCTTTTAATGATATTGACATCATGATAGTCCTTTATCTATTAATGCTTCACTCACCTATCTTATTTAGTGATATACCTTAATTCAACTTATAGATATATTTTTCTATGACATAACTCATAGTGAAAGACAACAATTCTTAAGACCTGAGCACAATGTAGATAGATATTTCTCAAAAGACTAATTTATTAGATAGAAGAGTCTCATAAATTAAATACTATATTGATCTTCATATAATATTCAATGTGAGATTCTTAAAATGTTAGGTATCAGTGGTTACAATACACCTAGAAGGGGGGGGGGTTGAATAGGTGTCGCGGTTAGAATTACCGCTTTTCGCAAATCAACACTTAATGCTGAATCAACCCTATTTAATCGATTAAGGAGAAAAGGATAATCGATTATAAGCACAGTCTTAATCGATTAACACAAAAAACAGTTTTAAACAGAAACTATTTTAATCGATTAATAGAAACAGTATAATCGATTAACACAGGAATATTAATCGATTAAACAGAACCAGTAAGCAATTACAGAAACGATTAAATGCGAAACAAATAACCGATAACAGAACGAATACAGAGCTTACAAATTTGTATATCAGAATAGCTTGCAATACAACAAAAGAACAGAATGTATTAGTTGAATCAAATATACAAATTAAATCGATTGAAAACAGTAAAGAGAGAGAGAGAAACAAATCCTGCAACTCGAATTTTTATCCTGGTTCGTTTGCTGTCCACTGCAAACTACATCCAGGCCTCCCGGCTGACTTGGGAGATTTCCTTCACTATAATCGAATCAATGTAATTTACAAACACATTATCCAATTACAACACTTAGCAAATGACAAGAAATCAAAGAAACTATCCAATGGTTTGACTCCCTTCCTACCGATAAAGAAAACGTTTCTTTCGGCGTAGCCCCAGCCAAAGAATCTCTCGTTCTTTCCTTTTCTTACACTCTAAGCTATGAAGAAACACACAATCTCTACTGGTGATACGACACCAAGAGATTCCCTTTCACAACAATTATACAAGAATTACAAGAGTAATATTAAGCTATACCTAAGCTCAAATACAACATGAAGGCTTTACTCTAATGCACATTTAACACAAACACATGTGAAATGACAAGTATTAGTTATGAAAACAGAAGTTACAGAATCATAAAATTCATGAAAAAACGCATCAAAATATGCATGAACATGTGAGGGAAAACGTGAGAGATTATAACATGAAATGCACTCAATCCTAAAGCAAGGAATCTCTCATTTCTAAACTCACTAATGCAATTAACAAATAGATGCAGCAATTAACACGTAGAATGCTCTAACTCTCTAATAAATGCAACATGCAACTTATGAGATTAATTCTGAAAACGCAGTTTATAAAGAATCAGTCCAGAACCCCAGATAATCGATTAAATACCTTCTTAATCGATTAACGGGACTAAAAATCATAACTGATTCTGTTTTTCAGTTTTTCAGTTTCAACAATTTAAAAAATCAGTTAGGTTAATCGATTAACGTAAACCTTTAATCGATTAACTGCATTACAAAAACGTGTTCCAGTGGCAACCACTTTACACAGCAGTTGGGTTAATCGATTAAAGGTATGGTTAATCGATTAACACTAAATAAAATATGTATTTTCAAATAGAGAACATCAAATATGTTATGCACTTAGATAATACATGTTTGACACTTAGTTTTATGCCTAGAATGCATATATACATGTATTTATGTAATGCATGAACATATCTCATGGATGAAATGATTTAAAGATAAATGCATGTGAGACATGTTTTAGGTGCCCTAAGCCTTCGACTCAACTTAAACTAGAAACTAGTCTAAGCCTAGTACCAAATAAAAGACTTAAGCACGTTGGATTGTTGGTTATCTTCAAGCACTTTTAGGCACACGTTGTCCTCATCAAAACCATGACGTTCAAGGAGAGCTTTCCAAAGTGTTCCTCTTGACATGCACACTTTCATAAAAGACGTGTGTTATTGAACGATAGTGTCAAAACGTATAACGCACATAATTGGCATGTCGATGATTGGTTATTTGGCGCACACAAAAATTGGAATAGAAGGGCAGTGACTACAAGAATTTAGAGGATGGATTGTTAGATATTAGAAAATGGAGTTTTTTATGGACAAAATTATCATAATACCCATACCTTTTAGGAAATGATCATTTAATCAAAAGTTAAAAAATATGATTGTTATTTTCTTGACATGTCATTTAAATTTAAATTACCAAAATACCCATTGTACTTGGAAATTATTGAAATATCGATATATGAGAAAACGTGTAAAAATACTCTTATTAACCTTATAAACTTCCATAAATTACTAAAACACCCCTAACTGTTTAAAAATAGTGTAAAAGTTGAGTAAAAATGACCAAAATAATCCTAGTTGAGTAAAAAGCACTTTAAAAATTATAAACCTATAAAAAGACCGAAATTCCCTTATTTGGTCAATCAATTCTTTGAAAAAAATCATAAGTGCATGAAAAGGACTAAAATACCCATATTTGGAGAAAAACTCTTCAAATTATCTATAGTTGCATGAAAATGACAACAATGCCCCATTTATGTAAACACTTCATAATTTTTTTTGTAGAACAACTATTGGTTGGGCTAAAACAATAATATTTTTTTACATAAGCTTAAGAAGTATTGAAATAATCTTATTCTTTTTCTACTAATATAAAAAATAGTGTGGACAAAGTAAGATGTCCATATTGTCCTACACATTGTTGGTACTTATAACTTGTTTTAAAGTCTAAAGTACCAAATTGAAAGTTGTAAAGTTAATTGATTCCTCATTATGGGATGTCACCATCAATATGAAAAATAAGGATATATGGTCTCATACTATGTCACAAATCTTATCATCTAATAGGAGCTTCGTAATGCAATAGAATCTTAACAATAATAATGCAGAATAATAGAGAAAATTAAGAAAAATATACTTCATTCATAGCTTCCATAGCAGCTGGAACCATACTAAATACATAAGCTAGAGGATTCTTGAGGGTTTCCTAATAGATTTGGGCTAACAATGTAGGCCCAATACAGTCCAAAAACAGAATTAAAAATATTTACTTCCCTATTACATAATCAAATATCCATTTGGGGTTTTGTTTAACCCTGGTGGGCCTAACTAAAATTGGGCTCCTATCATCATCCACCCTTCAAGAGGCACCATGGCATCATGGTGAGATATTCTTGTGCCATATGGAGAGCAACAATCAACACTTAGGGAAGGGAAATCTGCATTAATATTGAGTGGGGGACAACTGGATGATTTTGAGGGCAGGATTAAAGCCTTCTCACTTCCCCAATTTTGAATGGATGGTGCAACATACCTTGGGGAAGAAAGCCATGTGGGTTTACAGTTTGTGGCTTGAAAAGTGGGTAACTTTAATGAGGGTACAGATAAGTGCAGAAGATCTTGTGGCATGCATTTTCGGTGGAATCCAATGGTCCACGTTGAAGTGGGTGGACTGCCCAAGATAAGTTACTTTTCAAATGTTCAAGTGGGTACTCAATCCCTCATTAATTCCATTCTCTTGTACTTCCAAAAACTCTTCTCTGCTTTTCTCTCTTTTATTTTTAACCCAAGTCTTAAGTTCTTGTCCATTCTTCAAAGGGTTCATCTTCTCCACTTTGTTAAAAAAAATCAAACCTTCCTACTCTTGGTTGTTCTCGGTGGTGAGCAATGGAAGGAACATTATCATTGTCTCCCTTATTCACCACGTGACTCATCACCCTCGCCTTGTCTCTAGTTGGGACCTGGTGTTCTTCACGAACCGCTAACATGGTATTGGAATGAACATCGTCAATCCCCGATCCAGCACTAGGAACCATTATGACAGTGCCATCTGACCTCATGGAGGGAAAATCTGGTGGAAGGTCAACAAACTATCATGAAGGGTCTCCATGGAAGCGCCTCAGTAAGGAGACGTGGAAAATAGGATGTAAGCGGGCCGAACCCGGCAGAGCCAACTGGTAAACCACCGACCCAACACGATGGATGATCTGAAAGGGCCCATAGAACCTTCGAGCCAGTTTTTGAGAACGTCATCGTGCCACTGAGTGTTGACGATACAGCTGTAACGGAGCAAAACCCATTCTCTATGAGTAAAGGTAATATCTGATCTCCCTACATCTACATGTGTCTTCATCATTTGTTGAACATGACGAAGGTTCTATTTGAGTATCTCTAACATTATTTTTCTTGATTGCGGGGTATCCAAAATGAGTGTGTTGGAGGTTGAACCAGCCAGATAGTCCTTGAGAGTCAGTGGTGCACGTCCATAAAGGGCTTCAAAAGGAGATAAGTGGAGAGAGGAGTGACAGTTTGTGTTATACTAGTACTCGGCTAGAGAAAGGTGAGTAAACCATTTATTAGGTTGAGACCCTGTGAAACAACATAGGTAGGTTTGGAGACCTCTATTCACAACCTCAGTTTGTCCATTAGACTGAGGGTGATAAGTCGTACTATAACACAACCTGGTTCCCAGGAGCTTAAATAGTGCGTTCCAAAACTTGCTCACAAATATCTTATCCCGATATGAAACTATGCTTTTTGGAACCCCATGTAATTTACATATCTCATTTACAAATCGACTTGCCAGTATTTCGGTTGAAAACCTAGTAGGAAGAGCTATAAAATAAGCATACTTAGTGAAATGGTCCACAATCACCCAAATCATTGTACGTCCATGTGGCACTAGTAAGTTTTTTATGAAGTCCATTGATAAGTCCTCCCACACTTTATCCGAAATAGGGAGAGGCTGTAATAATCCCTGGTATTTTTTTGTGAGGTATTTATTATACTGACAAGTGGCGTAGTTTCGGATGAACTCTTTGAGTTGTTGGGTCACACCGGGCCAGTAACAAGAAGCTGCCAACCGAGCCAAGGTCAGTTTCCAGTAGAAGGGATCTCGAGAAGTTCGTTCGGCAAGGACAGTCGCAGATCATCCATATGAGGTATAAACATTCTGTTATGATAAAATAAGAGTCCTTGAGAGAAATGAAATTTAGTGTTCCATGTTATGTCTGACTCCTTGTTTGTGATTAATTTCTTGCTTTCGGGTGAGTTATAGAAGGAACAAATATTCTTAATGATCACTGGAAAGGATGAGGACAAGGCTGAGAAAGAAGCGGTTTCATCATTGTGGCATCGGGAAAGTACATCATCAACCCGATTTGAGGTACCAATTCTATACTTAATGTCAAATTCGAACCCAATTAATTTTGTAGCTCTTTTTTGTTGTTCGAGAGTATAGAAACCCTGGGTAAATGCTTGAGACTCTATTGATTTGTATATATGTGAAATTTTCTGCCAACTAAGTAGTGCACCATTGTTTTACAAATTCTATAACGGAGAACATCTCGAGCACATACACCGAGGCATGTTGCATTCGGATGGACATCTTCCGACAAAAAAAATGCAACTGGTTGACCATCTTGAGAGAGAATGGCCCCAATGGCCACAACCGAAACATCAGTCTCCACAACAAATAGTTTAGAGAAATCTGGTAGATGTAGAACCAGAGTAGTAGTCGAAGCTTGTTGTAATTTTGTAAAGGCCTGTTGTGTCTCTGTCGGCAATGTAAAATTCTAAGACTTAAGTAAATCGGTGAGAGGAGTGGCGTGTGAGGCGTATTTCTTTATAAATTTTTGATAAAAACTAGCGAGACCCAAAATTCCCATGAGTGTCATGTTGGAACGTGGCTGCAGCCAGTCAACCATAGCTTGAATTTTGTCTGGATCTGGTTGCACTCTGTCATTTGAAATGATATGACCTAGGTAACTAAAAGTAGGCATTCCAAAGGTGCATTTAGAACATTTTGCATAAAATTTGTTAAAAACCAATAGGGTCAAAATGATATCCAAATGCATAACATGATCATTCAGATTAGCACTATAAATCAATATGTCATCAAAGAAAACAAGAACAAACTGGCACAAATGTGGGCGCAAGAGGTCATTCATAGCTGCTTGAAAAATGGCTAGATTGTTGGTTAGGCCAAAAGGCATAACTAAGAACTCATAATGACCATCAAAAGTTATGATTTCGATCTTATGAGTGTCCTCAAGCTTCATTTGAATCTGATGATAGCCAGATCATAACTCGATCTTGGAAAATATTGTCGCACTGCCCATTTCATCCAATAATTCATCAATGGTTGGAATTGGCAAACGATCAAGGACTATGATTACATTCAGGAAGCAATAATCCACACAAAAGGGCGATGTGCCATCTTTATTTTGACTAATAAAACTAGTGAAGAGAATGGGCTAGTACTAGGTGTAATAATCCTATCTTTTAGCATGTTTGAAATCATGGATGTCATTGCTTCTTTTTGGGAGTGTGGATAACAGTATTGCTTGGGGGAAATTGGGCTAGAGTTGGTGATTAGATTAATGGAGTGGTCATGTGGGTGTTTTGGTGGTAATTCGTGAGGGGTTTGGAAAATGGAGTTGTATTTAGTGAGGAGGGTCTATAGTTTTGGGTGGTTTTGGTAAGGTTGAGATTTAGTTAAGTCTATTGTTTGAAGAGGTAGGAAGATGAGTGTGAGAAAAGAAGCAATTGAGTTAGTGTGAATTAGCCTAGTAAGTTGGTGCAGTGAGGATTGTGGCATTAGAATTGTTGTATCCCCTTGTAAAGTAAGGGTATTAGTACCCACTTTAAATATCATTGATGGAACTACAAAATATGAGATATCGGCCTAGGGTGCATAATCATTCAATGCCCAACACGACATCAACACCTCTAATGGGAAGTAAAGTAAATAAAATGGAATATGAAATAGTCGGTTTGCAGTAAGATTGAGTATCGGGATACAAACCATTACAATAGATGTGAGCACCGTTGCTAACCATAACTGGAAATTAAGGGGTAGGTGTGACATTCACTTGTAAGTGGTGAGCCAAATGAGGCTGTAAAATATTATGCAAACTACTCGTGTCCATCAAGACTATGACATCATGTCCAACAGTTGACCCATTAAATCTAATTGTTTTTGGGAGGGCTGGTCTTCGAGGGCTTGTTCCGATAACTGTAAATGTATAAGATCTTCAGTAGGTGGAGGTTGTTTAACTTCCACCAGTTCAAGGGAAATCAACAAATCTTCATGTGGTAGCAAACTCGTCCACTAAGAGCACTAAAAATTGTTTACCTTGGCTTTTATGCCCATGAATGTATTTTTGTCACAATTATAGCTCAACCCTTGAGCTCATCTTTCCTGCATTTGAGCAGTAGTGAGACGCCTAATCGACATAGTTGAAATTGTATTGTTTTGATTAGTTGGAAAATCCGAGTTGGGTTGTTGGGTAGTGTGTGGGAAATGGTTAGACTATAAGGGTCTTGGGAATGTGGATTTAGAGTCCTTGATCTTTGATTCAACAAGCTTTGCCAATCCCAATGCCCCAACAATGGTAGTAGGTCTCAAAATAGATAGTTCCTTCTGAATCTTCGGTAACAGCGTAGACAAAAAATAATTTAGAATGACGTACGGGGGTAGACCCCAGATTATGTTACAATTATTTTCAAATTGTTGTTGGTAGTCATCTATGATCCCGTACTGGCGGAGCTTAAAAAGTTCTGCTTGATGGTTTTGGTAGGTGGACGGACCAAAACGAATTTATAGGCACCGTGTAAATGCTTCCCAGTCATTGAGGCTACCATTGTAGAAAGCCCATTTAAACCAACTTAATGCTTCACCTTTCATGTAAAAAGAAATAATATGGATTCATTGGTCAGGTGGGATTTGGTAAAGCTAAAAAAAAATTGTTCTGCTTGGAACAACCAGCCAAGTGGCTCTGATCCATCAAAGGGCATGAGTTTGAAGTTTGGGAGGTCTAGGTTGAGTAGATGGGTTAGCCATGGGACCCATGGTAGGACGTGTATAGTGATGGTGTGGGTTAAAGAATGGTGGAACTGGTGTTTGGACAAAGGGAGGATATGGGGGAGGTATATGTGGTGGAGTGTCGGATGGGGAAAAGTGTGAGTTGTTGGTATTGGGGAAAGAGCGGTTAGGGTTATGGTTCTGGTTAGTAATGTGGGAAGAGGATGCCATATTGGGAGGGTCTGGTGGTTGTGGGGGTAGTGATGGAAGAACATTCATATCTGCCAGCTTATCTGTTATGACACGAAGGGATTCAGCTATGGCCTCATGTGTGACATCTTGCTGCTCCTTATTTTCTTGCAGTTTTTCTGCAAAATGCTGCAATAAATTCTTATTTGTTTCCTTGTTGGTTGTCTTAGGAGGCATAGATCAAGAATGAAAGTATCAAATTGATAGAAGCTTAGTAATGCAGTAGAATCTTAACAGTAATAATGTAGAATAATAGAGAAAATTAAGAAAATTATACTTCATTCATAGCTTCCATAGCATTTGGAACTTGACTAAATACAAAAGCTAGAGGATTCTTTAGGGTTTCCTAATAGATTTGGGCTAACAGTGTAGGCCCAATACAGTCTAAAAACAGAATTAAAAATATTTACTTCCCAATTACATAATCAAACATCCATTTGGGGTTTTGTTTAACTTTGGTGGGCTAACTGAAATTAGGCTCATATCATCATACGTCAATGAAATTATGTTATCTAACTAAAAAAATTAAATAATCATTATTTTTTCATCATTATTATTAGTATGATACATGATTTGAGATAAAGTTCGGTTGTTCCAATGTAAAGGGAGGTAGAGAGTTATTTACCATAATGGAGAACGAAGATGTTGTGATCTCATGCTTAGTAAACCTTCCTTTTATTAAAAAAATGAAGGGTTTGCCAGAATGTGAAAATGTAGAGCAATTGTTATTTATTTGGTTCAATAGTTGGATTTTAATAATATTGATATAAACTTGCATGTTACGATTTTCTATTATTTCAAAAATTAATTAACATGTAAGAAGATGAATGATTGTCTCTGTTAAAGACATTTATGGTTAAACAAAATATAGATTGTGTGAGCTATTTTATAACTTACATTGCATATATTATACACTTTCATAATTTAGTTTTATATATCCTTGGTCCTTTTGTAAATAATGACCATGATAACTATCAGAAAATAGTCCTTCATAAAGATATACAGATATTGAATCTAAAAAGGAAATGCAAATATATTGAAATTAATTAATTTTAACACAAAAAAGGAGATATAATCTCAAACAAATATCACAATATTGGATGTCGGTGAATATCTTAAATATGTTTTAATTACCAATTTGATCTTACATTTTATACTAATTTTATGGCATTTTAAAAACTTAATCACCTCAAATAGTTGAAAATATACTTATGTATTATTAAAACTTGTTTGATAAGCTAAATATAACTTTTGAAATGTTTTGCAGGCTTAATCCGGAAGAAAGATCTATAATTTGAAATTCCGGACAAAACTCAGCCAAGTTCAATGCTAAGATCATGCTAAGCGGAAAAGACAACATATGATAGTTGCCTTAATGTTAGAGCCACACCCAGCGGATGAAGAGCCACACTCAATTCAAATATTGCGCTCAACGTCTAAATTAAAAGAATTCGAAACCAACTCTTTGTCTAGATTATGCTCAACACACTCAATCACGTTGAGCACAATGGGTGGTGCGCCCAACACCGAAAGCCACACCCAGCGCACGTTGGTGCATCCAAGTGTCACACCTAGCCAGCTAGAAGCCACGTTCAACGCACAGGTGGTGCGTTGAGCGTAAAAACCGACACCAGAAAAGTATTTAAAGACTTCCAGCCTTAACAAAAGACACACACTCTTACCTTTTCGAATTGTAATCTTTATTTTTTCTATGTTTTAGATAGCTTAGCTCACTTAGATCATAAAAATTAAGTGTAAGCATCTTAGGTGTTAATATATGCTTAATTGTGAGTTGTTCTACTACCCCATAAGCTTTGTATTATCCATATCCTACTTACGTTGTGTGAAAATGAGTACATAAGTACTCCATTGTTGGGGTTGAATGTAACATGAACTTAATCTATACATTCTGATTCTGAGTTTTGTATTTACTTTATGCTTGCTTTTAGTTTGATCAACTTCTTGCACGGTGTTTTAATAAATTGCTTAAGTTACTTCTTGCATTATTCTGAACTTGCATAACACAACAAGTAATACATTTGCTAGACATGGACTTGCATTATTTATCATCTCATTCATTTTATTTATGGTATCTAGACATAGTACTAATATTGTAATTTTATAACTCTCAAACTGAATAGCATATACTACTAGACATAGAGATATGTTTGAAGGTTTATAAAACAAAATTTTGATAAATATATATCAAATAAATATTAAATTAATTTTTTAAGTTAACATCATTGCACGTGGTAGTATTTAATTGACTCGTGTTTGAAATATGTTATTATATGAAGTCACACATTGCCTGGCATTATAATAGATTAGAGTATCATTGTTATATATAATGTCCCTTATTATTATGTACACTAGATAGAAGCACCAAATAGAAGTACCCCACAGACACTTGGGCCTATAGGTGTGCTAAGGCTTGTAATCCTTATTCTCCAATAATATCTTAGTAGTCACTCCGTGCTCCCTTAGAGTAGGCACAATTGGTCGAACCTCATTATCAAATTATTTGTATTATTCTCTTATCTCTACTATTTTATTATTTGATTGGTTGCTTGCACCAACAATTAGTATCAGAGCCAATTGGTATAAGATGACTCTTAACCTAGTTGCCAACTTTGAGTTGGGGAAGTTCGATGGAATTGGTAATTTTGGATAGTAGCAAATGAGAGTTAACGATGTGTTGGCTCAACAAGGTTTATTAAAGGCGCTGCTTGTGAATAAACCAGATGGTATGAATCAACTAGATGGAGAAGATTTGAAGGACAAGGAAACATGGTGTAACATGGTCGAGACCACTATTGAGTTGGATCGAGAACCTTAGAAGTCCATATATTGAATTGAGAGTAAGGTGGAGATAGAGGCAAAGGTGTTGAGACATGTGCTGACAATATCTCTCTTGATGTTGGAGAGGATGATCTCATATGATATGAGACATGGGATATCCCAATGGCATGTATGCGATGTCATAATGAAGGATATTGATTGCTAGTAGATCCACAAAAGCACAAAGACGCTGACTGACTTTGATGTAGAGTGTAACATGAACATTGGCTTTGATGCAAGGTGTAACACTAACATTGGTATAGATGCAATGTATGACATGGGCATTAGCTTGGATGCAAGGGTATGTCACGGGCATTGATGCAAGGTGTATGTTGTGAGTATACTCTTTTTGGTGGAGTATGGTAGTTCTTTTGAACTATGATTGTCGGAGTAGACAATGGTGGTAGTGGTTGAGGCTTTTCAAGGAAGCTCCATGGATCAGCTAGCTGAGTATTGAAGAAGGCGGATGTTGCTGAACTTTAGTGTAGAGGTTCCATAATATGAAAGACTTCCTAACAATAGGTGCTTGTGCGACATATTCCATTTGATGACGGTATGAGAAGGTGCACTAGAAGTTTGGAGAGTTAGGCTTTTGGTAGTATCATCAAGGATACTCAGAAATACTTATGTTGAAGGGGAGCAAACTCTTATGTGGAAGAGTTGTTAAAGAGAATTAAGCATTAAGCAATATGGAGTGAGATATTCGCTAAGGTGAAGATTCTTGTGTAGATTTTCTAAGGAGCGATATATTTTTCTATTTCAATCAATGTGGAGATTGTTTGAGATGTTTGAAATATGTTATTATATGAAGTCTCACATTGCCTAACATTAGAATAAACTAGATTATCATTGTTATATATTGGACTCATGTTCCTTGTTGTTATGTGCACCAGGTGCACCAGATAAAAGCACCAAATTGAAACACTCAATTGACACTTGAACACATGGGTGTGCTAGAGCTTGTAATCCTTATTCTCGAATAATATCTTGGTAGTTGCTAGTGACGTAGGCACATTTGACCGAATCTCATTACCAAATTCTCTTATCTTCTCCTCTTCTATTTATTCTATTTTTCTTTATTTGATTGTTTGTGGCCAACACTGTGCAATGATCGCTTCTACTTTACTAACAATTGGGAATAGAGGGAGAGTAATTTTGACATAAATTATTTCTATTCATTGTTACTAGACATAGAACATTTTTTGGTAAAGTGTTAGTATAGACCAAGACATTGACGACTAACCTATATAATTTAGCTTAAAACAATAAATAAAAAGTGATAGACTATAATCTTATAAGTCCTTATAGATACAATAACCCCTAATTTTTATATTTGTTTGCAACAATGTAGGCAATTCTTATACTCTTATTTATCCTTTAGCACATGCTAAGCTCGATACTTTTCCTTTCTTTATTATATTTTTCTGACATTAATTGTGGATTTTCTTTTCCTATATTCTCATATTGATTTTCTCTTCTTTAGACATTGTAATTCAACATAATCTATTGGGCAAAATCAATTTATAGTGGTGAGGTTGTAGTAGGTAAATGCGAGCTTGCGTTGGTAGCTAGCTTATTAGACTGAATTGTTTGATAACATTTAGATTTGTAATTTGGTGAAATTTAAAAAGTAATTAAAAATAATAATACGATTTTTAGTTAAAGAGATAATATAATTTTTTAATATGTTGAAGGATAAAGTTATTAAATAAATTAGTGAAAGTTCGTTTCATTTTCTAAATATTATTATACATAGCCTTTTGATAACTGTTTTTTAAACACTACAAACTCATTTTTAATATGTTGCCTTCAATTTTTATTTATTGGCTTAGATTCTAATAACTTATTTACAGATTTTGAAAAGTTTTATGGTACTTTAATTTGGATAATGTTGCCTAATCAGCTAATTGAAAAGGCACTTCTGCATATACCTAATTTTAATTTTTTTATGCAGTGCTTCGAAGTCAAAGAAATCTGGTGTAAAGTGATCGGTGCTCCAAAAGACTTTTTTATTTTGGACTGTAGTTCGTTAGCGGGTTCAACCAAGTTATAAGGTATGTCTTCCTTAAATATTTTTCTTCATCCTTTTTTTTTTTGGGTTCTAACAGAAAGAACCTTATAATTTTAGCCACTGCTTGCCCATGGTTTAGCTACATTTAGAATGGAATCACATATGTTGCCTTATAAATTGTATCGTTCTATGTATAATGAGTTCTAATTAGTTAATAGAAAAACATTTATATATAAAGTTTAATTGTTAAATATTCTTCTGATATAAAGAATAACTTAGATTATGGGCAGAAGATAGGCTCACATTTAAAATATTGCTCCCCAAGGTGTAGTTACATTTAGAAAAGTGTTGGTTAACAAGTTTTTCTATTTTTCTAGGATATATTGATATTGGAGATCCTATATTAGAATGCCATATCAATATTGTGGAGCCTATATGGTATATTAAGAGAAGACGTCAAAATACAAAAAGTACTTCAAATCAGTCCAACTTTTTGTTATTGTAAATGATATTTTAATGCATTTGTTAATATTCTCCATTAATCGGTTCAACGTTTGATTGGGCATCCAAGGTAACTTATTTGAAGTTTCCTAACTATTTATGAAAGAATAAATAAATATTTTTTTGTTGGTAATTGATGAAATCAAAAGATGTATTTAATCCTCAAGGGCTGATGTTAAAAATAGTCATTTTCTTGTGTTAAGAAACCTGATATTAGTAGTCTAAATCAAACCATTCTTCTTTGTGTTAATAAATCATTTGATGTGATAAAGCTACACGCACTTAATTATGCTAGATAAGAGTTGCTACAATATCTATTTTCTTTGATATGTATAATTCTTCCACCCAGGATAAATCCAGGTTGTTTGTAACTCGCCCCGGGCATTTGACCTTAGCTACGTATACCTACATCACCCGCTTGAGGTAGGTCATACCCACTATAGGTGCTATAAATGCTTCTCACGTGTCATTAATGCTTATGACTCATCATTTAATGTATCTCTGACTATGTCTTCAATGCGCCATTGGATCGCCTTTAATGTAAGCTGACATTCCACCCGCCACGTCGTCTGTACATTCCACCTACCCCCGGCAAGTCGACAAGCCCAGACCTACAGGAGGAACAAGGACAACCCGACATATCCCTATTGTACCTACCATGTACTAACCAATGGCCATATGCCATATCAACAACCTCAAAACCCTATAAATAGAGGATTCCACACAGGGAGTATAATTAATTCTAATTCCATCATTTATTGTTTGCACTTATTGTTATTGCTCTAACTTATCTCCTATTTACTCATATTCTCTATCTAAGACTCTATATTGACTTGATCGTCGGAGAACCTTTTCAGGTACCTTCCCTGACGGGTCTAGACGACATTCCGACTAAGACTTATGATCATCTCCATTATATCGAACGTTCGATACCGACCATCCCCGTTCAATACTAAAGAACCTTGGCGCCGTATGTGGCTTACCTACAACATGGTGACTACTCGTAACCAAACTCAACCACTCAACCAAGCAGAACCACTCACTATAAACATTCCCCCAAACCACGATACTCCTTCCATTAATCCCCCAGCGCTTGTACAACCATCTCAACAAGCAAGCCAAAGTCATCTTCAGCCACACCCTAGAAACACCTACTACTCAACAACTCCTCCAAATGATCCAAACCCAAGGCCAAATCATCCAATAGCAGTCCCAACTATTAGCTGAACTTTGCCAAAATATACCTGAGCCAAGCAACAGACCCTTGTAGCCAGTTGCCGATTAGCACTCCGCAGAGTGTACCGAAGCTTCCCGACTTATAGCCCCCAAACATAAAAACCACCCAGATAACTCATCCATCTGACTATAGCTCCTCACGTGTAAGACACCCCTTCACTGAAGCAATCATGTCATCACCACTCCCTAAGCATCTAACCCGCCCAAACAACATCGACCACTATAATGGGACCACTGATCCACAAGACCACTTAGACGCCTTTGAGGCCTCTATGCTTTTACATGGGGCGGCTGCCCCTATCATGTGTCGAACCTTTCCTCTCACTCCGAAATGCGCTGCCCTGTAGTGGTTTACACGACTGACACCAAATAGTATTGATCAATGGACGACTCTTGCTAGCAGGTTCAACATCCTGTTCACAACAAGCAAAGAACAACCCCGCTCTTCATATACCTTGTTTGGTATGCGGTAGCTGTTAGAAATTTATAATTTCTAATTAAGGTGGGCATCATATATTTGATACAATGATATCAACTATTTATTTCTGGGGTTACATTATAAGTGATCTAATTACTGGCACCCATCAGATGTCTAATAGCTGATAACAGATATGGGCTTAATGAGTGGATACCCATCATGTTAACCCATATGGGATAGTGGGAACCCTATAAGTTAACACATAAAGAAGGTTATGGTCCCCAATACACCAAATCAAATTCAGTTTTCTCCTCTCCCCATCAGAGTGAAAACGCAAGTCCCAAGAGGAATCAGGGATTTGGTTGAGGAAGGCCATCATACCACAAAACCTCTTTTAGAAATGTAGATCAAAGGAGCACATCTAGGAACATGGATTCAGGTATGACACTGCACCATTTGTTTCATATATGTGTGTGAGAATCATGAGATTCAAGATCCTAAGATTGGTATTTCACCAATCAAAAGGAATTCCCAACAAGTGGTATCAGAGCATAGGTTTTGAATTTTATGATTCTCCATGAAGGTGTTTTCGCAAAAAATTCGTATGAACCCTAATTTTAAATTTAAGGATTTTATTCCGCTATCATGTCATAAAGATTTTGAATTTAGGGTTTAATTTGAGAATTTTTGCAATATGATTCTTGCATAACTTTTGTTGATATATAAAAATCATTATATGCATTATTGAATCTCATTATGTGATGATATGTTTATTTGGAATGTTGTATACTGCATTACTGTTATGCACACTGCACTATATATATTTGAGCATTTATGTGTTTCACTACCTCATTACTGTTATATGTATTTAAGCATTAATGTTATGAGTTAAAGTTCATTGGATGCACCTGTATTTCACTGCCTCATTTATGTATTTCCATGAATATACACAAATGGCTCATTTATGTGTTTCTATGTATATACCCAAATGCATTTTTTGTTTCACTGCATCATGTGCAATTTTGTATGATGTTAAGTGTTTCCTTATATTATGTTATACTAGATTATCATTGTTATATATTGGACTCATGTTCCTTGTTGTTATGTGCACCAGGTGCACCAGATAAAAGCACCAAATTGAAACACTCAATTGACACTTGAACACATGGGTGTGCTAGAGCTTGTAATCCTTATTCTCGAATAATATCTTGGTAGTTGCTAGTGACGTAGGCACATTTGACCGAATCTCATTACCAAATTCTCTTATCTTCTCCTCTTCTATTTATTCTATTTTTCTTTATTTGATTGTTTGTGGCCAACACTGTGCAATGATCGCTTCTACTTTACTAACAATTGGGAATAGAGGGAGAGTAATTTTGACATAAATTATTTCTATTCATTGTTACTAGACATAGAACATTTTTTGGTAAAGTGTTAGTATAGACCAAGACATTGACGACTAACCTATATAATTTAGCTTAAAACAATAAATAAAAAGTGATAGACTATAATCTTATAAGTCCTTATAGATACAATAACCCCTAATTTTTATATTTGTTTGCAACAATGTAGGCAATTCTTATACTCTTATTTATCCTTTAGCACATGCTAAGCTCGATACTT
Source organism: Lupinus angustifolius (assembly GCF_001865875.1). NCBI lineage: Eukaryota > Viridiplantae > Streptophyta > Magnoliopsida > Fabales > Fabaceae > Lupinus > Lupinus angustifolius. Next base: position 6,630,274 of record NC_032020.1, read on the forward strand.
TTCCTTTCTTTATTATATTTTTCTGACATTAATTGTGGATTTTCTTTTCCTATATTCTCATATTGATTTTCTCTTCTTTAGACATTGTAATTCAACATAATCTATTGGGCAAAATCAATTTATAGTGGTGAGGTTGTAGTAGGTAAATGCGAGCTTGCGTTGGTAGCTAGCTTATTAGACTGAATTGTTTGATAACATTTAGATTTGTAATTTGGTGAAATTTAAAAAGTAATTAAAAATAATAATACGATTTTTAGTTAAAGAGATAATATAATTTTTTAATATGTTGAAGGATAAAGTTATTAAATAAATTAGTGAAAGTTCGTTTCATTTTCTAAATATTATTATACATAGCCTTTTGATAACTGTTTTTTAAACACTACAAACTCATTTTTAATATGTTGCCTTCAATTTTTATTTATTGGCTTAGATTCTAATAACTTATTTACAGATTTTGAAAAGTTTTATGGTACTTTAATTTGGATAATGTTGCCTAATCAGCTAATTGAAAAGGCACTTCTGCATATACCTAATTTTAATTTTTTTATGCAGTGCTTCGAAGTCAAAGAAATCTGGTGTAAAGTGATCGGTGCTCCAAAAGACTTTTTTATTTTGGACTGTAGTTCGTTAGCGGGTTCAACCAAGTTATAAGGTATGTCTTCCTTAAATATTTTTCTTCATCCTTTTTTTTTTTGGGTTCTAACAGAAAGAACCTTATAATTTTAGCCACTGCTTGCCCATGGTTTAGCTACATTTAGAATGGAATCACATATGTTGCCTTATAAATTGTATCGTTCTATGTATAATGAGTTCTAATTAGTTAATAGAAAAACATTTATATATAAAGTTTAATTGTTAAATATTCTTCTGATATAAAGAATAACTTAGATTATGGGCAGAAGATAGGCTCACATTTAAAATATTGCTCCCCAAGGTGTAGTTACATTTAGAAAAGTGTTGGTTAACAAGTTTTTCTATTTTTCTAGGATATATTGATATTGGAGATCCTATATTAGAATGCCATATCAATATTGTGGAGCCTATATGGTATATTAAGAGAAGACGTCAAAATACAAAAAGTACTTCAAATCAGTCCAACTTTTTGTTATTGTAAATGATATTTTAATGCATTTGTTAATATTCTCCATTAATCGGTTCAACGTTTGATTGGGCATCCAAGGTAACTTATTTGAAGTTTCCTAACTATTTATGAAAGAATAAATAAATATTTTTTTGTTGGTAATTGATGAAATCAAAAGATGTATTTAATCCTCAAGGGCTGATGTTAAAAATAGTCATTTTCTTGTGTTAAGAAACCTGATATTAGTAGTCTAAATCAAACCATTCTTCTTTGTGTTAATAAATCATTTGATGTGATAAAGCTACACGCACTTAATTATGCTAGATAAGAGTTGCTACAATATCTATTTTCTTTGATATGTATAATTCTTCCACCCAGGATAAATCCAGGTTGTTTGTAACTCGCCCCGGGCATTTGACCTTAGCTACGTATACCTACATCACCCGCTTGAGGTAGGTCATACCCACTATAGGTGCTATAAATGCTTCTCACGTGTCATTAATGCTTATGACTCATCATTTAATGTATCTCTGACTATGTCTTCAATGCGCCATTGGATCGCCTTTAATGTAAGCTGACATTCCACCCGCCACGTCGTCTGTACATTCCACCTACCCCCGGCAAGTCGACAAGCCCAGACCTACAGGAGGAACAAGGACAACCCGACATATCCCTATTGTACCTACCATGTACTAACCAATGGCCATATGCCATATCAACAACCTCAAAACCCTATAAATAGAGGATTCCACACAGGGAGTATAATTAATTCTAATTCCATCATTTATTGTTTGCACTTATTGTTATTGCTCTAACTTATCTCCTATTTACTCATATTCTCTATCTAAGACTCTATATTGACTTGATCGTCGGAGAACCTTTTCAGGTACCTTCCCTGACGGGTCTAGACGACATTCCGACTAAGACTTATGATCATCTCCATTATATCGAACGTTCGATACCGACCATCCCCGTTCAATACTAAAGAACCTTGGCGCCGTATGTGGCTTACCTACAACATGGTGACTACTCGTAACCAAACTCAACCACTCAACCAAGCAGAACCACTCACTATAAACATTCCCCCAAACCACGATACTCCTTCCATTAATCCCCCAGCGCTTGTACAACCATCTCAACAAGCAAGCCAAAGTCATCTTCAGCCACACCCTAGAAACACCTACTACTCAACAACTCCTCCAAATGATCCAAACCCAAGGCCAAATCATCCAATAGCAGTCCCAACTATTAGCTGAACTTTGCCAAAATATACCTGAGCCAAGCAACAGACCCTTGTAGCCAGTTGCCGATTAGCACTCCGCAGAGTGTACCGAAGCTTCCCGACTTATAGCCCCCAAACATAAAAACCACCCAGATAACTCATCCATCTGACTATAGCTCCTCACGTGTAAGACACCCCTTCACTGAAGCAATCATGTCATCACCACTCCCTAAGCATCTAACCCGCCCAAACAACATCGACCACTATAATGGGACCACTGATCCACAAGACCACTTAGACGCCTTTGAGGCCTCTATGCTTTTACATGGGGCGGCTGCCCCTATCATGTGTCGAACCTTTCCTCTCACTCCGAAATGCGCTGCCCTGTAGTGGTTTACACGACTGACACCAAATAGTATTGATCAATGGACGACTCTTGCTAGCAGGTTCAACATCCTGTTCACAACAAGCAAAGAACAACCCCGCTCTTCATATACCTTGTTTGGTATGCGGTAGCTGTTAGAAATTTATAATTTCTAATTAAGGTGGGCATCATATATTTGATACAATGATATCAACTATTTATTTCTGGGGTTACATTATAAGTGATCTAATTACTGGCACCCATCAGATGTCTAATAGCTGATAACAGATATGGGCTTAATGAGTGGATACCCATCATGTTAACCCATATGGGATAGTGGGAACCCTATAAGTTAACACATAAAGAAGGTTATGGTCCCCAATACACCAAATCAAATTCAGTTTTCTCCTCTCCCCATCAGAGTGAAAACGCAAGTCCCAAGAGGAATCAGGGATTTGGTTGAGGAAGGCCATCATACCACAAAACCTCTTTTAGAAATGTAGATCAAAGGAGCACATCTAGGAACATGGATTCAGGTATGACACTGCACCATTTGTTTCATATATGTGTGTGAGAATCATGAGATTCAAGATCCTAGGATTGGTATTTCACCAATCATAAAGGAATTCCCAACAAGTGGTATCAGAGCATAGGTTTTGAATTTTATGATTCTCCATGAAGGTGTTTTCGCAAAAAATTCGTATGAACCCTAATTTTAAATTTAAGGATTTTATTCCGCTATCATGTCATAAAGATTTTGAATTTAGGGTTTAATTTGAGAATTTTTGCAATATGATTCTTGCATAACTTTTGTTGATATATAAAAATCATTATATGCATTATTGAATCTCATTATGTGATGATATGTTTATTTGGAATGTTGTATACTGCATTACTGTTATGCACACTGCACTATATATATTTGAGCATTTATGTGTTTCACTACCTCATTACTGTTATATGTATTTAAGCATTAATGTTATGAGTTAAAGTTCATTGGATGCACCTGTATTTCACTGCCTCATTTATGTATTTCCATGAATATACACAAATGGCTCATTTATGTGTTTCTATGTATATACCCAAATGCATTTTTTGTTTCACTGCATCATGTGCAATTTTGTATGATGTTAAGTGTTTCCTTATATTATGTTATATGTATATTGCAATTTCAGTATGTGCATATATGTTATAATATATATAATCAAAGTGTACATACTTTTAGTGACTTATATGGCTATTGCATATGTGCAAGTGTTTTTTATTCAAATGTTTTCTTTGCACTATTTCTTTAAATAGCTTGCATTGTTTTGATTTGGAATTATATGGAAGGAAATTGTGGAATTAGATTTGTTAATCATAAAAGATATCAAATCTGAAGGTTTTAATTCCAAGATTTTTTTTTTGTAATCGACCTATATTGTTTACTTTATTGTCTGGTAATTATTTTGAATTAACTGATGCAATATGTTACCAAAGTAACCTTTGTTGTGGAAATTAATTGAAGTTACACAGATGAGTATGAAATTATTTATGCGAATTGTGTTCGGCCCAAAGGAAGACACAATTTGGCCAAATAATAACATACATGTGATGATAAATATGTAACAATTATAAAGTTTTTTTTCATGTGAATAATAGTCGCTCCAAAGAAAGGCTATTGTTTGACAGAACTAATTGTTAATATTTGATCATTACATTGAGAGTACCACTTACAAGTTAATTTCTATGTCCAAAGACTAGAAATTGATGTTGTGCTAGGCATCTTGTGATGTGTCTACTATGTGAACATGTCTTGTTTTTATATACATTACATGACTTGTTTGTTTAGATTTGATCATGTTATTAATTCTTTGTTATGTGGATTCAGTGTCTTTTACCAATGCTGCAACTTTTTCTGCTCAAATCAGTAACATCACATTGTTGAATGGGACAAAATTTAAGGTGTGGAAGGAATCCGTAGAAATATTCTCGACTGTATGGATTTGGATCTGGCACTTATTGTGGAGAAATCCATATCCAATGCGGAAAACCTCGATGAGGCTAAAATTGAGTAATGGGAACGCTCTAACCGAATGTGTCTGATGATCATGAAACACTCTATCCTAGATGCGTTTCGGGGCTCTATATCTGAGGGTGAAAGTGCAAGGAAGTTCCTTGAAGAAATAGAACAATTCTTTGCCAAGAATGAAAAGGCGGAGACGAGTAGCCTTTTGGCTAAACTCATCTCCATGAAGTATAAAGGTAAATGGAACATAAGGGAGTACATTATGGAGATGTTTAATCTTGCATCAAAACTCAAGTCACTTAAGTTAGAGCTTGGTGATGACATGCTCGTACACTTCGTTTTGATCTCTCTTCCTGCACACTTTGGCCAATTCAAAGTGAGTTATATAACATTCAGAAGGACAAATGGTCTCTTAATGAGCTTATATCTCACTGTGTGCAAGAGGAAGAGAGGCTGCAGAGAGATAAGATTGAAAGTGTTCACATGGCTATGACCCCTCAAAATAAGAAAAGGAAGAGCAATAATGATGTTGCGAAAGGGTCTTATCAACAAAAGAAATTGAAGAGTAATGAGGAATTTACCTGTTACTTCTGTAAGAAGCAA
>NC_032020.1:6635651-6651425 GCF_001865875.1 Lupinus angustifolius
GCCTCATGGCGTGTAAAGAAGGGTAAATTTCTAACTCTTGTTTGTTCTGAAATTAATTTGGCTTTTGTACCCAACGATACTTGGTGGATAGATTCCAGTGCTACTACTCACATTAGTATCACTATGCAGGGTTGCCTGTGGAACCGACAACCAAGTGATGATGAGAGATTCATTTTTGTGGGTGATAGCAAAAGGATTGCAGTTGAGGCTATTGGAACATTTAGATTATGTCTAAGAATTGGTTTTCATTTGAATTTATTTGAGACATTTGTTGTACCGTCTTTTAGGCGTAATTTAATTAGTCTTTCCAGCTTGGAGAAATTTGGTTTTTCTTGTTCTTTTGGAAATAATGAAGTTAGTCTCTATCAAAATTCAAATGTTGTTGGTTCTAGTTCTTTAATTGATAATCTGTATATACTTGATGTTTCTAGTTCCACAAATGAAATACTACAAACAAATTCACGTGATACAAAATGAAAATTAAAAGCAAATTCAACCACCTTATGGCACAAGCGTTTAGGTCATATATCTAAACAAAGAATTCAAAGACTTGTGTTGAATGAAAATCTTGACCCTTTAGATTTATCAGACTTTGAGGTCTGTGTTGAGTGCATAAAGGGAAAACAGACAAACAAAAAGAAGTTAGGTGCCGAAAAAGCTAAAGATATCTTAGAACTAATACATACAGATATATGTGGTCCTTTCCCTATGGCTTCTTGGAATGGACAACATTATTTTATTACGTTCATAGACGATTACTCTAGGTACGGCTACCTATATCTTATACATGAGAAGTCCCAATCCTTGGATGTTTTCAAGTCTTTCAAGGCTGAAGTTGAACTTCAACTTGGAAAGAAAATTAAGGCTGTCAAATCTGACCGTGGTGGTGAATACTATGGCAGATATCAATGATCATGAGAACAACGTCCAGGGCCATTTGCGCTTTTCCTCAGAGAGTGTGGAATTGTTCCGCAATACACTATGCTATGCAAACCTAGAATGAATGGTGTTGTTGAGCAACGAAACTGAACTCTTAAGGATGTGGTGAGAAGTATGATTAGTCATTCTTCCTTACCATAGTCTCTTTGGGGGAAGCTTTAAAGACCACAGTTTACATCCTTAATAGGGTGTCAAGTAAAACAGTTAACAAAACCACATATGAGCTTTGGACTAATAAAAGACCAAGCTTGAAAAACTTGCACATTGGGGTTGTTCAGCTAAGGTGCGGCCTTATAGATCGCATGAAAGAAAACTAGACTATAGAACTGTTAGCTGTTATTTTGTTGGCTATGTTGAACACTCCCGGGGCTACAAATTTTATGATCCCACTTCAAGACTCTTTTTTGAGCGGGAAATGCAAGCGTTCTTGAGGATGTTTATTTTGGGAAGGAAGAGAACGTAAGAAATTTTGTCTTTGAGGAAGAACATGTCACTGATAGTGAACATGGGCATTGGCTTAGATGCAAGGATATGACACAGACATTAGTTAGCATTGATGCAAGGTGTACGAGTATACTCCTTATAGTGGAGTATGATAGTTCAAAACAAGTAAACAATGAGGTTCTCCCTCAAGTACCTATAGAAAAAATTCAACAACTTCAAGAAGTAGAAGTGCCATTAAGCAGATCCACTAGAGAGAGGAGAAGTGCAATTCCTGATGATTATATTGTATTTCTTCAAGAACATGAGGATGACATTGGGTTAACAGAAGATGATCCATTGAACTTTTGTCAAGCCTTGAAAAGTTCTAACTCTCAAAAGTGGATCGATGCCATGAAGGATGAGATGAAGTCTATGCATGATAATGACGCTTGGGATCTTGTCGAATTACCTGAAGGTGCGAAACCTATTGGTTGCATATGGATATTTAAAACCAAGAGGGATTCGTGTTAGCTATCAGTGGCTAAAATACACCTAGAAGGAGGGTTGAATAGGTGTAGCGGTCAGAGTGTCCACTTTTCGAAAACAACAAATAATGCTGAAATAACCCCAGATTAATCGATTAACAGAACACAAATAATCGATTAACGCAAACACTTTAATTGATTAAAACATCTTATATTTTACAGACAAATTTGGTTTCCTGCACGACAATTAACCGAGATTGAAACGAATATACAGAGCTTACAAAAATATCAGATTTACACCAGTATAGTATAGAAACAGAATATAGCAGTTAACACAACTATACAAAGTAACGATTAAAGCAAAAAAAAGAGAAAGAGAGAAAAAGATCCTGCAACACGATTTTTATCCTGGTTCGTTTGCGTGTCCACTTGCAAACTACATCCAGGCCTCTCGGCTGATCTGAGAGATTTTTCTTCACTATAATTGAAATAATGTTTTACAAGCAATTCTTCCAATTACAACACTTAGATATTCACTTGAAACTAAAGAACCTTATTCCTTGGTTTGACTCCCTTCCTACCGCCCAAGAAAACCTTTCTTGCGGTGTAGCCCCAGCCAAGAACCTATTCTTTCTATCAAGAGCACTAAGCTAATGAAGATACAACACAATCTCATTGGTGGTAAGACACCTTGAGATTCCCAACATTAGAACACTTTTTACAACAAAAACATAGAGTAATCTAAAGCAATTATGATGCTCAAAATAGACAATTAAGATCTTACTCTAAAACTCTAACACAAGTCTCATATAACATGACAATGTATTAGTTGAAAACAGTTTTTACAGAATGCAAAATCTTCACAAAAACATCAATGAATGCATGAACATGTGAGGTGAAATAGTGAGAAATTAAACATGAAATGCCTCTCAATCCTAAAGCATAGAATTCTCTCTTTTCTAATCTCACAAATGCAATGTCATATAGATGCAACAATTAACACGAAATATGCTCTAACTCTCTAAAAAATGCAACATGCAAGTTATGGCTTCAATTCTGAAAACGCAGTTTATAAAGAATCACTTCAGCAACCTATATAATCGATTAAAACCTTGGTTAATCGATTAACGCGGTTTAAAAACATAACTGATTTTGTTTTTCAAGTTTACAGTTTCAACAAGTTAAATCATGCCTTAATCGATTAAGAGCATATTTCCAAGTGTATTTTCAAATTGCAAAACTCAAATACGTTATGCAATTAATTTATACATGTTCAACATTAAGTTTATGCCTAGGATGCACATAGAAGTGTCATTAAGGAGACCCACTAGAGAGAGGAGAGTGCAATTCTTGATGATTATATTGTATTTCTTCAAGAACATGAGGATGACATTAGGTTAACAGAAGAGGATCCACTGAACTTTTATCAAGCCATGAAAATTTCTAACTCTCAAAAGTGGATCGATGCCATGAAGGATGAGATGAAGTCTATGCATCATAATGACGTTTGGGATCTTATCGAATTACCTGAAGGTTCGAAACCTATTGGTTGGTGCTATCTTGACATGCGCACTTTCAATTCGAAGGGTAATATTGACAGATATAAAGCTCGTCTAGTAGGTAAAGGTTTCACTCAGAAAGAAGGCATTGATTATAAAGAAACCTTCTCTCCAGTATCTTCGAAGGATTCTTTTAGAATAATATTGGCACTAGTTGCTCAGTTTGATTTAGAGCTACATCAGATGGATGTTAAGACTGCGTTTCTTAATGGTGACATTAAGGAAACGATCTATATGTGCAACCAGAAAAATTTGTGTTAGTTGACTCAAAGTCTATGGTATGTAAATTAAAGAAATCCATCTATGGGCTTACACAAGCTTCTCGTCAATGGAATCACAAATTTCATCAAGTTATTACCTCGTATGGTTTTGAGGCAAATAAAGTTGAAGATTGTGTATACCATAAGTTCAGTGGGAGTAAATTTATCTTCCTGGTATTATATGTCGATGATATACTACTTGCTAGCAGTGATATGGGACTATTACATGAGACCAAGAGATTTCTAACAAAGAATTTCGAAATGAAAGATCATGGGGAAGCTTCTTTTGTATTAGGTATTCCGATACTGAGAGATCGTTCTCAAGTTATCCTAAGGTTATCACAAGAAAGCAATATAGATAAAGTTCTAGATAGATTTGGCATGAAAGACAGTAAACCGGGGGATACCCCTTTAGCTAAGGGAGACAAGTTTAGTCTCGAACAGTGCCCCAACAATGACCTTGAAAGATACGAGATGCAAAAGGTTCTTTATGCATCTACAGTAGGAAGTTTAATGTATGCTCAAGTTTGCACACGTCCCGACATAGCATTTGTTGTGGGAGTTTTGGATAGATATTTGAGTAATCCTGAATGCATCATTGGAAGGCAGTCAAATGTGTTATGCATTACTTGAAGAGAACAAAGGAGTACATACTCACTTATCGGAGGTCTTAGAATTTAGAGATCATTGGTTACTCTGACTCCGATTTTGCTGAATGTCTAGACAGTAGACACTCCACCTCTGGATATGTAACGTATTGGCTAGAGGTGCTTTCTCTTGGAAGTCTGTTAAACAGACGCTTATAGCTCCTTCAACAATGGCTGCGGAGTTCATGGCTTGTTTTGAAACATCAGACCATGACATAAGGTTGCAGAATTTTGTCACTGGCTTACGTGTGATCGGTGGTATTGAAAGACCATTGATGATTTATTGTGACAACAAGTCTGCGGTTCTTTACTCCAACAACAATAGGAGTTCTACAAAGTCAAAATTCATTGACATAAAGTTTCTTGTTGTTAAAGAAAGTGTTCAAAATGGACAAGTTTCCATAGAACATATAGACAAATTTTATGCTAGCTGATCAACTGACTAAGGGTTTGGTACCTAAAGTCTTTCATGAGCATGTTGGTCATATTGGTGTTGTTCCTTAGGGTACCTTAGTTCAGTGGGAGTCTATATGTTTTATGTTTTTTGCTTTGGATATTATATACAGTTTTTATGCATAATAAAGTTGATGGTTTATTGTTTCATTTTGAAATTATACATTGTAACAATTGTGTTGCAATTAAAGACTTTGGATTGATCTCACTAAAGAATAAAGAAGGACCAGTTGGAAATAGACATGTTTGAGATCACATTGCATGAAATTTCCATGCTAAAGACATTGTATTGATCTTACTAAAGAATAAAGAAGGACCAGTTGAAAATAGACATGTTTGAGATCACATTGCATGAAATTTTCATGTCACTCATCCATATTTGATCTATGTCATTGAGTATAATAATATGGTGATCATCGTGGTCGAGTCACACTTATATGTGATGAAAGTTGCGGTGGTTACATAGTTGATATATGAGATGGACTAGATTGTATTAAGGAGAAGTCTAAACGTAAATAGCATATGGATGTGGGCCTAAAGAACTTGTGATATAATTGTATCAGGAAGATATGAAGCTCAAGTGGGAGATTGTTAGAAATTTGTAATTTCTAATTAAGGTGAGCTTCATATATTTGATACAATGATATCAGCTATTTATTTATAGGGTTACATTATAAATGATCTAATTACTGGCACCCATCAGATTTCTAAAAGCTGATAACGGATATGGGTTTAATGGGTGGATACCCATCAGGTTAACCCATAGGGGATAATGGGAACCCTATAAGTTAACACATAAAGAAGGTTATGGTCTCCAACACACCAAATCAAATTCAGTTTTCTCCTCTCCCCGCAGAGTGAAAACGCAAGTCCCAAGAGGAATCAGGGATTTGGTTGAGGAAGGTCATCATACCACAAAACCTCTTTCAAAAACATAGATAAAAGGAGCACATCCAGGGGCATGGATTCAGGTATGACATTGCACCATTTGTTTCATATATGTGTGTGAGAATCATGAGATTTAAGATCCTAGGATCGATGTTTTACCGATCATAAGGAATTCCAAATAGTAGCAACTGCATGAGCCTCTTTGGGCTTACTTAGATAGGTTCAACACGGAGGCCATGAAAGTACGCACCTTGGGCATAGAGAATATCAACCCCCATCACTGAAAGCCAAATGGAGAAAAATACATGATCTCCCTCGAGATGGCCCACCCCGACCACCAAAGAAACCAAAATACATCTCCTACACTTCCCTCAAGGCCAACCGCATCAGGATTTCAAATAATGTGATTTCCACACTTTTTTTAGGCATGTCAGAAAAGAGTGTATCCAACTACGAGACATCATTGAAGATCTGATTCAAGCCAACCAATCTTCAACACTTCATTGCTCGGGTCCGAAAAAGGCGGTCCCCACCACCATGTTGATCTAGTCCTTCTATGAGACATTCCCCCCCAAAACTCAACAGGAGCGTCCTCCAAATAGGGACCGTAGAGACAAGTTCCGCCCTAATAACCAACGATAACAGAGTCCAGTGGACATTAACACAATATCAGGCGGATTCACCATAGGGGGCACCTCTAGGGCAGCCTAGAACAGGTATGTTCGAGAGGTCATGCATACAACTATCCGGAACCCTTGCCAACACCACAAGAATAGGGTGGCACCCCCAATCTCGTTCGAGACCGTGATTATGAAGGTGTCATCCGCGGTCATGATGACCCCCTTGTCATCACTGCCAAAATGAATAATAAAAAGGTTGGGAGGATATTCGTCGATCAGGGCAGCTCAGCAGATATTATGTTCCAAGACCTATTCGTCAAAATTGAGTTACAAGAAAAAGACTTATTGCCTTATGACGATTAGCTGGTCGGATTCACTAGGCAAGGGATCACCCATTGAGGCTATGTTGACATTTGGCTTACTATCGGCGAGCAACCCCTAACTAGGACAATACATGCAAAGTTTTTAGTCATTGATTGTAGCTGCCTATAATGACATCTTCGGCCTACCAAAATTGAATCGCCTTGAAGTAGTGGTCTCAAGTCCGACCTATGCATGAAGTTTCTCTCGTCTGACTTCTAGGTATGTACTATCAAAAGGGACCAACACAATACAAGAAGTTATTATCCGCTAAGACTCTGCCCAAGTCACACTTCACTAGAGGCACCACCCTCGATGAAAAGGCAGCAAGATGTGCACTTGGTCGAATTGGATGTCAGAGCAGACAAAGGAGAGTTCCACCCTCAGCCCGAGGGAGAAAAAACCTCTATTCAACTTGGTCCCTCAAAAGAAAATTTGGTATATATTGGAAGCACTCTCGCCGAGGCTCAAAGGTCAAGGTTAATTAAATGCTTGAAACCCATCATAGGTATTTTTGCTTGGTCAGCTGCAAACATACTAGAGATTGACCCCTTTGTAATTTTCCACTGACTAACCACCCGAGAGCAAAACCAGTGGCCCAGAAGAAAAGTAAGATGGGCATCGAGAGAACAGCTGAGGTTACTTGGAAAATTTCTGAACTTCTGGAAGTCAAGTTTATCCAGGAGATTGCTTACACCACCTGGCTATCCAACATGGTATTGGTCAAGAAACCGTCAGGGAAGTGGCGAGTGTATGTGGATTATACGGATGTGAACAAAGTGTGCCCAAAAGATCCATACCCCCTTTCAAACATTGATCACCTCATGGACAACTCCTCTGGGTATCAATATTTATCATTCATGGACGCTTATTTTAGGTACAATTAGATACTCATGTATCCCCCAGACCAAGACAATACTACTTTCATCACACCCAAGGTGGCCTATTGCTACACAGTCATGCCTTTTAGGCTAAAAAACGTAGGGCCCACATACTAGAGAATGATGAATACTTTGTTCGGGGATCAGATTGGGAGGCACATGGAGGTCGACATGGACGACATGATTGCCAATAGTCTACCGGTAGAAGACCACGTCTCTATCATGAACGTCATTTCAGTTGGTTGCGTAAGTTTAATATACGCCTCAATCCGGAGAAAAGTACTTTTGGGGTTGAAGCCGGAAAGTTCCTTGGATTTTTGTTAAGAAGTCGAGGCATAGAGGCAAATCCAGCAAAGTGTCAAGTAGTTATAGAAATGTGCAACCCTCGCTCGGTCAACGAGGTCCAACAGTTGAATGGGTGATTGGCGACATTATCCAGATTCCTCAATGCATCTGCCAAGCATTCCGTCCCACTTTTTCAACTCCTTAAAAAGAGAAAAACTTTTGACTGGTCAGACGCGTGTAAAGTTGCCTTCTAGACCTTCAAACAATACTTGAATACTCCTCCCGTGCTTTCTAAGCCTAAACCTGTTGAAATGCTTTATGTCTACCTCGCAGTAATTGATGAGGTCATGGCAACCGCCTTAGTCAGAGAAAGTGAAGAAGGTCAACACTCGGTTTACTTCACGAGCAAAGCCATATAGGGTCTACAACTCACGTACCATAAATTGGAAAAAATTGCATATGCCTTCTTACTGGCAACAAGACGGATTCGACAGTATTTTTAGTCTCATCCTATAGTTGTCAGAACAAATAAGCTAATCTAACAAATCTTGCACAAGCTAGAACAAGTCGGACGAATGATCTCCTAGTTTACTGAGCTCTCACAATTTGATATACGGTACGAGCCCAAGAAAGTTATCAAGAGCCAAGTCTTGTCTGCTTTTGTTGTCGAGCTGACTACAAAATCGAATAATCCTAGACAGGCCTGGATAATCTATGTAGACGGCTCGCCCAACCTTCGAGCAGTGGGGTTGGTATCTTGTTGGACAATGGCTAAGGCGTGACCATTGAGCACTCGTTGACCTTCACTTTTCCTACATCAAACAACCAAGCCAAGTATGAAGCATGTATTGCAGGTTTACAGTTAGTCAGAGAGGTGGGTGTAGAAAAGGTGGCCATATGCAGTGATTCCCAACCTTTCGTCTCACATATAACGGGTGCCTACCAAACAAAGGATATGTTGTTGGTAAAGTATCTAGCAAAGGTTAAAGGGCTGATGGCTAAGTTTGAGGAAGCCTCCATCCAACATGTCTAAAGAGAACAGAATGGACGAGCAAATATCCTATCCAAGCTGGCTAGTACAAAGAGCCCGGGTAACAATAGGTCGGTAGTTTAGGGAACAGTTTTGTGACCCAGTGTCATGGCGGTTGAACAAATACATATCCTAAACAACTGGACCGGACCCATCATCAAATACTTACTGAAAGGCGACCTCCCCACTAACCAGAAAGAAAGGCAGAGGTTCCTACGGCACAGTTCATGGTTCATGATAGTGCAATGCTGTTTGTATCGTCGGGGCTTCTCTACTCCCATTCTTAAATGCATCGGCCCCGATAGGGCATGATACGTCCTCCAAGATATTCAGAAGGTAGTTGTGGCCACCACCTCGGTGCAGCATCTCTTGCTAAGAAAGTGCTCCCAGCACGATATTACTAGCCGGCCATGGAAAAAGTCGCCTCTGATCTGACCAAGAAATGCATACCTTGCCAATTATTTGTTGACCTCCACAAAGATCCGCTTGAAGAGCTGACAACCACTATGACCTCGTGGCCATTATGCAGATGAGGTATTGACATCTTGTAGCCATTCCGCCAACTCGGCTATCCTAAGACACAATCTGGACTGGATAGAAGAGAAAAGGGATCAGGCCCAGATCATAGAAATCGCCATCAAAAGACGAACTGCCGATAAGTATAATGCAACTATGGTGCCTAGAGACTTTGAAACCGGCAGCCTAGTGCTCACAAGGGCAGACATCAGCAGGACCAAAGGCCAGCTAGCACCTAATAGGGAAAGACCTTACCGAGTATTAGACAAGCTACGACAGGCCAGCTAGCACCTAATCGGAAAACGGGCCTACAAACTTGAAGACTTGGCAGGAAAGGAGATCCCCGTCACTTAGAATGCAATGAACCTACGACAGTTTTTTGCTTAAGAAATGTAAATTTTATGCATCTGTCATTTCAGTGGTTGAAAAAGTGATGTAATCAAATACAACTTATATGTTAACGAGATATTATTCAGATGTTTTTGATAAGCCTTAGATGGGCGATCAATCATGCACCTCCAACGGGTTGGGCACTCCCCCTTTGATGGTGGTCCAATCCTAAAACCCAATCAAGGACCAAGTCCCCTTGGTCACCAACATACTACCCCGCAAAAGTGCGAGGCAGTCCCCCTTTGATGGCAGTCCAATCCCAAAACCCAAGAAAGGGTCAAGTCCCCTTGGTCGCCAATTATGCACCCCTCAAAGGCATGGGTCAGTTCCTCTTTGACGATGGTCCAATCCTAAAATCCAAGTGAGGACCAAGTCCCTTTGGTCTCCAATATACAACCCCTCAAAGGCGTGGTCTAGTCCCCCTTTGACATCGATCAAATCCTAAAACCTAAAGCAATGACCAAATCCCTTTGGTCAATAAGCAGGCCATCCTAGAAAATCGCCACTTTGTAACTCATGATCAGCTAGGCACGTCTAGATAACCCAATTTATCAACTGCATGGAAGTCTGGTTAAAGGTCACTACATATCAACCAAAATCCGCTTCATAACACGGTTTATTTGATTCAAGTTCGGGCAAATGTTACTTAAATTATTCAAGTTCAATTAAATTCTAGTGATGCAAGCCCAATATTCATAACATGATTTATTTGATTCAAGTTCGGGTAGATGTTACTTAAGTTATTCAAGTTCAATTAAATTCCAGTGATGCGAGCCCAATATTCATAACACCATTTATTTCATTCAAGTCTGGACAGATGTCACTTCCATTATTCAAATTCAAATAATTCAAACTCGATGATACAAGGCCAGATACTTACATGAATATTAGTTAGTTAGCTCGATCTGGTTATCAAAGACTTGAAAAAAAGCGAATAAACAAAATAGAAACTTTCATTAATTAAGGGGCGATTACAAGTTCCTAAGAAATACAAAGACTGGAAAGCACCAACTAACGGCTGAAAACACTAAGCTTCCCCACCGCCCCTAGTCGGGATCGGGAGAATCACCAGACCTTCGTCTTCATCCACCACTAGTTCATCCTTTGGTGTAACCCGAGCATCTATCCTCGTCCACGACGAGTCGGCCTTGGGGAAGGCAAAACCAACCTTGGCAAACGCATTATCCCAACCAACGTTGGATGCCCTGTCAACCTCGTCCTCCAACTTTAGATAAGTCGCCTTTAGGTCGGCCAACTCCTTCTACATCCGGGTAACTTCAGCCTGGGCTTAGTCCCCCCGACTCTACGAGGTTTTTAACTTGTCCCAAAGTTGGAGCCTCTTATCATCACTCCTTTGGAGGCGGCCAACAAAGAAAGTCACCTCCAGTCTATGATCTCCTTCACCCCTCGGGTTGACCAGGCCCTCCTCAACAACCTTGGAAATATTATAAGTATGTTTGAGGCAGAGGGGGGGCGACTTACCCTTGCCCATACTAGAGGACTTACCATGTCCTCGCCCCTCTTGGCAGACATCCTCCACTTCAATTACTTTGGAGGGGTAGCAGCTTCAGCGGTAAGGTCGTCTGACCGATTTGGGGACGATTCAGGGGGCATGATGATGACAGGAGTATGCTGGCTGATGGAAGCTTCCCTCAAAACGCCAACATGACTGCCTTCCCTTTGGGGAGTGGTGGATGG
Source organism: Lupinus angustifolius (assembly GCF_001865875.1). Classification (NCBI taxonomy): domain Eukaryota; kingdom Viridiplantae; phylum Streptophyta; class Magnoliopsida; order Fabales; family Fabaceae; genus Lupinus; species Lupinus angustifolius. The sequence continues at coordinate 6,647,086 of NC_032020.1, forward strand.
ATCCTCAGACCGAGTTGAGGAGCTCGGCCTAGACTATTTGTTAGCTTTCGTGTCCCTCCTCTTCAGGGCAGCCCATTTCAAAAGCCTGATTCAGTCAGTTTGACCACTCATCGTCGCTGTTGAAAGGTAAAAACAAGAGCAAATCAGACAGACATTATAATAAACAAAAAACTACAAGACATGTATAATCAGACACCTACCGACTGCTTCCTCAAACACTTGGTCACCCTGAACGAGCTTGTAGCACGGGATTGACCATCCCTCCTTGATCCAGGATAACATCTCATTCGTCGTCCTTTTCTCTCGGTCGTCTAACTGTTCACAGGAGAAAGCGAATGAGTCGGTAGGCTTTTGATGGATTTCCTGATTCCAGGAGAAGGGGAAGAGGGTGAGCTTGTCGGGACCATACACCCAAGTATAGCGCGTCCCTCGAGCTTCCATGCGGAAGAAGCCACTCTTCCAATTATATACTGACCCTTCGAAGGAAAGGAAAAGAGCGTGACCATTCCGAGATTGAAGAGACATCCACCCTCGACGCCCAGCCCTAGCTTCATCTTTGTTTATGCTATGGGTAACTCGAAACATCTAGAAGAACAAGTGAAGGGTACAAGGCCGCTCCATAACTCCGCAGAACAACTTGAATGCTCTGATAAACCCCCAAGAGTTAGGAAGCAGCTGGGAAGTGGCCACTTGAAGCTGTCGTAATACTTTGGTGTATCACTCATCAAAAGGGATATTTACCCCTATATGTCGGCAGATATGCTCGTACATATAGAAGTTCCACCGGTTGTGGGTCTCCACGAGTATGTCCGGACAAACTCGTTCCTAAGGAGTAGGAGCATACCATTGGATGTCGTTCGTTGGGCATGTCAGCACATCGACTACTAGACGCACCTTCGGGGGGACGGAAGAAGGGATACCCAGAACCTCTTGATCAAGCCAGCACTAATAGGAGCTAGAACCTGCCATACCCTCCAGGATGGTAAATTGATCAACATGATCAGCAAAATTCCGCCCCATAATAGACATGTCATCAGAACAAGTGTTAGACTCTGATCTTGATATATTATCCAAGACTGGACGCCACTTCTTTGTGAGAGCTGACCGGTCCATAAGGGTTACCTCACTTCTAACCTTCTTCTTTCTCAGATTACGTAATAAGGCCGACAGGGATAATTTCTTCGATCGCCTCCACTGGGACCAAGTACTGTCCGGAATGGAAGCAAGTTAAGCTCGTTGATAGAGACGAAGGGCGGCGTTAATAAAAATAGGTGGAGGTCCAAACAAGATCTCCACCTCATCAGGGCTAGAGTCCCCGCTCAACATTAGTATAACTGGAAAAACTTATGCCTAAAAGGATAAAGACAAAGGAATTGTCGAGTTACTTAGAGTCAGAAGCTTTGAAATAGATAAAGGATTGACAACCGGGTTCGAGTATCAAGCTAGCTCGACAGGAGATAATTTTTTCTGAAAGATGTAAAGCACAGAGGAGTGAAAGAGGAAGCCCCATATTTATAGGAGGAGGGTTGGGCCCAGGCCGTACCCGAAGCCCAACCTAAAAACTCATCTTGTTCATCCATAACCACTCAAGGACGATCCAACGGTGGCTCAAAAAACGAGAAGAAGAATCCGAAATGAGCAAACGCATTGGTTAGACACCCAAGGTCACCAAATAAGACTCTACCGACCCTTCATGTGTCAACCAAAAGCAGATAGCCATCATGACCGACCCCTACACCTAGATGCTACCCAAACCTACTAGATCGGAACATCCTGAGTCTACTAGCCCGACCACTTCTGCCCAACCACTTCTGCCCAACCTGATAGATTAGGGATAATTGTTTCACCCGGGATAAATCTAGGTTGTTTCTAACCCGCCACGAGCATTTGACCTAAGCTACGTATACCTCCCTCACCCGCCTGAGGTAGGCCATACCCACTATAGATGACATAAATGTTTCTGATGTGTTATTAATGTTTCTGATCCATCATTTAATGCATCTCTGACTCTACCTTCAATGCATCGCTGACTCGCCTTTAATGCAAGCTGACATTCCACCTGTCACGCCACCTGCATATTCCACCTGCCCCAGCAAGTAGAGAATCGCAGACCAACCCGACATATCCCCATTGTACCTACCAGGGGTATTCACAGTCCATTAGGATCGGTTTTTAGGCAAAAAATGATTCGATCCAAACACGTAATTAACATGCGGTCTGGGACCGGTCTGGCCTGTTTATATTAAGATGTCTGATCCAATCCGATCCAAATATAATATACGGTTTCGGTTCGGTTTTTATCAGTTTTCTTACTTTATAAAATATTGAAATTGCACTTACATTCAAAACTCATAAAAATGACTAAATGTTAAGCATAAAACAACAATAAAAATAGTCTTCAACAATATTAAAATGTGCGCAACTATAGTATAAGTAAACAACATCATCAAATAGTAATTGTAAGTATCATAGTGCAACTAAGAGGGGGCGAATTAGTTGTCTTAAAATAATGGCCGATTTTTCTGCAAAATCAAAGTTAAAGTGCAGCGGAATAATATGCAGAAAAATAATAGGAAATAAAATGAAAGAGATAAGGAGAAGAGAGTACACAAGGAGTTTTTATACTGGTTCACCTTCATGTCCATCGAAGGTTACATCCAGTACTCTTGTCGCACAAGAGATTTTTCCACTAAGAATTATGAGTTGTAATTACAATATCTCACCCCGAGATCTCTATGTACCTTACACACTCCCTAATTCTTATACCCTTGGAAAACCCCTTTCCAAGTGAATCAATTCCATTTCTCTTCACACCCCGTGAAAGAAAGAATTGAATATATTCCACTTTCTCTTCACACCCCGTGAAAGAAAGAATTCTTTACAACAATGAAGAATATTCAACTATGGCAGATTGCCTTTACAAGTATGAAACTTATGTAACTTGCAATCCAAACTCTGAATATATATAGAAGTATATAATGCTCTTTTGTAAAAGTCTTTGAAACACTTAAAGCAACTTTGCAAAATTAACTTGAAAGTTTAAGAACAAGTTGCAAAGAGTTCAAAGATAAGTTCTAAGAAAAGTGTGAGAGCTTTTGAGAAAATAGTATGAAAGTTGTATGTATTCTCTTGTATATTGTGTGTAGTTTGTGTGAGAGTTTAGAGCCTTTATATAGAGTTTAAAAACTTCCTTTGAAGGTTTCTAAAAGTTTATGAGTTGTTTGGAGTGAAAAACTTTCACTTTGAAATCTGAAAAACACTTCCAACAGCTCTCAGTAATGGGTTACTCATTTGAGTAATGGGTTACTCAAACTTTCTGTCCACTTGAAATTCGAATTTTACATTGAGTAATCGGTTACTCACTTTGAGTAATCGGTTACTCAAACTCTCTGTCCAACAGATACTTAAAAATTATTTTGAGTAATCGGTTACTCACTTTGAGGAATCGGTTACTCAGCTTTCAAAAATCAGTTTTTCAGTTGGATAACTCTTTTCTCACACATGTAACCTGTTACACACTTTTAAGTCTTTTAAAAGTGTCTCACATTTTCTAAAAATAGTTTACGCAATTATACTTGTATATACTTAAGAGTTTAGGATAGAAGTACTTAAAAAGACTTAATCTAATGTCTTGAAGCTTTATCTTCATTTGTCTTCATAAGTCATCTTCCTTTTCTTCTTTTTGGTGATGTTGGTGTCTTCATCAAAACCGTGCCAAGGTCAGGAGCAAGATCTTCTTCACAATCTCCCCCTTTTTGATGATGACAAACCAATATCTTCTTGACAATGTAGCTTTCTGAATTTTATGAGAGTAGCATACTTGATGATATATCTTGAGTTGTCTTGAGTATGCTCCCCCTATCTTGTATGCTCCCCCTTTCATTTGGAGTGAAGTGCCTGAAATAAAATTTGACAGAAAATACATTCTCCCAATTCTCCCAACTTTTCTCCCCCTTTTGACTTCATCAAAAAGTAGAAAAGCCAAGAGTCCAACACAATATATATATATTGACTTCATCAAAAAGTAGAAAAGCCAAGAGTTCAACATAATATATATAGCATACATGATATATAGCACAATTAATATAGCAATAATAACAGTGCATATCATAATATCATAATATCTGAACATAAAATCAGGTATTGTTCAAACATAAGACATAATAAAAAGTATTCAGAAATATGCTGAAAATACAAATAGAATAACACAATCCTAGACACACTCTAAGGCTCAGGCTCAGAATTGTCTTCATCAACTTCCATTCTGCTCAGCTAAGAGGAGAGACAAAGAAGTTCATATTGGATTTGCTGATTCTGAGTATCGAGAGCATCCATCCGGT
>NC_032020.1:6651525-6652160 GCF_001865875.1 Lupinus angustifolius
GGGTTTTTGATTCAGGCCACTAATCACGAAAATAATGGTGTAGAAGTGTTTAGAATGAACAATGTGATATGAATGGACACAAAAATCACCCAAAATGGTTAAGAAATGAAGTTTCTAGGTTGACCACGAGTTAGAGAGTATAGGGAAGAAGATGAGGTTCTGAAAAATACAATTTTCCCTTAAATACCTGCTTAAAGTAATCGGTTACTCATTCTGAGTAATCGGTTACTCTAATTTAAAATTTTAAAATTGACAAACAGCGGGTTTGAGTAACCGGTTACTCAAAGTGAGTAATCGGTTACTGACTCTAGAAAAACCATTTTTATACATTTTTAGAGCTTTGAAAAAGATTTTAACCCAAAAATAGAAGCATATAAACATAAATGCACATAATTAAGTTCAAGTAGGCATGAGATAACATGGTGAAGCATACACATAATCATATAAAAGCATTTTTAGGACAAGTAAGCTTCATCAAGAATGCCTAGTTCAAGTCTAATTTTATAAAAAGGTTCTTTTGCCAAAGGTTTAGTGAAAATGTCTGCTAGTTGATTATGAGTATCAACAAATTCTACAGATACATCCTTCTTTTGAACATGGTCCCTTAGAAAGTGATGTCTTATATCTATATGTTT
>NC_032020.1:6652260-6652648 GCF_001865875.1 Lupinus angustifolius
GCAACTAGGTGTGATTCTTTAGGTTTAGATTGATAGCGAGCACACAAACATACACTAAACATTATATCAGGTCTACTACCAGTTAAGTACAAGAGAGATTTGATCATACCTCGATATTTAAATATTTCAATACATTTACCGGGTTCATCTGCGTCGATGTATGTTCCTGATCCCATGGGAGTAGCTATCGGCTTGCAGTCATCCATATCGAATCTTTTTAACAAGTCTTTGCAATATTTGGATTGACTCACAAAGATGCCATTATCAAGCTGTTTTATTTGAAGTCCAAGAAAATAGTTCAACTTACCCATCATGGACATTTCAAATTCCCCTTGCATCATTTTGCTAAAATCACTACACAAATTTTCATTAGTAGAACCGAAAATAA
>NC_032020.1:6652748-6661862 GCF_001865875.1 Lupinus angustifolius
TTCACTTTGAAATATGAAAAACACTTTCAACAACTCTCAGTAATGGGTTACTCATTTGAGTAATGGGTTACTCAAACTTTCTGTCCACTTGAAATTCGAATTTTACATTGAGTAATCGGTTACTCACTTTGAGTAATCGGTTACTCAAACTCTCTATCCAACAGATACTTAAAATTTATTTTGAGTAATCGATTACTCACTTTGAGTAATGGGTTACTCAGCTTTCAAAAATCAGTTTTTTAGTTGGATAACTTTTTTTCACATATGTAACCTGTTACTCAATGAAGTAACCTGTTACACACTATTTTTGAAAAATGTTTTAAGTCTTTTAAAAGTGTCTCATATTTTTTTAAAAATAGTTTGAGCAATTATACTTGTATATACTTAAAAGTTTATGATAGAAGTACTTACAAAAACTTAATCTAATGTCTTGAAGCTTTATTTTCATTTGTCTTCATAAGTCATCTTCCTTTTTTTATTTTTGGTGATGTTGATGTCTTCATCAAAACCGTGCCAAGGTCAGGAGCAAGATCTTCTTCACAGTAATAAATAGTAAGACAATAATAATAAAAGTAAAAAATAGTAACAACAACAAGATATCAATAATAACAAGACAACAAAATAACAAGATATCAATAACAATAATATGAGCATTTGCAACGTAATTTTAACAGTTATGGTGTTTCACTGATGATTAATAACAATAATACTTGCACAACAATAAAATTAATAATAAAGCACCTAATCAGAATAACACTTGAATCCTCTTTATTTGGTTGTGGGATTGGTTTAAGTTCTAAAAAAGTGTATCAAAAACATAGCAACATATATATAAGTATGTGTTACAGAATATAACAAATAAAATATAGATACAATTTTGGAGTTAGGACTTAAGAATAAGTTTGGAAAACACTTAAAAGTATTACACACTTAAACTTTACATATTATTTTGGATCGGTCTGGATCCAAGTGGTGAAACCAAAATCCGGACCGGACCAATCGATCTTTAAAAAATAAGTCCAACACGATCCAAATGCATTCGGTTTTTGCGGTTTCGGTCTATTTTGGATTGGCTTTCAGTTTTATTGTTGGACCGGTCTGGATTTGAACACCCCTAGTACCTACCATGTACTAACCAATGGTCAGATGCCATATCAACAGCCCCAAAATCCTATAAATAGAGGATTCCGCACAGGAGTATAATTAATTCTTATTCCCTCGTTTATTTCTTATAGTTATTGCTATTGCTCTAATTTCTCTCATATTTACTCTCATTCACTCTCTATGACTCTATACTAACTTCATCGTTGGAGAACCTTTTCAGGTACCTCCTCCGGCGGGTCTAGACGACATTCCAACCAAAACTTCTGATAATCTCCATTCTACCATGCGTTTGATACCGATCATCCTCGTTCAACACTAAAGAACAATAATATTATTAAAGAGATAATTTTATTATTTAAAAATATAAGTTTATTATATTACGAGACATAAAAATATGGGTTCTAATCAAAATTTTGGAAGTAAGTTTGCATTTACTATTATAAGGCATCCTATAAACATTCTTCATCTTAAAAGACTTACATTAATCAATAATTCAGTCAATAGAATACTATACCGTTTAATTAAGAATCTAAGATATGACGAGGATCGATATTATCTCAAGTAGCAGTTTGGTAATGGTTTGTCCATAGATAAAAAAATTGATGACTATGATCGTTTTGTTGCTTCCTACTAATTTCTCACTTCAACTTCAAGATAGTTTGAATTTTAGACAAAAGTAGTTAAATGTATTAAATGGTACATCTTAAATAAACCAAAAGTCAAGGGGCAAAGTAGTAAGTAGAAACCGTGTGTTTTTCTAACAAGAATTTGTTATATTAAATTAGGTATGAAAGTAAAAACAAAAAAAAATAATAAATGTTAAATTTCTTTAATTGATATATTTTTATTAACATGTAACAGAATTTGGAATATGGTTTAAAACAAAATATTTTTTTTCATATTTTTGATACTATATAAACTGCATCTAAAGCTTTACTTAGTAACTTAACCTACCCATAATACGCTCACAAACAAAATGTTTAGCCCATGTCGTCTTAAAACTTTGCACCCTTTTCAAGTTTTCTCATTAAAATCATCACCATCTTCATCCTTAATCTCCATGAAGCTCAAAAACCTTATCTACACCCTCATAGTCTCCCACATGAACCGAATCATTGGTGCAATCTCCAAAGTCAAAACCATTTTCATTGATATTCTCAAGGACAAAAAGAACAAGAGAAAGAAGATTATTATGGGTTCCTTCAGGCTTCACTATAACTGGTGCTCTTCCAAATCTTTTCATCATGTTATATCAGATAGTGCTACTAGATATTTGTACTATGACTCAAACTGGAACACTGCTAGCAGTGTTATTGTAGCTGATAAGCAAGAAGGTGGTAATGGTGAAGATTTTCATGATTCAGAGCTTGTAGGGTACCTTCAGTGGCTTGAGGAGAATGTTGATGATGGTGGCAGTAAGATTATTAGTACTACAAAGGAGAAGGAATGTAATCATGAGATTGATATGATAGCAGAAATGTTCATTGCAAATTGCCATGACAAGTTCAGGTTGGAAAAGCAAGAGTCTGATAGGAGGTTTCAAGAAATGTTGGCTAGGAGTTTGTGAAACAACAAAGGTGTTTCTGCTACAAGTTCAGTAACAATTTCTGTTTATTGTAACGGTTAATTTACTAGTTAGGTTTTGAAGGAAAATGGAAGGAAATGAGACACTTTATATTTACGAAGAAATAATTATGAAGTATTTCATTTCATTCTCTTCTATTTATATTTTAAGTGTAGAAATAATATCAGTGTATGAGCATGTTTATAAGGAAGTATATCTCCTAATTATGTCAATTTTAAATATTTTAAGTTGTTGTAGTCTATTTGATAAATCTCAATAAACTAGTTAATTTTTATTTGAGTTAATTACAATCACATATCTTGAGTTTTAGTGAAATTATACAAATCACTCATCACTTTTCTATACCTACATAAATTTTCCCTAGTTCTTCTGTTTTCATTACACTGATGCATGAGAAATGAGTGTAATCTTTTAAACAAAAAATATGATAAATGCAAGTAAGTTAAACAAAATATGGTATATTATGAGGAAAAATCCAAATAATATACAAATCAATGTATCTTTATTATTTTTTGTTATAAAATGTATCAACAATTCTAAAAGATATTGTTTAAATCGCTCTTATATTATATCATAACGAACCAAAAATAATAAAGAGATATCAACTCATATATTATTTGGATTTGTCTTCACAATGTACCATGTTTATTTAACTTAATTTCATTTATCACGTTTTTTCAAGGGTGGTCAGTGTAACAAAAGTATAAAAATTAGGGGTTTGTATAGATGTAGAAAAGTGAGGAGTAGTTTGTGTAATTTCACTAAAACTCATGGTTCTCAGTGTAATTTACTATTTTTATTTTAAGCAGATGGTCTGTTAAGCATGTATGTGTCATTGTGTTTCTTAGTATCATTATTGTTTGAAATTAGTCTCTATAATAAATTTGAGTTTTACATAGATTATAATAAAAATAAACAACTATACATAGACTTAATTTGACTGAAAATATATTTTTAGAAACAGAAATAGAAAGATTCAAACTTAATAATTATTCAAATTATATCTAAGCCTTCTACAAAAGACATTTTTATATAATAAGATTTGATAGTATACTCAATATATATTCAAATCACATCATACTTGATCTTATCTTTTGTTTAAAGACCGATAATATTAACTCTTAATAAGTTAGGATGTAAATCCTCTTTAATACTTCATTTGCGAATCAATTGATAATGAAGAAAATACTATGTTGTTGATATGTGAGTAAAAGGATTTATAAACTAACTTGTGAGGATGATTTATATTTTTTTCCACTTTGAATGATGCATTTATATCCAAAGACTTCAGATCTAAAAAAGTATAAAGAAAGAAAGGTAAATTGAATATGAAGGTTCTAAATATGCTCTCATAGCACTGTAGGTTGGTGCGTGGAAGATACAGTAATAGAGAAAAAACTAGTTAATCTTCATTAAAAAAGAATTTTATTAATCTTAACATACACTACTGACTCAGAAGTCAGAACAGTATAATATTGAAATCGTGGTCCGCATAAGATTAAATGCATGTATGAAGATGCTTGCACTTCCCCATTATTAGACATTTATACACAGATTAGAAACTAGCAAGGTAATTATAGCGATAGATCCAATAAGCAGTACTTTTTTATACCCAGAAATCCAGAATCATGTTTAGGAGTAAATTAATTAATACTAGTCCAAATAATCATGTTAACCATTGAAAATGTATTAATTCAAATGTGTTGAGATGTCTTAAAAATTTGGAGCTCAGAATATTAAGAGGGAAAATGACTAGATTCATTTTCTGCAAATGTAAAATTGAACCAGATTTTATGAGTTTGAGATTTAGTATAAATTACAGGGATAGAGTTCATTATAATGAGTCTTGTAATAGTTTTGCCAAACTAAAATAGAAAATCTTTCTTGCTAGGGTTATAATGAAGATCCCTAATTTATCAACAAAAAAACAATATGAAGACTTGAGATACATTTTACTTTTTAGATTGTTCTTGTATCAAGGTTAAGATTAGTATACTTCCTAATTTGTTGGATTCTCAGTCTTCTTCATAGAGTAATTCTTCATCAAGTAGGGATCCTCTCTAATACTTGAGATATAAGTAATTCAAAAACAAAAGGAAATATAGTATGATATAATACATTTATTCTTTTAATTATAATGAAATGATATGTTTGTTATTGCAAGTAAAAGCAAAAACAACAACTTTCTCTTATATTTATTTTCTGCACTATAACAAATTATTTTCCTCTCCTCCTGATTAAGTTCTGTCTCACTTAACTAGAATAAATGTGAGAAAAGGAGGAAAAGTTAAAGTTTGTAGCCTCAATTAGTTGAGGAAGAACACATGTCAATGACAACAATAGACACTTTCTTTGAATATCTTGTCCACATATCACATTCACATATGCCAGCTGCATTTCTTTGTCTAATTATGTTTTGGGTAGAAAATTTTGGCTAAAGATATATCCAACACATTATATATGAATACACATATATTTAAATTTTTTGTGATATCATTTATGACTAAATTTTAATTAGAATTAAATTTTTAATATATTATCAAGAATTTATTAATTATTTCTATGTATATGTGTTTCCACGTAAATCTTTCTTTTTTAAGTTTCTCAATAATTCAACTAATTTTGTTTTATCTAGTTAAATAAATGGTGAAATACTATTTCTACTATTGACCCATGGGATCCTCAAAATCAGAAATACATATTTAACTTCACAAATAATTAATATATTTAACTTCATGTCTGATTGATGTTGGACACTAAAGAACCTTACGAGGGATATGCTTATTAAACATATGATAAAAAAATTTGTTTGGATGAATACAAATATTTGAATTGTTCAGCCATGTGGTGCCTGCACTGTTCTTTTAAGAGGCCATGTTTGATTAATTGAGAATTTACATAATCAAATATGTCACATCGATGCGTATGCATGATTGGACTGTGATTAATTAATATTATAGAGATAAGTACCCGCATATAGATGTAGCTAGCTTTATATATGATATGATACATCCGTAACATAATTAATGTCAACTATGCTGCGTCCTTTTCTTTTAATAGGTTCTTCTAGTGGCTCCTGGATTTTTAATTTATGAAATTACTAAGTCATTTCTATCATAGATATAATAATTCCTCTTTTAAGCATGAGAAAAATATATGCATTACCATACTAAAAGTTTCATATATGCCATTTATTTTTAATTATTACAGGTTCTTTAAAAAAAGTAATATAAATAATGATAAATTGTGTAATATTTTTTTTGCAATGATTACCCTGATGATAAAAGAAGTGTTTCTTCTTCGGGAATATATCTTTTGTCCCAAAAGTATATAACTATATGTGTCATCCACTTTCTAATTGTAATTAATTGAAAAAATATATTTAAGTTAAAAGTTAATAAATAATTATCTTACCCACACATATAAAACATATAAAGTGAGTAACGTGTCATCCCCTCTCCTCCCTAACTCGGAAAAATTACCGGGATAGTGTACTTTGACTACACTATCCCAGCTTTGGGGTACCTTTTCAAATAATTACGGGATTAGGGTACTTTTTTTGAAAGTCGTGGATGGGGTCCACGACTTTGGCAAAGTCGTGGATGACAGGCACGATTCCAAGGGAAAGTCGTGGATCAGACCCACGATTTCCCTTTTAATATTCTCTCTCCTCACTGAAATCGTGGATGGGGTACACGACTTCCAGTGTCGTGTACCCCATACACGAGTTTGCATGGGTTATTTCGTTTTACGTAACTTTTTTTTTTTTTGTTAAGTTATAAAATTAATGTATTTTGAATATGGTAATTTTAGTTAAATGATTATTTTTGTATTTTAGTATGGTAATTGAACATGTTATAATTTTAGTTAAATTAATGTATTTTTGTAATTTTTTAGTATGGTATTTTTGTATTTTTTTGGAATTGTTATAATTTGTAATTTAAAATTAAAAAAATAACAAAAATGGAATTGGAAATGGAAGAAAGTTTCATAAATTGTAATTTAAAATTCAAATACACATAATTAGCGGGAAAAAAATATCTTAATGGCGTCTATGAGATGATGTTCCACATCCAGGTGTCTTTCTCCTTCGAGGTGGTTGGACTCTTAGGTGTTATTGTTGTTGCGATTGATTTTGTCTTCCACCTCTAACCAGTTGTGGCTGCTCCTCGTCTTCGTCTTCACTATCGTCATCATCTTCATCGTCATCGTTTGTTTGGGAAGGCATTGTCGGCTGATAATATTGTTGAGAGTTGAATGCCGAGAATGGAGTATTTGAAGTAGTGCCAAACATTGATGGCATTCCTTGAAATTGTGAAGATGATGGTAATTGAGAGAAGGAGTAGTCACCCATTGCTCCGTAAGGTTCAAACCCAAACGGATGTTGTTGTTGTTGTTGAGGAGCAGGAGTCTGAGTGTATGCCTGCGGAAAAGTATCCGTCTGAGTTTGACTCTCATATTGTTGATATTCAGGTGCAAAAGGCATTTGGAAGTGTTGTGGAGGAGGAGCTTCAGAAGTAGTTGAGGAGAAGGCGGTTGGAATTAGTTGAGCAAATGCTTCCATCATCTCATTGCAGTTGTGATAGACGTCATTCAATGACTGCAACGGATTTGGAAACACATTTGTAGGAGCACATCTATCCCGAATCATTTTGATAAAATTGTACTGAATAAATGGAAAAATTGAATTTGTTAGAATATGTGAAAAGAAAATAAAATAGAATAAAATAAAATAAAATAATATGTTATTACCGATCCGGCTGAATATGCTCCATCTGGAGATATGTATTTCCTCGTCCTTTGTAAGTACCATTGCATATACTGCGAGTAATGGTACAAAGGCTGGTTATCGGGAAAACCGTTGACCACATAGTTTTCCCGGTTATTCCAAACCTGAATCCACTGGTCATGCTTTTGAGGCCAGTTGTAGTCATTTTTCCCACGTAGATCCATCTTGTGTTGTTTCTCCAGATTAATTGGATCTTCTGGGATGGGTTGTTGTAGACCAAACTGTCTCATCACCCTATCAGCAGCATGCCACTCAACAAGTGAAAAGCATATGAGTGGTACACGTGCTCTGACTACATCAGGTATGGGGCCCACATAGGTAATGTTCCTATATGGGGTCCACACAAACTAATATATAAAAAAAGTTAGTAATTAATGAATACAAGAATAGTTAGAAATAATAGTAAATATATTAAAATTTTGAATTTGAAGAAATTACCTGATCAATGCGCAAGCGATCCAACATTGACCGTATTATGTTCGTTGCATGACCAGGGATGTTGGTGGCGATTAGATGTTGCGCTCACCTAAAATGTAATGTTATTGGTAGTTATTATTATATGAATAATTTCAAACAAAAACTATTGTAATTTGAAGAATTTTATTAATAAAATAATGGAAAAAAATATACCTTTGAACTAAAGGGAAAGTTTGGGAGTCGTTGTTGTGTACTCTTGGAGCTAGCATTGGTATGCGGTCATATGCCCATGACTGTAGTAAATGTAAGCAGCCACCGATTTCAATTTGGTGACTTATCAGTGCCGCACGACATATTCCACGATATAGACACGCCAATACCGCTGAACCCCAACTATATTGGAATGTTTGAGACAAGTCCTCCAACAATGGGAGATACATCAGGTGGACTCGTGATCCTGATGTATCTGGCATGAGGAAGCCTCCAATCATGCGTAATATAAACGCTCTTGCATGTTGCTCAATAACAACATCATCAGCATGTGGAGGTAGAACCGCAAATGTTGAGTCGAGCCAACTCATTTGGATTCTTTGACCCATAATTTGTTTGTCAGTTGGGATTGCACCCAACAAGTTGAGACAAATCATTTCCCAATTTGCACTTGTAACGCCAGTAACAGGAGCTCCATTTATTGGCAAACCAAGTTGGTATGCAACATCCTCGAGAGTTACTGTGCACTCGCCAACTGGTAGATGGAAGGTGTGAGTCTCCGGCCTCCATCTCTCAACTAACGCCGTAATGAGGTGGTTGTTGATTTCGATAGTTCCGATATCTAGTATGTGCCCAAATGCCGTGTTACGAATAACTTCTAACACGGGTGCAGAAGGTAAGTTATGCCAAAAATTGTACCTTGCTCGAAAAGTCACTTCTCCACCATTCCAAATGTTGGTGGATACATGATCTTTTTGTAGGGTGAGAAGGGAGGGGTTAATAGGACCTGGACCAATATGTTCCATTTTTTGAGAAGAATATTCGGGAAAAAACAGAGGAGGGGAATTTAGGAATTTCGGATGCTTGGTGTGAGGTGTGAAAATGAGTGTGGGGTGGGGATCAATTTATAGGGTTGGAAGTCGTGGATGGGGTCCACGACTTCCTGAAACTCGTGGATAGGGTCCACGAGTTCGTACCTGCCCCATGGTACTTGTGCCCTAGCCTGCCT
>NC_032020.1:6661962-6662795 GCF_001865875.1 Lupinus angustifolius
ACCTGATAGTACGTCAACCATACATGCTCAAGGTAACATCTCAATCACAACAACCCATCACCGAATACTCCCGGACGATCACATGACCAAGCCTCTTACGGTCGGTCGATCGTTGTTCAATGATATCATGTATCCTTACTAGGGTACCCCCTAGTTCACGACCTCAAGTCGGATACTTGCTGTAACACCGCGAATTTTACGATTTGGAATTATAAGATTTTATTAATATTTTTATTAATTATATATTCAAAAATAAATTTCTGGGAATGTTCGGTAAAGAATTAGACGAAACTCTAGTTGAGTTTTAGTCTTTTAATTTTATTTCCAATTTTATGCTAAATTTTGGTAATTTTCGGAGACAGTCGGTTCTGAACCACTGTCGGACCCGAAATCCACCCGCTACGGCTCAAAAAGTGGTTTTTGAGTTTCGTAACTCGGAATCGAATTCCGACCGCGCCATTGGCTTCGTAATCACATTTCGAGTGACGATAGACCCTGATTTGGTCCATAACTATTTTCTAGAATATTTTCACTCGGAATGCCGAAATTCGAAGTTACAACCGTAAAGTAAAATTGGCCGACAATACTCGAGCATGGTTTTAATCGTGTGCATTTCGTAGAAGTCGTCGCGTCGCATGAGTCACTTCACAAAATCTAACCACTAAATCTTATAGATTTCACTACCACCAAATCCCCTAAATCACTCACTTAACCCATGATTCACTCACCTTCTTAGATTTGCTAGATTGCCTTGGAAATTGGGTTTAGAAATCAGATTTCTCCCACCCCACAACTCTATAAATACCCATGTATCTTCATACATTAACACTTTG
>NC_032020.1:6662895-6664000 GCF_001865875.1 Lupinus angustifolius
TGATCACGATGAGAAAAAGAGAAATGATTTTAAGTATTTTAGTAACGATTTTAGAAATATCGGAAACTAACGAATTTTTATTTTGGTAGTTACGAAGATTTCGGTGTTCGAACCTTGAAACCAAACCAAACCATAGTGATTTCGTAGAGCACGCTTCATTAAGGTGAGAGAGAACACATCGTGACATAGTGGTGTCCGAATATGACACCCAGATCTCCTAAACCATCTCAAAGGTTTTGGAGTTAACTTGGGTTTTAAGAAACCCAAGATTTTGTATGTTTGAATATTTTGAATATATGTGATTGTTGAGGATATATTTTGATTATTGTATGTGAGAGAGAACACATTGTGACATAGTGGTGTCCAAATATGACACCCGGATCTCCTAAACCATCTCAAAGGTTTTGGAGTTATCTTGGGATTTAATAAACCCAAGATGTTTATGTTTGAATGCGTTTGAATATATATGATTGCTGATTAAATGTGTTGAATATTGTATATGAATGTTGTTGGAAACTTTTCTGAGTGCAGGTGTTTGAAAAACTAAGTTTAAATGTGTTTCGGTTGTCGAAAAGGACAAAAATTAGTATTTTGTCCAAGTCCCTTTCGCTTGGGTGAGAAACTCTCGCCCGGGCGAGCACAGTCTCGCTTGGGCGAGGACTGGGCGAGGGGAAGTTTTGGTTCTGGAACTCCCTCGCCCGGGCGCCAAATCCTCGCTCGGGCGAGCAAGGGTCTCGCTTAGGCGAAAAAAACCCAGGAATTCGATGAAATTCTTGACATCCCTCGCCCGGGCGAGCAAAAGTTTCACTTCGGAAAAAAAAAATTAAAAAAAAAATTAGGATTTTAATGATGTCTCGCTTGAGCGAGAAGGGGCCTCGCTTGGGGCGAGGAAGGCTTAAGTTTAATGGAAATTTAAAGATGAATTTTCGCTTGGGCGAGAGGGCCTCGCTTGAGCGAGAGATGCCTAGTTTTAAAAGGGTATTGTTGATTGAATTTTCGCTTGAGCGGAGGGTCCTCGCTTGGGCGAGAGACACTGATTGGGTTTGACTATTTGGATTGATTGTTTGAGTATGTAATAACCCTAGTATGAGTATGTAATATAAAC
>NC_032020.1:6664100-6665936 GCF_001865875.1 Lupinus angustifolius
AACGGTGAGTTATGATGTCGGTTATAGATAATATGTACGTGTGTTATTATTTGGGGTTATGATCCCCACTTAAGGGTTAATTAATTATAGTCATGATATTTTGTTGATAAATGATATATTGATAAATGAGAAATATGATATTGTTTGGGAATAAGTGTTGTTTACATTACATAGGTTGATTTGATAATTGTTTATGAGAACAATTGATGAGTTTGGTTATATTACTCATGTAAATTGGATAGTTGTTTACGAGAACAACTGATGAGTTATAATGTAATATGTTATATATATATATATATGAACTGTTTTTCATATCTGAGTGTAATATTCTGAGTAAGTCCACGCCGTCAATGAATTTACGTTCATTAGATGTCTTACTGTCTCTATTTTTCTTCTTTTCTATTGTTTGCTTTTCGGACGTGTGCTTGTCAGATAAGACAACTTTGCTCGGATTTGGAGCTACCCGTTCATTATGTTCCAGGAAGGGGCATGAAGAATTGAGGAGAGGCAGTACCCTAGCTTGGAGTTAGCCACTAGGAGTTACTCATCCTTTTGTGACTTTTGAAACACTAACGACTTCAGTTTGTTCATGCCTTTGTTTAGTGTATGTTGGCGATGATTAGTATTTCCGCCCTTTCTTTTTGGATTTTGTACATGTTAGTGGCGATGTAGTTTCCGCCTTTGTTGATTTAGTTTGTATGAACTAAAGATGACTTAACCGTTTATATGCATCATGTTATTCAAGAAATTGTAAATCAGGTTAAGTTATCATTCGATAACGATAAGTTGATTTTCCGCATTTGAGTTACTTAAAGTGATGTCCCGGAAAAGGAAGGTTTTAAAAAGGAAACAATTTTATACAATCCCCATCTCTTTTTCAAAAAAAAATTTGTACCCATTTTTCCGCAATGTTTTTTAGAAGTATTTTTCGGGGCGTTACACTTGCTCAACAAGGCATAAACACAAACAATGCTTTCATACCTTTGTGGAGTCATGCTTCACATCTAAGACATGATCTCATTCCACAACCTTTATATCACAACCCACCCTACCCGGGTTCATCACATTGTTCTCAATATCATTTTATTCCAATCTTCCCACACCGTCCCTCGCCCAAGCGGGGACCAGTCGCTCAAGCGATAATTCATCTTTAAATCATAAATCAACTGGAGCTTTCCTCGCCCATGCGAAGGTATTATCGCCCAAGCGAGAGAGTTCTAGAAACTCCTTAAGTTCTGGATTTTTTTTCCGCCCAATCGAGTTTTTGCTCGCCCGGGCGGACTTTTGGTGCTCGCCCCGGCGACGCCCTGGTCGCCCGGGCTCGCCTCGACGACGCCTGGTTCTCCCAGACAACAGGGATTTGGACAAAATGCTAATTTTTGCCATTTTCGACAACCAAGACACATTTAAACATGGTTTTTCAACCACCTGCACTCAGAAAATTTTCCAACAACATTCATATACAATATTCAACACATTTCATCAACAATCATATATATTCAAAAGCATTCAAACATAAAAATCTTGGGTTTCTTAAACCCAAGTTAACTCTAAAACCTTTGAGATGGTTTAGGAGATCCGGATGTCATATTCGGGCACCACTGTCACGATGTGTTCTCTCTCACCTTAACGAAGTGTGCTTTTACTTGTCAACTACGGTTGGTTTGGTTTCAAGGTTCGAACACCGAAATCTTCGTAACTACCACAATAAAAACTCATTAGTTTCCGATTTTTCTAAAATCGTTACTAAAATACTTAAAACTTCATATTCCGATTTAAGACATTCTTTGATAATCTTACCATTTTAAAGTAAGTTATTCAAAGTATCCTTTAAGA
>NC_032020.1:6666036-6668402 GCF_001865875.1 Lupinus angustifolius
CTTCATATTCCGATTTAAGACATTCTTTGATAATCTTACCATTTTAAAGTAAGTTATTCAAAGTATCATTTAAGAGTTTCATGAGACCTTCATATACTCATGAACCTCAACATCATTTTTAACAAAGATTTCTATTTTTCCAACTTGTTTCACGCCATGGTTTAAGGCTAAAAACAAATAGAAATACATACATTCTCATTTTTACAAAACATTTCCTAAAGGTTCCTTTGATTTTATCATCATCCCCTTTTGCTAAAACAACAAAAAGTATGTAATACAACATTATAACAACTCCATGAACACAAGTTGTTCATGGTTTCAACAAAATATTTTCATTAGTTCAAGAACCACATCATTTTCGGTTTTTGAAGAGAAAATGAGTTAGAAAGCATTTTAGAAAATTTCAACGGTTGAATATGTTCTTGACATACTCATGAACAACATACTTAAATCTCATCAACATCCATTGGTTGAATGTTGAGGGGTCAAGGATTGAAGATGGAAGAAGACATGAGAAAAATGAGAGAAAAATGGAGAGATGATTTACCTCTTCTTTGAAAATGCAAGAGTGAGTGAGTGAAGTGTGAAGTGTGAGGGTTTAAGGGAAAGAGGGAAATCAGATTTTAACTAGGCAATGATGACCAAATCTCCTAGGGTGGCTCATGATGAGCTTATGAGATATTTGAGAAAGTGATGAGAGATTTGCTTTATGAAAGTCAAATCTCTCATCCCAATGCAAAATGATCACCCCGCGGACACATGCGATACTCATGCCCGAGTATTATCGGCCCATACTTGATCGAGTATTATAAATCACTCGATCCTAATATCTGATTAGAATTTCGGATTTCGGCATTCCGAGTGAAAATATTCTAGAAAATAGGTATGGGTGTATTCAGGGTCTATATTGACTCAAAATTAAATTACGAATCCAACGGCGCGATCGGAATTCGATTCCGAGTTACGGAACTCAAAAAGACACTTTTTGAGTCGTACCGGGCGGATTTTGGCCCCGACAGTGGTCCAGAACCGATTGTCTCCAAAAATTACCAAAATTTACCACAAAATCGGAAATAAAATTTCAAGAATAATCAAGAATAAAACTCAACTGGAGTTTCGTCTAATTCCTTACCGATAATTCCTAGAAATTCATTTTCGAATATATAATTAATGAAAATATTAGTAAAATCTTATAATTCAAATTCGTAAAATTCGCGGTGTTACAATCCAAATCCATCCAAACTCATCCAATTGTCACCCCTAATTTGGATAGATATTCAACCCACAAAAAACATTCAAAAATTGTATTCTTTGCTTTTCAATTTCATGTATTATCTCAACTTTCACTTTGATTTTTTTAATTAATTTGAGATCAATTATATGACATGTAGATCTAATTAATATTAAAAGTTTGTTTTTAAGTTTATAACATATAAATATTTGTTAAAAACTTTACACGTAGAAGCTTAAATGTCACATACTTATAAAATATTGTAACAAACTATTTTCTTAAAGTAAAAAAAAAAACAATGTTTTAAAAAAATTAAAACATTATAAAAAAATTGTTTTTAAAAGTGTGATTTTAAAAAATATTTTATTAAAATTGTGGTTTTTAAAAATGATGATTTTCTTTGAAAGCTTTAATCAAATATGATTGAATATTCATTCATCCAAATCCATGAAAAACGAGTCATGAATGGATAGAATTCATCCATTAAGTTTATACATGAATGGATTGTGTAATTGAAAATATGAATTTAAATGGATTGGTTGATGATTTTTCATCTATCCATTATGATCCAAATTCATACCTATCCAAATTCAATTCATTTGTCACTCATACTTTTAACATTGGTCATCGAAGCAAACACTCTTCATGACTTTGTGAATATATGTCTTTTAACACCACTCACTATAGCAAGCCATGTTAAATGTGTGAATGTATGACTTTTAACAGCGCTCATTAAAATAAATTTTGTTTAATAAACATTTATCTATCACACTAAATGACATTTGCTTCACGGAACATGGTTGATTCCCTTCAACCTTCCATTTAACAACTTCAATAAGTTAGCATTATGGAATGAACTTTGATAAATGTGAATTAATTCTGACATAGTGATCCGCTGTTTCAACGGAAAAGTTACATTTCTAGTATAGTTTGACTGTCTTATTACCACTCTGGTATAACTTTTTAAAATATTACGGAACTAGTATACTTTTTATTAAAATCGTGTATAGGGTACACGATTCCTGGGGAACAGTGTTTGCTCTACCAAACTCGTGTATGGGGTACACGAGTTTGAATTTTCTCTCTCCAAATCTCGTGCACCCCATGCACGAGATCCCTTCCTATATTTTTTTTT
>NC_032020.1:6668502-6676798 GCF_001865875.1 Lupinus angustifolius
TGATGAAGATGATGAAGATGATGAAGGTGGTGAGGAGGAAGAGGAGCAACAACTTAGAAGAGTTGCTAGTGGAAGAGTAGAGAAGTCCATCAACCAGAATTAAGAGTTCTTCCACCACGAAGAAGAAGACCACCCCCGTGTGGCACTTCATCACATCATAGACGCCACTAATATTACAAATTTAATTTAAATTTTAGGTTTCTAATTTCTTTCTATGTAATTTATTTTTTTGTATTTCAATGTTTCTAATTATCAATGGTTTTAATATAAATGTTTGTTCATGTCATTCTTTGTTATCAAATTACTATTAATCATATATTTAATAATGAAATAAAAATATAGTATAAATCAAAACCTTAATTATACAAAACTCATGCAACAAAAAACTCATCTAAAATTCCAAAAAACCTTCACCATTTTAGGTTTCAAAGTGATACATGCAACTGAATGAATAATCTTAGTTTACATCATACAAAATAAAAAATATAATACAAATAATAATCTATAATTTTGATATAACTCATACAACTCAAAAACCAGAACAAAATTCTTAAAAACCCTGGACCGGAAACACCGGTCCAAGGCAAAGAAAAAAAAGAAAAAAAAAATATAGGAAGGGATCTCGTGCATGGGGTGCACGAGATTTGGAGAGAGAAAATTCAAACTCGTGTACCCCATACACGAGTTTGGTAGAGCAAACACTGTTCCCCAGGAATCGTGTACCCTATACACGATTTTAATAAAAAGTATACTAGTTTCGTAATATTTTAAAAGTTATACCAGAGTGGTAATAAGGCAGTCAAACTATACTAGAAATGTAACTTTTCCCTGTTTCAACATACAAAGCCCATGTGGAATTTGTAATGGTGAATTTGTTCTTGAAATGGCAGAACTAAGGATAAACTAATATGTTGTCTTGCGTAAATTATTATGCAGGTAAATTTAAAGCTTGTTGGTGACATAAAGTTAGGTCCTTTTCAAGTTTTTATCAATAACCAACTCTTCTAAAGTCTCATCATCATCAACAGTTTTTAACTTTTTATATATCTATCTGTCTTCATAAATTTAAGTTGGCAGATCTTCTAATTCACCTTGAATTAAGTGGGGTGTGGGTTAATTGGAATTGCAGGAAATGATTTTCTTGGTTCATGCTATGTCAGAAAATCCAAGTCTATTGTACTTTCTTATTATCAATTAAATAATCAATATAATAATTATCAGTCAACATTTTCAGCTACATTGATCGTTGGGCGATAATCTTTATGCAAAAAAAAAATATGTGTGAAGATGAAATCATATAGAAACAAATAATATATTAATATTTTAATTTTAATTTTAATTTAATTTAATTTTAAATAATAGTATCAAAAACTATAAAGTATACTTGTCTTTAAATATATCATGTTAGATACGTATTATATATTTTTTTCTTGCATCATTCATATAATCATAACGTGGAGGTATATCCATAGCAAAACATGGAATAGAAAGGAGTTAGTCCATATATAAGCTTTGTGCATCATTCATATAGTGACAAGGTTTTTATGATATTATTATAAGATATGGCTGTTTTTCTTTATTTGAATAAACGATTAGTTTAACAATATGTTAGGTAGAAAACATTTAGTTGTTCTCAAATGGATATGATTTTTGCGTAAGAAAAAAAAACATATTAAACATATCAGACAAATTGAGTCTCAATATGATACCTTGCTAATTTTAAGAATACAATTTACAATACAAATATTAGCGTGTTTTTAGCTTATAAATTTTGCACTTTGAAAAAAAAAACAATCATAATTTTTTGTTATTGTATTTTAACGATAAAAAATGTAGCATGACATGCCATGCAGCATTCTTATAAAATATCAACACTTTGAAATAGAAGCAAGAGTGAGCTTAAGTTTTTAAGAATTTATGGTTGAAGAAAAATGATTAGAAAAATTCTAGTTCAAGATAAACATCTTTACATTTATAGATAAATAATTTGATGACCCATACTTAGTTAGCTCTGGAATCATCCAACAAAAAGAGAGAGTAAAAGGAAATAGAAAAAAACCATTATGAATTGATCAACATTTTCACCATTTTTTGCACAAACTATGTCAATTACAAGATGAAAAAAATATATTAAATGTTTATTTGATAGATAAAAATGCAATAACTATTAAAAACAAGTGTCAACTTTTGAATCATATACAGAATATCAACTTTTCAATAAATCATATATATAATGATAAGAGTAAAATATAATAACCTATATATAAATAATATCTCACAATTCAAATACTATATTATCATTAATAGTTGTTAATAATAAAGATAATCATAACAATAATATAAACATTAACATATTGGCTATATTCTTATTGTAAGTTGACTATATTCTTATTGTAAGTTGACTATATTATTCTATTTATTTAATAACTAAATAAATTTATAATATGTTATTTATATTCTTTAATAAGTAAATAATAATAGTGAACGAAAAATTACATTAAAATACATAATTTTTGTCAAAGGTTAAATTATTTAACCAATATGAAAATTCTTTCACGTTGGGAATCTAATAACAATATTTGGAAAGTCTAGTAATCCAAATTTCTAAAATCAGTCTACTCTTCTCCATAATATAAAAAGTTTTGTTTCACATTAAAAGAATATATAAGCTATGGCTTTCTCATGTTTATAATCAGAAGGAAACTTAAATAGTAAGATGGTAAGAAAATAATTAAAATATAAAAAATAACAAATTCCAAAATATTTTATTCCTAAAGTTTGATTAGATTTTAATGTTACCTATTGATGAATGAATTTTTTTTCTTTTTCCTTACCTTCTTTTCTTCTATTTTTCTCTCTTCCTTCTCTTCTCTCTTCTCTAGATGCTAGGTTGTGTTTGAAAACTAACATCTAGAACTAAAAAGTTTTTCTCTCTTATCTACTCATACTAACTTAAATCTCCATTAATCATTATTATTGTTTTTATAAAAATAAGATCATTTTTATTCTAAATAATTTATTAATCATTGATAATAAGGGTCAGTTTTTGTATTTTATCACAAACCAAATATTTTAATCAATCATATAACAATAATTATAAATTTCTATTATTTTGTAAACTCGAGAGATTAATATTAATTATATAGGCCATAGGGAAACAAAATATAAAATGATAAGGATAACACATAATAACCTATATACAAATAGTAATCCAAAAAATCAAATAGTATCTTAACATATATATATATATAAGTACATAACAATAATGATAATCATTGTAGTAAGAATATTAAGAATAACATGACGATAAATATATATTATTTTTGCTTATCTTAACATTAGGATACCACTTTATAGGAAAGTGACTAAAATATTGTATTTATTTTATCATTAAATAAAATTATAATATAAGATTTTGTAATTTTAATAAATAAATTATATTATAAAACACAAGAATGAAATATTAGTAATCTCATAACAGGTTGTGCAATATATATTAAAAATTAAATTAATAAATATTATTAGGTAGTGTAAGATCTCGCTAGATTCCTAGAACAACAAAAAGGTCAAGAGTGTAATTCTTGGGAGCGACACTTGTTAGGAGGGACAATCACGCTCTCCGAAAATGATTAGTTACTTACCCTAAATGTGAAATGATACTTTTGGTAGTACAAAAAAGATGTATCGATATTAGATGTATGTATACATTTTCATTTTTATCCTTTTATTTTTATTTATTTGATTTATTTATTTTAATTATATAATTTCCTTTTTTTATAAATATTTTATTATTATATAATTGGATACTTATTAATTTTAGTTTTTAATAAATAATTATAATAAATATTTTATTTCCGAATAAGGAAATAGTGACTAATTGATGGAACATTTTATAATTAACAATAATTAATTATTTTTTTTCTCTTTCAAAAAAGATGAAAAAGGTATAATCACATTAGGAATGGAGGAAGAGCCATGAATATTCATTTCTTCTCATCAATGCATCATTTGAATTCTCAGGATATATCACTTTTGTTACTTAAAATAATTAAAACACATTCTATCAATAAATATTTTTCTACAAGAAATACATTGTCTTGATGCTCTATTCCCCATATAGATATGTAGAAGCAAAATATAATATTATTAAACACATAAATATTTCCCCTTATAAATAAAAAATCAAATAACTTTGGATTTTAAATTAGTGCAGGTGGGAGTATCATTTTACACAAATGGATGAGGTGTTAATAATTTCTTCGGTTCATAATTGACTCTTGAACCTAAATCTTTAATTCAAAGATAAAGGTGTTCCAACAATGAATATAAAGAGGATTTTCAACGATGCAAAAAATATAATAATAACTCTAATAAGAATTATATTAGGTGTTCCATCAAGAAATAGGTCCCAATAATAATCATAACAACAATGTTAATAATATATCAACCATAAATTTCTATTACTCTTTCATATCTAAATATTGACACATTTTTATTATAAATTGAATAAACTGTTGTATTTATTTATCATAAAATTATAATATGAGATTTTGTATTCTTTAATAAATAAATCTTATTATAAATACAATTAAATTAGAATTCATAATTTATAAGTATGCTGCCATCTTTCAAAAATATAATTAACATAAATATTTATACTTCATTCAAGTTTCTAATTAAATAATTATACAAATATATTCCTTTTTATTATGCTGGTGTTCTTAATAAGGTATGCCCATTTCTTTGGTAAATATTATTATGCATCATCTTAAGTCGAATAAGAGATTAATATTTCTTCAATATTGTATCATTTCTAATCAACTAATATAACAATAAATATATAATCTTGAAAATGCATTACCAGAATGATCATTGGTGGGAAGAGAAATCAATGGTATAATAATCATTGGAATAATTATTGATAGAAAAATAAGTTAGTACTCATATAATTCATCACTTGAGGATATAATATCATTAAAATGATCATCGGTAGGAGGAGAACCCAATATATATAAAAAACAAGGAAAATATATTTTTTGTATTGGATCATATTGTTATTTGTTTATTTGGATGACCTTTGCATGAAATTTGGAATTATTAGGTTGAAGGAAAAAATGAATGAAAACTGATACAAAAAAGGGAGATAACTAAATGGAGATCCGAATTTTCGGCATCTTGACAACGGAATAGTGACCGAACATGTGACAGAGGATGAAACCGCTCTAATATTATGTAGAAGTTTAGGAAAGATGAAAATTGGTCAAACTCAATTTGAGTTAGTCCAAAGCAAATTATATGAACAAAAGTTATTATAAATTATAAGATAATAAACTCAAATAATAACTAAAAGGTAAAAATATACTATAGATAAATTTAGATAAAACAAAACTAACTTTTCTATCATTATATATATCCTATTTTTCTTAGAAAAAGATTACTATGTCCAGATTATTGCACCATGTTTAACAATTTAGAAGATGAAATAAAATATTAATTTTTTATTGGACAAATAAATCAAATTGCATCTTTTATGGCTATAAATATGAAGGGGTCTAGATTTTGACACAACACAAAAGGTAGAGAACTCCAAGGAAGTGGAGAAAAAACAGTGAGGAAGATCAAGAGAAAGTAAGGTAGTTTAGAGACAAGTTTTTTCGTTTAACATTCTTTAGTTTCTTTGTTAGTATGACATGATCCATGGATAAGTTTTTCTATTATTGTGCATTCACATTATTATTCGCTGCTTTGAAATCACTAAATATGTGCCTATGGTTTCTTTCATAATTCTTCTTCTTCATCATCTTTGTTATGAGTTTTATGGCTCTTAATATACTTGGTTGTCTCTATTTCATATCCATATGTGTCACTAACTATTGACTTAATTTAAAATTATTTTATTAATTTTTAATTATCCCATTTGAATTAAAATGTTTGAACTCTATTTATTTAATTTTTTCTATCGCCAATCTTTGTATGATAATTGAGTTAGGATATATCTATTTAAAAAACAATGAATATTGCTCAAAATAAATTTACTTCTGTATATAAATTCTTTAGTTAATTGGATATTTTTACTAACATTTTGACCATTAGAAACTTAATGAAACTGTTCATTGCTTTTTATAATAATATAATATTTCGCCAACTAATAACAATAATAGTATTACCGTTAATGTTGATGTTTTTGTTCATTTCCGTATGATTATTGTTTATAAATATTTTATTATTTGATATGTATATATAATAGGGTTACATTATTGATTCTTAGGTCATATTTCAAAAATAATATAATTAATAAAATCTATATTATATAAAGCCAAAATATGGTATGACCACCATGGTATAATTTATATATTCATATTTTACGCTTTAATTTTTTAATTTAAAAAAAAACAATATAATCCTATATAACCATCTCAAACACATTAATTATAAGTTGTATATTCTATAAAGACAAAAAATATAATATAAAGTAAATACAATACAAAAAATATATTTTAATTCTACAAAATCTATCTATATCTATATCTATACTATATATAAAGTCAAAACACCACCATCATGGTATAATTTATATATTCCTATTTTACCCTTCAATTTTTTAATTAAAAAAAAACAATATAATCCTATATAACCATCTCAAACATGTTAATTATAAGTTGCATATTCTAATAAAGACAAAAAATATAATATAAAGTAAATACAATACAAAAAATATTTTAATTCTACAAAATGAAATGTATAAAAATTAATTACTTAGTACTTTAAAATAAGAATGTGACCGACAAACACTCGACATACATGAAGTGTTTGTCACACACTAATACTAATAAAGAATATAAATACTAAAACTTTGCTAAATTAGAATGTAGTATAAATGTTTATAAACTAACTGATTTCAAATTTTGTAAGATAAAATGTTAACAAGATCTAGAAGTTTATCCATTACTGTTGGTTTTGACTAAACATCTTGACTTTTGTTTATCAATTAAGGTAAGCTACAATGGAAGCAACTTCAATGAAGATGATGATAATGTTGTTACTCGTATTACTCCTTGTTGCTTCTACTTTGATGGAAAGTGCAAATGCGAATGTTAAATGTTGTGATTGTTGTCAAGTGAGGAGTGGTTGTTGCTTTTGTTGTATTAAGAGTAAACTCTTGAATATGAAAAAGTAGTAACTTTATGTTGCTTTCTTCAAATTTACAATAATTTGATTGAGTTTGAAGAAAGATGATTTAATATACAAAATAAACTATAATAAAAGAGGAATTGTACTTCCTATTTCTTTAAGTGCACTTTATCGCAACTATTTTTTTTCCTTGTGTAATTGTTTTAAGGAGTGCTAATCATAAATTTAAGACCTTATAGTCAATATAAGATATGATTTTGTGAAGTAATAGGTAATCTTGATTTCATACAGAAGTTAACCTCTTAATATACACAAAAATAGGAGGAGCAAGATAATATTTTTTCTTTGGTAAAGACAGTAAAATCTTCTTTCTTTATTTTTTTAAAAAACTTGGGTAAAATTGAAGCATTTTATTGTAGAAACTAGAAGTACTAAAATTATCTATAATCTATAATCTATCCAAATCCAAAAATATATATTCAAATTCAACTATTAGAACTAATGGATTTAAATGAATATATTACAATAGATAACTTTAGTAATAAATGAATTTAAATTAATTCATTATATCCAATGAATATCCATGAATATATTCGTTTGGGTGGATATCCAATCTATAAAAAAAACTTTTGAAATTAGTGTTTCTTATTGTAACACCGCGAATTTTACGATTTTGAATTATAAGATTTTATTAATATTTTTATTAATTATATTTTCGAAAATGAATTGCTGGGAATTTTCGGTAAAGAATTAGACGAAACGCTAGTTGAGTGTTAGTCTTGTAATTCTATTTCCAATTTGGTGGTAAATTTTCATGATTTTCGGAGACAGTCGGTTTCGGACCGCTGTCAGGGCCAAATCTCACACGAATTCGGCCCAATAACGTGTTTTTGAGTTTTGTAGCTCAGAATCAAATTCCGATTGCGCCTTTGGCTTCGAAATATTATTTCAAGTCAAGATGGACACCAAGTTTGTCCAGAACACATTTCTAATTATTTTTCACTCATAATTCCATGTTTCGAAGTTCTAATCGTAAACCGAAATCGGGAGATTTTTATTATCCGACCGGGTATTAGCCTACAATACTCGAGAATTGTTTTAATCGTGCACGTTTCGCCGAAGTCGTCACGTCGCATGAGTCACTTCACAAAATCTACATACTAAA
>NC_032020.1:6676898-6677572 GCF_001865875.1 Lupinus angustifolius
CTTACCTTGCATTAAATTTTATGATTTGATGAGGGTGAGGCTCCCCTATAAATACCCCACTCCATTCTCTCATTTTTACACTAAATTTCCTATACAAACTAAGGTAGTCTTTTATTTTTCTTTTACATCTTCTTCTCATACTTCATAGAAAGTTACGAGCTTTTATTTTATTGTTCATAAAGTAGAGTTTATATTTGTTCTTTAAGTATTTTATGAAGGCATAACTAAAGGGGATGATAATAAAATCATATGAACCTGTATGTAGTTTTTGACCTTTGTAAATCTCGAAATTTCTTCATTGTTCTTAGATGGAAAAACTATATATTTGGACAAGGTTAGATGAGTTATTTGTTGGGAAATATTAGAAATTATTGTTAGTATTTGAATATGTTTAAAGGTGATGATTTTAACATCAAATGAACCTTTAATGTGTTTAGGAAAAAGTTTGTATTTTATTCTTGAAAGTTTATGATGTTGATGAGTTGTTGTTGAAAATATTTCATTTTTTGAAAGTATTATGTTTTAAAAGTGGTTGAAAATATTTTAATCTTTGATTTCCAAGTTAAAATAATGATTTGCGATAAAATATGATTTATTAAAGTCTTGACCTCATACACTTACAGTGTTATGAAGTTTTGGATGTTAAAGTAGTAGAAAGTCTTACCTTAGGATTT
>NC_032020.1:6677672-6683616 GCF_001865875.1 Lupinus angustifolius
GTTATTATGCATGTCTGTCTGGATGTAATATTCTGTGTAATTCCACGCCGTCAATGAGTAATATTCATTAGATGTTTTACTCTCTTTTCTTTCTATTTTTCTTCTATTCGCATTTTGTTCATATGGATCATTTTGTCAGGATTCTGAGTTACCGCTTGTCGATGTCCCAGGAGGGGGCATAAAGGATTGAGGAAAACGGTTATACCTACACCGGCCCTTGTGCTTTTTGATTAGTGTACTTGTGTAGGGTATTTATTTTGCGAGTAGTTTTATTTGGGCGACGATTAGGATTCCGCCTTGTACTTCGTACCAACATTTCATAATATTCTAATGAAGTGTGATCCAAAGTTATATTGAGTTATATTTTTATTACCTTTAGGTAATGGTGATTTTGATTTTCTGCATTGTATGTTACTTAAAGTGATGTTCCGAAAATGAAATGAATATATGGAAATAAATTTCATATGGCATAAAAAAAAAATACCATTTTTGAGCAAGATTTTTTGGAGTAATTTTTGGGGCGTTACACTTACTTTCCAATTTCATTCATTATCTCAACACTCACTTTCTTACGGTGTTTCTCACTCTCACATTGAATTTTTCATTAAATTAAAAATCAATTACAAGATACATAACTCTAGTTATTATTAAAAGTTAAAAGTTTGTTTTAAGTACATAACATATATAAATATATATTAAAATTGTAGACGTAGAACCTTAAGTGTCGCATGCTAGTAGAATATTGCAAAAATCAAATTTTTTAAAAAGTAAAAAAAAAAATACTCTCTTAAAAAATTTAAAAAACTTATTTCAATTCTTTTATTGAAATGATGGTTTTTAAAGAATGGTTTGTTTTTAATTCCAATTAAAAAATTAATTAGATTATATATTCATTCATACAACTGCATGAAAATAGAGTCATGGATGTATTGGAATTCATTCATTAAGTTTGGATATTGATAGATTAAATAATTTAAAATATGATTAGTAAAATGATTTTTCATCCATTCATTATGATCCAAATTCAAATCCATCCATGGTAGAAACTAGAAATTCAAGTCCAATTAGTTAACTAAAGTACCTCCTAAGTGACATGATTGACATACTAATACATTTCTCACATTATAATCAAGTCCTAAAAGGATATCTTACAATTGATTTACAGAGGTTTCGTTTACTTGCTTGACCATGTTATGAAAAAATATTGGTGTATGACTAGATTTGCATTGTTTACTCGTCTGAACTTAGAGAAGCCTAGGTTAAAAATATTCTTGATTAAGAACCTAAAGAGGCTAGGTTTAATATAATGCTTAGATGTTTAGAGACACTTTGTTAACGTGTTAAACTTGTAATTTGATCAGTTATATTGCATGATATCTTAGTACACTTTAAAGATTGGATGTAGCCTGATGAGTTATGGTGTATGAGAATAAATCAATGTGTGTAATTTTTATCTTTGAGAAGGATACGATTCTGGGAGAAGTAGAAGAGATCTCCATCCCTACAAACAAAATGGGTTTTTGAAAACCTTAGAAAGCATTGGTACCACATTTTTCTTTACAAACATCCCAGAAAGTCATGGAATTGCAGAAATGTGGTTTGTGTTTGCTAAGTGGGGAAAGGTTGGAGATGTGATCATCCCCCAAAAGAGAGACAAACGAGGGAATAGATTTGGATTTGTTCGCTTTAATCAATCAGATGATGGAGATAAGCTTTGGCATGTCCTTGAGAAGGTGTGTATAGGGAATTTCAAGATCAAAATCAACAAGCCTAAATACAAAAGAAAAATGCTTCCAAGCATCCAGAAAACCAACAATCCTACCCAGTAGGTTGGAGCGTGCGGTTTGTGTTCAGCCACAACCTTTTCTTAGCAAATCAAGAGGGGTTGGGGCTCATTCTACTTGGAAGGAAGTGCTGTTGAAAGGGCAATCCAAACCTATGGCTTCATGTTGTGAATCTGGGAGCAACCTAAGATTCGTGGCTCATAAAACCCATGAAGAAGATTGCAAAAAGCTGCTTGTGGGAGAACTTAATAGTTGGGAGGATGTCCCTCTAATTCAAGCATCCTTATTGAAGGAAGGTTTCTATTTGGTGAAAGCCATTCCTATGGGGGGACGATTGTTCCTTCTGAAAGGAGAAGGCGCCCTTGACATCAAGAAGTCTTACTCAGAAGGCACTGAATGGTGTAAGTCTTTATTCAAATCTGTGAGATATTAGAATCCAACAGATGTTGCAAAAGAAAAGTTATGTTGGGTGATATGCTGGGGGGTTCCTGTTCATGCTTGGACGTTGGAGTTCTTCAAGTTTCTAGCAGATTTGGTTGGAGAATTTATTAAGATGGGCGATGAATCGATGAATATGGAGAGATTGGATTTTGGTCGTGTTTTGTTGGCTCTTCCGAAAAATAAAAAACTTGACATGATTCAAAAGGTTTGGATTGGGGATACTCTCTATGACATTAGAATGGTAGAAGATGAATCAGGTGTACCCTTTGTCTCAAACAGATTCCAAACTAGAGACAAATGGAAGGAAGAAGGACTTGACTCCTTAGGTTCAGATGATGGTGAGTGGTGGCCGGAAAATAACTCAGAGGGTGGAGAAGATTCCTTCGTGGAGGAAGAAGATGATGACGTGGAAAGTCTTATGGGACCCCTGCTATCGGCTCAGTCGAAAAGTCTTGGGGTTTGTAAAAAGCAAAGTAGGGTGATGGGTGATAGTGACATACCCCCTGACTTCTGTGTTGAGGAAGCGGCGAATGCAGTAGAGGAAGAGGAAAGTAACATCTTTTTGGAAAAAACCATTTCTGTGGCAAGAAAGGAGGTGGTGGATGTGCTCTTGCAAAAAGAAGAAGGAGAGAAAGAGGTTAGAGGAATGACGGCTGAATGGGAGAGAGAAAGACAAAGAAAAGGAAAACAAGTGATTGAGAGTTTACCCTTGGATAAAGGGCTTTCCTTAAGCAAAGGGCCCATTACCAGGGCTTTTAATTCAAACAAAAAAATTCCCACAAATTCTTTTGAAGAAAACGTGACATATGATGAGGAGGTGGATCACGTGCAATATGAAGAAGTTTTGGGCTTCCAAAACTTAGCCCATCATTCAAGTATTTTGGATTCTAATGCTACTATTTTTGTTGACAAAATTCCACAGCCTTATTTGATAGAAAATCACATGGAAGGTAGTTTTTCTACTCAACCAGCCTTTGTGTTGAAAAACCGCAAGAAAGGAATTAATGCCTCTTATTTTAATCAAAAGTGTGTCTCCTCAAAGAAAAAGTTAAAGAAAAAGTCCACTATACTAAAATGCTCTAATCTTCTTCTCTCTACTCAAATAAGTCGTGGTGGTAAAAAGCTTGGGTTTTCAAAACTTAATAGTGGTGCTAGAGGAAGGGGAAAAAATGTTCAAGGTAAATATGTTTGTGCTTCTCTTCCTTCTCAGATGCTACAACACAATCCGGAAGGGACATTAGATGCTTCAATTAGCAATTCTATTTCGGACTCTAATGTTCGGTCGGCCAACCTTCTTCACTTCAAAAATTGTGAGGAAGCAGCTGGCAAGATTTGGGAGGTAGGCAAAAATATAGGAGTATCCTATGATGGTCCGCATGAAGAATTAATCTTAAAGATTGTTGGCTTGGAGGAAAAAGACCGTTCTGGTTTTGCGGTGGCAAACCAAAGGGAAGGTATTGTTAATCAATGATTTGTTTGACTTTAAATGTGAGGGGGTTAGGGAGTAGGTTGAAGAGGAGGGGTCTTATGGGTCTTATTTTAAAGAATGGAGTAGATTTTGTTGGAATTCAAGAAACAAAATTGGAAGTGTGTGACGATGCCCTTTGTCATGAATTATGGGGAAATAATAATTGTGAGTGGGATTTCATCCCTTATGTTGGAACTTCGGGTGGAATTCTAAGCATTTGGGATAGTAAAAAGTTCCAAAAGCTTAGCATCTCAAAAGGAGTTGGTTTTCTGGCTGTTCATGGAATTTGGATTTCGACTCAGAAGAATTGTTGTTTTGTCAACATTTATTCTCCTTGCCAATTATCCTTGAAGAAACAATTATGGGAGGATCTGCTTTGCTTGAAAGGAAATATGGGTGATGTCTTGCGGTGTTTTTTTGGTGATTTTAACGCTGTGAGAAGTATGTCTGAGAGGAGTCGTGAATCAGGACAGAGTTGTAGAAGAGAAGATTGTCTGTTTAACTCTTGGATTGGGGAAATGAAGCTAATTGATCTTCCGCTGATTGGTAGAAGCTTTACTTGGTTCCATTCTGGTAATAGTTCTATGAGCAGGCTGGATAGATTCCTTCTTTCGCCGGATTGGCTGAATGCTTGGCCGGACTCAACACAATGGGCTCTTAATAGAGAATTCTCTGACCATTGTCCCGTTATTTTGAGATACAAGAAGTTGGAGAAAGGTCCTATACCTTTTAAATTTAATAATTGCTGGTTACATCATCCTTCATTTGCGGCTGTTGTCTCAAATTCTTGGGCTAATTCAGATGTTGTTGGTAAATGGGCATTCATTATAAAAGAAAAATTGAAGCACCTGAAGAAGGATATTAAGGTGTGGAATAAAGAGTGTTTTGGTTGTCTTCACACAAAATTGGGAGTTTTAGTTAGTGATATTCAAGCCATCGACCTAATTGGTGAAGCTACTGCCTTGGATGCAAATCAAATTGCAGATAGGAAGACTCTTCAAGCGGAGTGGTGGAAGACAACAAGTTTGAAAGATAGCCTTTTGAGACAAAAATCTAGAAGCAAATGGTTGAAGGAGGGGGATGCTAATACGAGTTACTTTCATGCTTGTATTAACAATAGAAGGAGGAGAAACAATACTATGGGATTGTGGATTGATGGGACTTGGTGTGAAGAGGACAATCTCATTCGGCGTGGAGTTTCAGATTACTTCAAATCCTTGTTCTCACATGTGCCATCCACGAACCCAACTCTGGATGGGGTCGAGTTTAGGAGGATTTCTGATGTTCAGAGGTCAGGATTAGATGCTGCATTCTTAGAGGAAGAAATTAGACTGGCAGTTTGGAGTTGTGCTGGAGATAAAAGTCCAGGGCCTGATGGGGTCAACTTCAAATTTTTTCAAGATTTTTGGGATACTATCAAGAAGGAAATCATTCTCTTTGTTCAGGAGTTCCACTTATCAGGGAGGTTACCTAGAGGCCTTAACTCTTCGTTTATCGCTCTGATACCGAAAAGTAATAGCCCTACGAAGATACAAGACTTTAGACCAATTTCTCTAGTGGGTTCTCTATACAAGATTTTGGCAAAGATCTTGGCTGGGAGGCTTAAAAGAGTGATGGGCTCTATTATTAGTTTCTCTCAATCAGCTTTTGTTCATGACAGGAATATTTTGGATGCCACGGTGGTCATTAATGAAACCATCCATTCGGCAAAGAAGGCTAAAGATGGGTGTTTGCTGCTCAAGGTTGATTTTGAGAAAGCATATGATTCTGTGGATTGGAAATTTCTTGACTATATGTTGCTTAGGCTTGGGTTTTCAGATAAATGGAGAAAGTGGATTAGTGCTTGTCTTTCATCTACCTCTATGTCTGTTTTGGTTAATGGTATCCCTTCATATCATTTCTCGGTCTCAAAGGGTATTAGACAAGGTGATCCGATGGCTCCTTTCCTTTTCCTTGTAGTTGCAGAAGGATTTGCAGGTTTGGTAAGGCAAGCTAGAGCTGTTGGGTTACTTGATGGCTATAAAATTGGTAGACAGGGAGTGGAGGTGTGTGATCTCCAGTTTGCTGATGACACAATTCTTGTGTGCAAACCTTCGGCTTCGAATCTATGGACTATTAAGAGTATCCTTAGATGCTTTGAATTAGCTTCGGGTTTGAGAGTTAATGCCCAAAAAAGCTCCTTGTTTTCCATTGCAGTGCTAGATGATTTTATTTTAGAAGCGGCGAGATTCTTAGCTTGTAAAATTGGATC
>NC_032020.1:6683716-6690071 GCF_001865875.1 Lupinus angustifolius
TTGAGCTTTTCAAAAGGCAAGTTATTCTTAGGACTGAGGATTTGAAGTGAATCTTTTTTGCAAGAACCATGCCGAGTCAATTGACCATCTTTTTCTATCTTGTGAGTTTGCTTCTTCTGTTTGGAAAGGTGTTCATTTGTGGCTTCAAGTTGATGAGCCGAAACCTACAACAATCATTGAATCATTGAACATGCATGATGCTATTGATCATAGAACTAGTGGCTCTCAGATGTGGAGGATGATATGTTTTGCTGTTGTGTGGTCTATATGGATTATGAGGAATGATGTCATTTTCTCTAATAAGCCAATGAGTTTTATGCACATAATGGATCTCATTCAAGTCCGATCTTGGTCTTGGTTTCAATCAAAAGTTGCTCCAACTTCTTTACTCTTTGCTAATTGGTGTAATGACCCAATTGCTTGTATTTCTATTTCGTCTAAAAAGATCAATTTATGATCCTTCTCTTGTATTGGGTTAGCATCCCTTGTGCTTCTTTAATACATTTTCGCTTATAAAAAAAAAACTTAATTGGCTAATTCATTCACTATTATATTTGTCTAACAAAAAGGATATTTAAAATGTGAACACCAGATTTTATCTTGCCCACACTTTAAATATAAAAATAAATAAATAATAACAAATATTAAAAATGAAAGTGAATCACTTTGATAAAAACATTTTTAATCATATGTGATTTCATAAAAAAGGTATTTAAACCGTGAACACCCAAATTTTATCTTGCCCACACTTTTAAAATAAAAATAAGTAAATAATAACAAATATTAAAAATATATAATAAAAGTGAATCATTTTGATATAAACATTTTTAATTAGATTTGATTTCATAACAAAATGTGAGAGTGCAAAGCGTCAAGGATTACATTAGCAACGTTTGCCTATGTTTTGTTGAAGACAAGGAATTAGCTAAAGCTTGAAGATGACTCAACAATCAACATGCCGAAGGCTCAAGTGGTGTCTCATTAGACTTATGTCATAATTCTTTATTATCTTTTTAGAAGTCTAAGATGTTGCCATAGATATTGAGTCTAGGTTAGGTAAACCTAGGTGTGAGTCTCACAAGACTTAATAAAGTAATCAATTCACTAAAATGAGACATCATCTAGAAATATATGATAAGTAGGTCAATGCATTTGAATACATTGATTTTATGCATTAAAGATATTATATTTTGGAAATCATGTATTGCATGAGCATGTATCATATATGGAGTTTACCATACATTAACAAGTGAATTTTTACACTTGTTAATCGATTAAGGTAACCCGTTAATCGATTAACGTAAGTGTTTTTCTGATGTTTTAACAACATAACTGAAAAACCGCTTTTTTTAGCCAAATTCTGTTTTGTATAAATACTGGCTTAATTTCATAAACGACAATGAAGAAAAAGAGTGAAACACATAGAGAAAGGATATAGATCATCATTGTTAGAATCTATTAGAAAATGTTGAATTAGGAGAAAGATTAGATCATGCTAAGGCTTTAGTTTTCATATTCATATTGCATGATTCTTTCAAAAGCTTTCTTGCATGATTCTTTTGTTTCTTGAAAAGAAAAAGATAGTTCTTTAAAGATTGCATATTTTCAGAAACCTCATGCATGAACATTCATATTAGACTAGGACGTCTTGTGAGTTCTTGCTTAGGTTTTAGGCTTTGATTTTCATTGTAATATCCGAGTATTAAGTACTCATTCATAACTCAAAGCATTGTTATTCAAGGATTGGGAAAATCCTAGCTGCGGTTAGGTAAGGTGTTCTTCACACAAAGACTTGGAGGTCTTGGGATAAAGAGCGATACCTTGGCTGGGGCCGAATCGCATAAGAAAGATTTTCTTGGGAGGCGGTTTTGGGAAAGGTCAAACCAAGAGTGCCGAAGTTCTTTGGGTTCCAAGAAGGAAGCATTCAAGTTTTGTTTTTGGAAGCGTGTATCTAACGTACATTGTGTTTCATAGTGAATAAGAAAAATCTCCCAAATCAGAGGGGAGGACTGAATGTAGTTTTGCAGTGGACAACAAAACAAACCAGGATAAAATCCCTGCGCAATCTTTTCTATCCTTTTCTCTTTTATATTTCAAGATGTTTTAATGCGTGTTTGGAACTAATATTTTGTATACTTGTTCCTTGCTATGTTCTTCTTAATCTTGCACAAAAGTATATGTTGTATATCTGTTTGTGTGTTTGTTAATAACCATGCAAGTTGCTGTTCTGATCATTCTGTTTCTGTTACTGGTTAATCGATTATGAACAGTACTTAATCGATTAACTTGGCATTTTTCAGCAAGTGTGTAAAAACCAGAAAAGTGGAAATTGAGTTCCACCACACCTATTCAACCCCCCTTCTAGGTGTATTCCGCCACTGATATGTAACAAAATGAAAGATTTTGATTTGAGAAATCAAATAATTTCTAATTCTCCTCGTATGTATTCCGCCACTGATATGTATTCCGCCACAAATAAAAAAGGTTTGAAATAGTTTAATTAGCTGAATAATATTGGGGATATCATTTCAAATTAATTTCTCCTCGTAATTTTCATTTTTAAAATACAAAAATAAAATAATTTCAATAAATTAAATGAGTTAATTTTAGACTCAATAGTGGACATATATTAATTTAAAAAAATATGTGCCAATTATTCGAATTTAATCAAAGTCATAATGAACTCATTAATGGAGGATTCTCTTAAGAAGAAACGATGCTAAAGGTCCCGTTAAATAGAAGAAATAAACAGCACTAACACACATAAAACATATAAAAAAATACAAGGAGAACCTTGTAGGCAATGTCATTCCCTTTTCTAGAAAACATGTTATATTTGTCATGCCCGTATTGGCATGCCTTTCTTCTTTGTGCTACATCACTTCTGCAATTTGTCTCCTCTTAATCGGTACGATTACTATTCTTAAATTTCTATTTTTATTAATAATAATTAACATGGTCTTCAATCATTAGTAATTGGGGTTTAGTTAACAATTTTATTTAAAACAAAATATTTTTCTATCACACTTCATGACTAATTATTCAAATACAAAATAAAAATGAAGGATGATTGTGGCTTCACTTCTTTTTCCTCAAATCATCTTGCATGGTTGTAATGTCATACTTTTCTTTTTAAAATGAAATATCAAACAAAATCTTTTCATATAAGCAAATAATTGTAAAAAAAATATATTTGGTAAATACAAAAAAGGCGAATAAATATTTTCTCAAAATAAAAATGAAAAGTAACAATCACACTAATGATTGAGAAGGGTCGTGAGTATTCGTGTTTTTTCCATGACTCATCATTTAGACAGTTGTACTGTGCCACTTTCACTCCTAATTTTTTTAAAATATAAATATAATATCTCCTCAATTAATTCTAAAATATAAAAAAATAACAATCACAATAAGAATATAGAAAATGTCGTAAGTATTTATTTTTTCCTCAATTAATCTTTTAGACGATCGTATTATGTAACTTCTTCTCCTAAAAATAATTAAAGCACACCAAAACCATAAGACATTTTTACCCAAAACTATGAGCTACATAAACTTTTGTTAGACGCAAAAACAAAAATATAATAAAAATATTTATTATATTAATAATAAATGTATACACCAATCAAACAATTTACGGGTATAAGAAAAGTCCATATGATTACTAAAGCCCGAAGATACTCTGTAATATAGGTGGACGAAATGCTAAATTGGATTTAAAGAAATGTTATTTAATATACAAAATAAATTATAATAAAAGAGGAATTGTAATTCCTATTTCTCTATTAGACTCTTTTTAAATTTTATCGTGACAACGTTCTTCATGTGTAAGGTCTCAAGGAGTCCTAATTGTCAATTTTAGACATTATAATTAAAATAAGATATAGTTTTATAAAGTAGCACCTAATCTTGACTTTCATATGCAAGATAATCTCTTTTCGCACACAACAATAGTAAAAACCTTTTTTATTTATTTTTAAATAATTTGTTTTGGGTAAATATAAGCATTTTATGGTAGAAATTAAAAAGTAATATCCAATTAATTAACTTAGGTACTCCCGAAGTGATGAGCAAGTGAGATGCTAATAAATCTGAGTGTTTCAGCATAAAAGAAACTAAGATATATAGATAATATGTTTACATTCGCTTGTATAATCAAATGTTCAGCATTGCAAAATATTATTGGGGACATTGGTTGCATAGTTTTAAAACCACATAACACCAAAGTTTTACTCTCTATTTAAAGTATCGAGAGGATTCAAATCATTCACTATTTATATATTAATATTATTAACTCTCAAATAAAAGTAATACAAAAATAAAGATACAATCTCCGGACCCGTCAGGTTTCGGGTAACTCGAACTTGTCGGGTTTCGGGTAACCCGAAAATTATATATGTACTAAGGAAAGTATGATATCGTTTTCGTTTTATTTTTATTTAGCATTTATATTCTCTCTTGTATTATTTCATTTCTTTTAGGTTTGAAGATCCAATAGTATGTAAAGTAAAATTAGAAATTAAAAACAATAGGCCCATGATAGAAATTTCAATTTTAAATTGAATTAAATTACTTCGGGGCGAGTTCGGGTTAGGGTCTTTATTCTACCAAACCTGAATCTGAACCCGAAAATTAAACCCGGCTAAAACCCGAACTCAATCACATGGGCTTTCCCTGTTAATTTCGGGTTCGGTTCGGACGAGTACCTACAAGTTCGGTTTTCATTGTCATTCCTAAGAATAGGTGAATATATTAGTAAATTATTCCAACTTGGATTCTTGAGAAAATGTATGTATTGAAGATGTTTGAGTTTTATACATTGTTAATGTATCATTTATTATTGATATTTAATCATCATTTCCTCTTCAAAAAAAGTAATTTAAATGAATGATGTTGTGATTGCGTATAAATTTTTACACCGATAATGCATAGAAATTACACTCATTGTTAAATGATTGATAAAGTTTGTTTGTTGAATATAATATTTATGTATTATTAGTGTAAAAATTTATACCAATTGATATATAATTAATTATTCATTTATATTATTATATTAATTATTTATATTTAAAAGTTAATGACATTTAAATAAGAATGGTGGATGATTTATAAAATTCTTTTAGGCTTAGGATTTAAATGAATCAAACCCACCTGTGAATTGTTTAAAATAGTTTATTTTCTCTTGTTTGCTCATT
Source organism: Lupinus angustifolius (assembly GCF_001865875.1). Classification (NCBI taxonomy): domain Eukaryota; kingdom Viridiplantae; phylum Streptophyta; class Magnoliopsida; order Fabales; family Fabaceae; genus Lupinus; species Lupinus angustifolius. Next base: position 6,688,912 of record NC_032020.1, read on the forward strand.
TATGTTTGTTTGATTTATATTAATTATTAATTGTTTATTTTATTTTTTTAAAATCCAAAATTCGTCCCAATATAAAGTTTAAGTAACTGACCCATATGAGGCATTATTGTATCCAGTATACCTCATCTTTTAAATGGCATGTTTAAGTTTCTGAAGAAAGACATATATCAGTGTTGGAGCAAATAAACAACCAAACAAGGCAGACAAAAGTTATAGTAAGATGGTATAGAATATTGACTTATATTCTCCTACTCTCAAAGATTATGTGTTTATGCTTTGATTTATTTTCTGCTTTTTTTTTTTCTGTAGATACAAAGGTGTCAAATACTAAAATATATATTGTCGGTATAAAAATTTATACACATTTAATATATTATATACCATTTATTTGTATTAATTTTTTAAAGAGTCGATAATAATAAAACATAAAGAATAGATAATGCAGTTACAATGTTTCAAATTCATATCAGGGCATCTATTTTTGGCATGTTTCATTTGTTTATTTTGGTTTTATCTTGCCATGGCTCCTTATTAAACTATAAGTTAAATTAACATTGTGGTAGTCATTGACTATGTGCCCTCAAATGATTTCTTCCTTGAACCTTTTGAATGTAATGATCATAAGATATCCTTGGTGCTGTTTGTGGATGCTCATCCAATGAGATTTGGTATATCCTCATTTCAAGTATCCTTTGATTACAAGGGACAAATGAGTGTTAATCTTTTTAGAAGATGAGAAGAGACACGTATATAATATATTAAATCTCCTTTGTCATTTGTCATCATAAATTCATAACCACCCTCTAATCTTATAGACTTAGCATATTTGGAATGTATTTGAACCCTTCACACTCCAGTCACACCCGGGCTTCTAGCATAATGCTTCTCACCTCCTCGGTACCAACCTTAGATGGGTACAGTTGTGACAGATGTCATAAATGCTCATGGCATGTTATTAATGCCTTTGACCCATTATTTAATGCACATCTGACACCGTTATTAATGTGTCGTTGACTCGCACCCAATGTCAATTAGTATGTCGCTTGCAAATTCTGCCTACCCTGACAATTTGACAAGAGGAGATCTGCAGGACATGTAAGAACTGTAACACCGTGAATTTTACGATTTTAAATTAAAAGATTTTACTAATATTTTCATTA
>NC_032020.1:6690171-6690945 GCF_001865875.1 Lupinus angustifolius
TGCAGGTGTTTGTAAAACCATGTTTAAATGTGTTTTGGTTGTCGAAAAAGACAAAAATTGTGATTCTGTCCAAGTCCCTGTCGCTTGGGCGAGCCCGAGCGAGCAAAAGCCCGCCTGGGCGAACAAAAGTCCGTCTGGGCGAGCAAAGGTCTGCCTGGGCGAGCAAAAACCCGATTGGGCGAAAGAAAAAAAAAATTTCCAGGATTTTCGCCTGGGCGAACAAGGCATCGCCGGGGCGAGCAAAAACTCGATTGGGCAAAAAAAAATCCCAGGATTTTCGCCTGGGCGAACAAGGCGTCGCCGGGGCGAGCAAAAACTCGATTGGGCGAAAAAAAAAATTTCCAGAACTTAAGGAGTTTCTAGAACCCTCTCGCTTGGGCGATAATACCTTCGCCTGAGCGAGGAAAGCTCCAGTTGATTTAGGATTTAAAGAGGAATTGTCGCTTGAGCGACTGGTCCCCTCTTGGGCGAGGGACAGTGTGGAAAGATTGGAATAATATGATATTGAGAACAATGTGATGAACCCGGGTAGGGTGTGTTGTGATATAAAGGTTGTGGAATGAGATCATGTCTTAGATGTGAAGCATGACTCCACAAAGGTATGAAAGCATTGTTTGTGTTTATGCCTTGTTGGGCAAGTATCCGACTTGAGGTCGTGAACTAGGGGGGGTACCCTAGTAAGGATACATGATATCACTTAACAACGATCGACCGACCGTAAGAGGCTTGGTCATGTGACCGTCCAGGAGTATTCGGTGATGGGTTGTTGTGATT
>NC_032020.1:6691045-6691617 GCF_001865875.1 Lupinus angustifolius
ATCCTCATCCTCATCCTCGTCCTTGTCCTCATCCTATCCTCGTCCTCATCCTCATCCTCATCCTATCCTCGTCCTCTTCCTATCCTCATCCTTATCCTAATCCCCATCCTCATCCTACCTTCCTTGTCATCCTCATCCTCTTCCTCAGCCTTATCCTATCCTCTTCCTCATCCTCCTTCTCCAATTCCTCATTCTATCCTCGTCCTCATCCTATCCTCATCCTCTTCCTCATCCTATCCACATCCCCATCCTCATCCTACCATCCTCTTCATCCTCATCCTATCTTTTTCCTCATCTTCATCCTATCCACATCCCATCCTCATCCTCAGCCTCATCTTCGTCCTCGCCGTAATCCTATCCTCATCCTCGTCCTCATCCGCATCCTATCCTCTTCCTCATCCTCCTCCTCCAATTCCTCATCCTATCCTCATCCTCATCCTATCCTCGTCCTCATGCTAACCTCATCCTCGTCCTCATCCTATCCTCATCCTCATCCTATCCTCGCTGTCTTCCTATCCACATCCTCATCTTCATCCCCATCCTCATCCCCATCCTCATCCTATCCTAATCCT
>NC_032020.1:6691717-6692167 GCF_001865875.1 Lupinus angustifolius
ATTCTCATCCTCCTCCTATCCTCATCCTCATCCTCATCCTCATCCCCATCCTCATCCTATCCTAATCCTCATGCTCATCCTCATCCTATACTCCTCCTCATCCTCATCCTAATCCTATCCTCATCCTTATCCAATCCTCTTCCTCATCCTCATCCTAATCCTCATCCTCATCCTCATCCTCATCCTCATCCTCATCCTCGTCCTATCCTCGTCCTCATCTTCATCCTCATCCTATCCTCCTCCTCATCTTAGTCCTATCCTCGTCCTCATCCTCATCCTCATCCTCATCCCATCTTCAATGTCACCCTCATCCTATCCTCATCCTCATCCTATGCTCCTCCTCATCCTCATCCTCCTCCACCAACCCCTCATCATATCCTCGTCCTCATTCTATCCTCATCCTCATCCTCCTCCTCCTCCTAATCCTCATCCTATCCTCATCCTCATCCT
>NC_032020.1:6692267-6692509 GCF_001865875.1 Lupinus angustifolius
TCCTATCCTCGTCCTCATCCTCATCCTCCTCCTCCTCATTCTATCCTCCTCCACGACCTTATCCTATCCTCATCCTCATCCTCATCCTCAGCCTCCTCCTCCTCCTCATCCTCATTCTATTCTCCTCCTCCAATTCCTGATCCTCATCATATCCTCGTCCGCATCCTATCCTCATCCTCAACCTCATCCTATCCTCATCCTCCTCCTCCTCCTCATCCTGATCCTCAGACAATCCTCTTCCT
>NC_032020.1:6693460-6694079 GCF_001865875.1 Lupinus angustifolius
TGGACTAAGAATAGAGTCCAAGTGTATCTAGAGAAATCATCTACTGTAACTAGAGAATAATTTCCACCAAAACTTTTTGTCCTTGAGGGACCAAATAAATCCATGTGAAGCAATTGTAATGGTCTATCAGAAGAATCTATATTCTTTAGTTTAAAAGACGTTTTTGTTTGCTTACCCATTTGACAAACACTACATAGTTTGTCTTTAACAAACTTCATTTTAGGTAAGCCAACAACCAAGTCTTTCTTAATTAGCTTATTCAAATGTTCCATATGAATGTGAGCTATTCTACTATGCCAAAGCCATGCATCATTATTATTATTTGCAACTAAACATGTTACAGGTAATGCAGAATTTATGTCAATCATATAAATGTTATTTATTCGCTTACCGACAAGTTTAGAGTTATTGGAATCCTTACTTTTGATGATGCATTTGTCTGGGTAGAATGCCACTTGAAATCCTTTGTAGCATAATTGACTTATGCTTAGAAGGTTATGCTTGAGTCCTTCAACATATAATACTCCTTCTATTGTAGTTGAGGGTGGCTTTCCAATTCTACCAACTCCAAGTATTCTTCCTTTGTTATTGTCACCATATGTGACGTATCCTTTGTCCA
>NC_032020.1:6694179-6721037 GCF_001865875.1 Lupinus angustifolius
ATATATATATATATATATATATATATAATTTTCTATGTTTATTGTTATTTTTTATATCATGACATATGCACTATTTTTTTTGGATATTGTTATTATATAAACAAGATTATATTTATATATATATTTTCAGTATTTTTAAAAATGAATTAATTATTTGAGTTGTCTAAATAAACTAATTTGAACTAAACTAAACAGTTTGTAAAGTTTAATCGAGTCAAACTCGAACTAAAATAATGATTCGTATCAAACTAAAATTGAGTTTTGAGTTAAATAAATCAATATTTCTAATTCAACTATGTGATTCAGGTTCGGCGGCAAATGTAAAACAACTTTTACGCTTCCACAATATGCATTTTTTCTCTTAATGGATTGCAATTATTACTATTACTTTTTTCTTTTAAAGGAAAGCCTCCCAAACTGAACTAACGACGGCAAGTACAACATGGAAGTTTACGACCGGCACGTGCACCACGAAAGCATACGTCACATTAGTTAAACAACCGGTTATTACCGTGAACCTAGTCACTAATTTCAGTCAAAAAAATAAATTTTTATTTATTCTTTAAAAAATTTGTATACTAATTTACTATTTAAAAATTGAAAATTATTAAATGGGAATCAATTGAATACCTTTTAACATTTGGAATGACCATCAGCAAAGTCTATTTTAATTCATATTTATAATATTTGAGTTCTAATTTTAAATTTTATTTTTTTAACAAAATTGACACTAAAAAGTGAGTAACACTCCTCTCAATTAATGGAGAGACAATTAATATTTTGTAATATATTTTTAAGACTAAAATTGTAACTTCAGTAAAAATTAAAGGTCATAAATATCATTATTAGTTTTTTAGTGCATTTTCCCATAACTTGTCTCTCCATGGAGAGGAGTCTAACTCCCAAAATTGGTCACTCAAAAACAAATGGGCATTCACATTTCTTCTTCTCTATATAGTAACGCATTTTGCTACATCCTAAGAACCAAACAATTCCTCTCACTTCTCTTCGTTTCTTCTTGTTTTGGCTTTTAAGATGAGTGAAGAAGGAAGCTCTGTAACACTTGATATGCTTAAACAAATAATGGCTCAGTTTGCTAAGGACAGAAACTGGGATCAGTATCACAGCCCAAGAAACCTTCTTTTGGCTATGGTAACTTTCTTTTCATACATTAATGTATTAATCATTATTTTTTAAGGAATACCCATTTGTTTCTTATGTCATTTTTTGGTTGAGGAAGACCCATTTGTTTTATTCTTAAGGTTGTCTTCATATTTTAAATATGGAGTTGATATTGTTCGAAATTAACCATAACATCATAGTTTCAAAAAAAAATATGAAATTAGTGAAGGTGTGGTTTTTGAGGAAGAAGAATCAATTTTATTATTATTGCTTTAAATTTAATCTATTTTATTTATGCATGTTGAAAATTGACCTTACTAGTTCAAATCTAATGAATGGAAATGGTACAGATTCTTAATCTTTTTTTTTTAATCTTTCTCCTTGCAAGTTGGCTTTTTGTTATGATCATGATCAAAAAATTTCTAGCTTTTGTCACCTTACTATACCTCCCAAACTACACTCTGAAAACAGATTCGATTTTGCTGTTGCTGTAGAAGACATGTAATATTTTGTTCTCTCCCTTTCCTTGCCCCATGTTCTTCCTTAACCTTTGTGTATTACTAGGATGCAATAGTGAGTCAAATGATAATAGAGAGTATGTAAATAATAATAATAATTGGGGTAATATTTTTTATATCATTACATGTAATATTTGACATTGTCTAGAAATACTGACACTAATAATAAATATAGCTTTTGAGTTTTGGGGAAGTAAAAAAAGGTGATATCATAGTTCTATTCCTGTCAGGTGATACCACAGTTTTACTCCTTTGTTGTTAAAATTCTATATTTGTGAAATTAGTCTTTGGTTGTAAGCTTGGGGCATCCTTAACTTGATTGACTACCTATTCAAATTGTGGACTGTATTACCTAATGCAGCTACAATATTGTAGTTATGGTGACTGTCACAACTAGATTATACTACAATTGTGGTATGATGCTGAATCATAATGATGCGGTCACAAACAACCACAAGAGATTGCATTGAGCCGCATCGGCCCATATCTAATTCAAAAATATATTTTTTCTATCACAAAATAATTCAAAGTACAACGACCACAATCCACATCGCAATGACTACAATTGTAGTCACTGCAATCATGACTACAATCGCAACTGCAATTTAAAGTACATTAAACATTTTTTGAGCATAATGCATAAGCTGCTATAAGATTTTGGGAATTACTAATTTTTTTTTGGTGTGTATGCAGGTGGGTGAAGTGGGAGAATTGTCTGAAATATTTCAATGGAAAGGTGAGGTAGCAAAAGGGCTTCCAGATTGGAAAGAAGAGGAAAAGATTCATCTTGGTGAAGAGCTTTCAGATGTGTTGCTTTACCTTGTTAGGCTATCTGATATGTGTGGTGTTGATCTTGGAAAAGCTGCTTTAAGAAAGGTTGAACTCAATGCTATTAAGTATCCAGCAAAGATTATCAAAGAAGAAGAGGTTTCAAGCAAGCATGAAGAAAAAAATGTAAGTGGCAAGAGGGTGTTTGATAGTATATGAATAATGTGTTTAGTTGTTTAAGGGGGTTTTTAGGAAAAGAGTTTCTGTAGGTGTTTGTATGATTTGCTTGGGTCATTACATAGAAACTAGTATGGTTGGTGTGTGTTTTCGTTGGAACAGTTATTCTGACAGATTTTGTTACTGTTTTGGCTGAATAATATCCCTTGATTGATATGAGATATGGTGAAATTGATGTGTCCATTTTGTTTGGTGAATGTTTATGTCTAGGGAACATTTTAGTATACTATTCTTTATTACTATTGGAATTGAAACAAAGATTTAGGACGTAAACTTGACTCATAAACTCGCTATTTTATATTTATTATAAATTTATATTATTTATCATTTATTCAGATTAATTTTTTTAAAGAGTCAATGATAATTAAATATAATAATAGATAATATAATATAAAATATAATGTACATAATCTAAATGTTTGCATTGCATTATTTTATATTCTTTCAATCACGAGCGAATGACACTGGAGTCTCGACGGTATATATTAGGAAAATTTATCCAAGTAATTTGATTTTTTATTTACCATCTAGTACAACTTTTGTAAAATTTATGGGAAAGATGTAGATCTTGTGCTTCTCATGCATGACTTCACTTTCTTTTTTCTCTCTCTAGAAGAACTCGTGGATGAAGAAGATGAGAACTATGAAATTATGACCGCATTCTATAAAAAGAAACGGGTCTTAAACTCATAAATGTGAGACACGATTTATGCATGTTATACACAATTTTCAAACCTCTAAAATAAGGGAATAATTCACTAACAATAAACTTACAGTTTAGATGGAGAAACAAACAAAAATTACATTTGAGGATAAATGGAATGAAAGGTTATGTGCATATAGAAAAGATATAATATGTTTTCATATGAGATTAGAGACAACAATTATTTAGAAAGAAATGGATGAATGTAATAGTGTGTTGAAATTCCATTAGTAAATGCATTAAATGGTTGTATTGATAAGGAATGAAATTAAAATCCGCTAAGGAATAAAATTAGAATCCCTTTAAGAATAATGTCATCACACAAATACTAATTAAATAATAAAATAAAAAGTTTTACAATAATAAAATATCATAAATAAGTAGAAAATATCGTCAAATAACACAGTTTTTACAATTTGATTACAACAAAAATGGACAAATAAGTTTAAATCTTAATTAAACAAATTAGATTTTGTTACAATATAAGCTAAAAAATAACAAACGAAATTCCAATAATGACAAACATAAACACAAATAAGTTGAAAGAACAATTTTTTTTTCCTTATAAACATAATTTTGATGCTATTTTATTTAAAAATGATTGATTTAGCGGACGTGACTTGTTAGATAGACCAAGTTGTCGATTTTATATGCAAAATAGCCAAATCGAATCTATCTATATTGATTTTGGTTCATAGTTGACAAACGAACAACTCGAACAAATTGGATATCCATTCTATGATAAATCAACTGATCTAATCGAATTTAATAATACTGAATTTATCAATGCCTTCTAAATTCATCATTGTAGAGGGAGTAGCACATAGGAGAAGATAAATTTTTCTTGTGAGACAAAAAATTAAAAGAATAATTCTTTTGTCTTTTTTCTGAATTATTAAAAGAAATAAACAAAGTATAAATTTAATAATTCAACTCAATGAGTGAGAATATTATTTTGATATGAATAAATAAAGTGTTAATATCTTATTTTATTCATAATTGACATTCATTCTTAAAATTGTAATTCAATAATCATATTTTTTAAAATTGAATACCAAAAGAATTTTCTATATCTTGTCCATAAAAACATGGTATAGATTCCAAATGATCTGAAAGAGCAAATAATTTCCTCTTCACTTGCTCATAAGTTGTCTAAGTGATGTTTATAAAGAAATTGGGTCACCACACAAATATTTTTTATATTATATATTCAAAAGTTAAACCCAAACAATAAATAATATATATATATATATATATATATATATATCACTTCAATCAATCACCTTCAATTAATAAATTGTGATAGCTAGTCAATGAAACTGAAACACCTCACCTAGCTTGTAGAGAGAATATGGAAAAATTACGGGATTGGGGTAGTCAAACTACAGTATCCCAACTTTGGGGTACCTTTTCAAATAATTACGGGATTGGGGTAGTTTTTTGAAAGTCGTGGATGGGGTCCACGACTTTGGCATAGTCGTGGATGACAGGCACGACTCCAGGGGAAAGTCGTGGACCAGACCCACGATTTCCCTTTAATTTTCTCTCTCCTCACTGAAATCGTGGATGGGGTACACGACTTCCAGTGTCGTGGACCCCATACACGAGTTTGCATGGGTTATATGGTTTTACGTGCTTTTTTTTTGTTTTGTTTAAGTTATAAAATAAATATATTTTGAACATGGTAATTTTAGTTAAATGATTATTTTTGTATTTTAGTATGGTAATTTAACATGTTATAATTTTAGTTAAGTTAATGTATTTTTGTAATTTTTTAGTATGGTATTTTTTTATTTTTTTGGAATTGTCATAATTTGTAAGTTAAAATTAAAAAAATAAGAAAAATGGAATTGGAAATGGAAGAAAGTTTCATAAATTGTAATTTAAAATTCAAATACATTTGATTAGCGGGAAAAAAAATATCCTAATGACGTCTATGAGATGATGTTCCACATCCAGGTGCCTTTCTCCTTCGAGGTGGTTGAACTCTTAGTTGTTGTTGTTGTTGCGATTGATTTTGTCTTCCACCTCTAATCAGTTGTGGCTGCCTCAGATTCCCACGTAGCCCTAGCCTGGGCCAAAGTCGTGGGTGCAGTCCACGACTTTCATTGAAGTCGTGGCTGACATCCACGATTTCCTTTAATTCACTTACACAGAACTCGTGGTTGGCATCCACGAGTTCCTGAAAACCCTAGTAATCTGCACCAAAGTCGTGGATACCATCCACGACTTTCAATTAATTTTCTGATTTTCCGTTTTTTTTTGAATTCGTATTTATTGGTGTATTTATGTGTTGTATTTTTTTTGAAATGTGAAATTTGAATCCGAATTCAAATTATTTTGAATTTTGAAATTTGAATTTTGAATTGTATTTAATTTTGAATCCGAATTTAAATTTGAATTGTTTGAAATTTGTTTCAATTTTGTGTAGTAAAATATTTAAATATTTAGAAAGTGTATATTAAAATTGATTTGTCAATGGTGTATTAAAATTGATGTGTTAATGGTTTATTTATGTGTTGTATATTAAAATTGATGTGTTAATGTACTAAAATTACACCACTTACAAATAATTACACAAAAGTGGGATATTAAAAAAATTACAAATAATTACAAAAATTTAAGTGTTAATGAATAATATTTAGAAAGTGTATATTAAATTGATGTGTTAATGGATTGTATTTAGAAAGTGTATATTAAATTGACGTGTTAATGGATTGTATTTAGAAAGTGTATTTTAAATTGATGTGTTAAGGAATAATATTTAGAAAGTGTATATTCCGAATTATGTATGTACACAATTGTATTACACATATTATAAAATTACAAAAAATTACACAACATTGCACAAAATTACAAAATTACAAAATCACACAAAAGTGGGATATTACATCACTTAGTTTTGCCTTGAACTTTGTCCAACTTCGGTACTTCTAAAAGGGCATTTCTTCCTATTGTGTCCTTCACTCCTACACCACCCACATTTTTTACTTTGTTGGGACTGAGAATCATCCATTTCATTGTGTATACGTGTAGTTTTTGGTCTTCCAGTACGGTTCCTACGCATAAGGGGATTAGGAATGAACGTTGGACCTAAGTAAGAAGGCCAATATTCTTCATTTGCAATGGGTTGAAACTCATGTCCATAAACCTTCTGTAAGTTCTCTAACCTATAAATCGGTGATATAAATTGGCCATAGTCTAAGTTCAATGATGCACAAGTAGCAATAACATGTGAACATGGCAATCTAAGTGATTGAAATTCCCCACAATCACACCAGTTGTCCATTAATCTAACTGTGTATACTCTTGCGTATCGACTACCACCGGTACTAGCAACTTCGACTTCCGACACTCCTGAATCCCTCGAAAAATTTCGTACAATATGGCAAGTAGCTTTTCGATTATTTTCATTAATCACCTTACTCAATTCTTCGCAATAAACATGACCCGCCCTGATCATGTTATTTGCTTCATTTCTATGGTGTAGAAACCAGGAGTTTAGTCTATGATATGTTGCTCTTATAAGTGCAGTAATAGGCAAGGCCCTTGCTCCTTTCAGAACCGCATTTACACATTCAGTCAAATTCGTCGTCATATGGCCATACCGTCTCCCCTCATCATATGATTGCGTCCATTTTTCTTTTGGGATTTTATCTAACCACGCTGCCGCCTTAGAGTTTTTTTGACGTAATACAGCAAGCATTCTCTCAAATCTTGGCCGCATCAATTCATAGCCTACAAAATATTCACAAAAATCCAACATACAAACAGTTTCAAATAATTGACATTCATTTCAACACTAACCCATTTCAATGACTTTTTCTTTCAGATCATTATCTCTGAACTCCTTGTTGAAATTGCTAGCAACATAGCGGATGCAATATACAGAATGACCATCACACCATTGTGGGAGCTTAGTACGTAATGCACCCAATAAACTTGTACCCCTATCTGATATAATGCAAATATTTGGTTGTGGGGTAACATATGTCCGAAGATTGTAGAAAAACCATTCCCATGCCTCTTTGGTCTCTCCTTCTACAATCGCAAATGCTACTGGAAATATACGTCTGTTACCATCTTGGGAACTTGCTATTAACAAAGTTCCAGTATACTTTCCAGTCAAAAACGTCCCATCAACTTGAAGGATTGGTTTGCAAAAACCGAATCCTTCAATGCACGGCTTGAAAGCCCAAAACACCCTATCAATAACTAAAGTATTATGTTCATCAAGGTTAGATGCTGAATATCTTACAATTGTACCTGGTGCATAATATTGAACAGCATTCAACCAACGAGGTAACTCCTTGTACGATCCCTCCCAATCACCATAAATTTGGGCCATTGCCATTTGTTTAGCAGTCCAAGCCCTCCTATATGTCACCGTATAACCAAAATGAGTTACCACTTCTTTAACTAATGCTTTAATTGGTATACCAGGATCTTTTGATACTAGTTGAACAATACAGTTTGCGATGAAAGATGAGTTCAACTTCGTGTGATCTTGTGAAATATTAGTGGATACACAAGTGTGACTTCCACTAATTTTTCTAATCTCCCAAATATCACGCTTCAAACTTTTTGATGCTCGAAGTCTCCAATCACACCCAACACCATAATATTTACATTTTACAACATATCTATCTGGCCTAGACTCATCGACAACGTAATCAACAGAATTTCTAATATGAAAATGTTTTACCGCATTTATTGTTGCCTCCTTTGATTCAAATTGCATACCAACAAATAACTCATTATCTATTTCATTACTTATGTTACTACTTCTATATGGAAAATCTTGTCCAGATTGATGATCAATGTTAACGAAAAAAGATGAAGGATTATGATATGTTACGCTAACTGCTTCATGTGTGGTAATCTGAACATCATCATGCTCGTCATCATCAAGCTCGATGTCCTCCTCATCACTAAAATCACTAACAATATCTCTAATAATTGCCATCTACATATAAGAGTAAAAAAAACAAACATATTTAAATTTAAACAAATGTAACACGTAAAATTATAAATAAAATAAAAGACATAACAAAATTTTAACAATTGGAAATTACCTTAAATATTCAGAGTTCTTCAATACGACTTACAGGGACCTGACACATAGCAGGGAAATCGTGGATGGGGTCCACGACTTTGCCAAAGTCATGGATGGGGTCCACGAGATCCACTAAATTCTACCCCAATCCCGTAATTAATTCAAAACGTACCCCAAAGCTGGGATAGTGCTATCCCAGTAATTTTTCCCCCTAACTCCCAACTTTTCCAAACACATTCACAATGGAACTCGTGGCTTTATGGGCATGAATGGCAATGGACAATTTCATCAACTAATAAGAGGATTCCCGCTTCTGGTATTGGTAACCATATTAGATATGAATGGAGATTTCTAAGGTTTAGTGTTCCATTGTGTAGTAAACATACGAAAAAATCATAAAAATAGAAAGAAAAAATTATTATATTAGATATAATTGGAGACTTCTAAGGTTTGGTGTTCCATTGTGTAGTAAACATACGAAAAAATCATAAAAATAGAAAGAAAAAAATTATTATATTAGATATGAATGGAGATTTCTAAGGTTTGGTGTTCCATTGTGTAGTAAACATACGAAAAAAATCATAAAAATAGAAAGAAAAAAATTATTATTACTTATTATAATGTGATTGACTTGGGATACAAAAACATGATTTTTTTGAGACATGTAATCTTTATTGTTCAGATATTGCTTGGGCATTTATGAAGTTTCACTGCTTTCGGGAATTGATATGTATCAATTATTTCCCTGTGTTGGACTAGATCCAACATTTTTTTTTTGAAGAGGATACATCACAACTATTTCATTATTTGCTCTCAGCATGCAATATTTTTTATAAAGTCAGTTTTTAGAGATGGAAATTGTGTAACTATCAAGTCATAACACACTATCTTCAATAGAAAAAAAAATATTTATATAGACTTTATACACATTCAATCTATCATCTGTGATTCATCTTTAATTATCATTAATTTTTTTAAAAAGTAATAAAAATGAATAGTGAATAACATATTGACTATATATAAATTTCTACGGTAATGATATATAGATTATCTTCTATCTTCAATTCTACCAATTTATGACATATATGTTTCAATTATTGCCTAGTAAATATTCATTTATGATGTTTGAGTTAGGTGAGTATAGGCCGGGTTGGGATAGGTTAAGGTTTATTCTTACTCGACCTTAAATATTGGTTGGGTTATTTTTTGAATCCCGACCCGACCCTAGATCCGAAGCTAACTCGACCCTAAATATCGATCGGGTCAGCCTTTAAACTCGACCTGACCCTAGATCCGACCTTAGACCCGATTAAATATAATGCACACTCATTTTAGATAAAAATTTCTCAATATTATTTATTATTATGAATATGTAACATATAAATGATAATGTATATGTATATTAATAATCATATATATATGATTTAAAATTAGAGAATCAATGAAACTTTTAACCAAAATATATCATTACTTTGTACACATTTGAATAGAAACACATACAAACATGATTAGTGAGTGACCATGGAATGGGATGGGTCAAGTCGTACTTGGTTCTTACCCGATCCTAAATATTGACTGAGTCTATTTTTTAAACCTGATCCTAGACCCGATCAGACCCGACATTTTCGGATCCGATCATGATCAGGTCGTACCAGTTGAGTGGGTAGGGCCGAGCCTGTTCACCCTAAAGTTTCACTATAAACAATTGGTGTTGGGTTATGATTCACCATAAACGATTCAAATTGGACCACTAGTCACCTTTTACACACTAATTATATATTGTCATCTCATTTCCTTTTGCTTGATATGAAAACCCAGAATGTAAAATATTTTTCTGCTACCTCACAAGGCAATGACAAATCTAGAATGAATGATTTTCTATTTGGATATGATGCCTGAAAAATATGTTCATTCATGAGGACAACTTTCATATTAGAGAATAAAGTATCTTTTCATACCAAAAGATAATTTATCTTTTTAAATTCATATGGTGTTTGATATGGGTCTTATCTTTTCTTTAATGATATATTTTAAAATAAAAACTTCTTGAAGGAAGAGAAATAAGACACATGTCAAACACTAAATGCAGTTAAAGAGATAAATTAGCTCTGAGGAGATATTTTATTCTAGGCTAAATGCAATCATTGTATAATACACATAACAAAATATAAACTTTAAACTTGTATAATATTTCAAGTGTCCACACAATACAAGGATATATAGATATATCTAATTAGAATGTAAAATGTATACATTGATAGTGTAAAGATTTATATACATGCACTTTATCGTCTGCCATTTATTTGGATTACATTTTGTGAAAAGTCAACGGTAATTAAAAATCAATAGTGGATGCAGTGTAGAAAACTCATACACGATGTTAGTGCATACATATTTTTCTCATCTAATTAAACTTACATATTTCATATTACAAGGACCATTTCATCAGTAGTAGGTGATATGATACAACTCCTAAGACAACATTACAAACTGCCACCAATACATGGCATCAAATGGCTGATAATCTCACTCGTTCTTGGAACAATGGCCTAGAATTTAACCCATAATCCAAACTATATCTGCTACCTCTTGCTTATATTCTCTTATAGTAACAGAAAATGAGAGGTGTAATTTCCAGTTACACTTTCCATATTCTTATTTCCTCTCATCATAATATATAGATGATAGTCCACTTCTACTAAAATGTTACTAATTAGCAATATCTATGGAAACATATTTGTTTACACACCATAGATACTCTACTTGTAACACATTACTAATTAACTATCAAATAAATATATTATTCATATCAAGAAAGTATGAAGAACGAGTGGAATGTCTGAACTGTTGTTGTGGAAGCTGTTCTGCAACCAAGAGGTAGAAAAGTCCCATTACTCCAGTGTGCCCTCTCTTGTTGCTACTGTAGGTAGACTCTAAGGTTACAGTTTCACCATTAGCTATCTTAACAGAACCTAGTTTAGGGTAACAAGTGGACATTCCAACAATGTAGTCTTCCTCATTTCCTGGTTCTGTTCCATTTCCGTAGTTCGCTATCGAGGAACATATAAGCCTCCCATCCTGCAACCATCATGCACAAATTTCAGAAAACAAGCTACACTAGACCATTTTAACATCTTGCAATATATAGAAGATGCATCCTTAATTAAAACACTTTTAATCCTCAATGGAAAATTGTGTCAGGGAAAGAATCACTACTTGTTACCCTTTTCCATGCTTGGAAACAGCTCCTATAAAATATGTATAGATATCACAAAACTAGGGTTATACCTCAGTCAGGTAGTGAACTTGTCTTCAAAATGAGAAAAGGTAAAGGTGCATTCATCCTTTGTTTCATTTAGTGACTTAAGATATGATGCACTTTATCACATTAAAATTGTATGGACTATACAGCATTACTTTCATATCTTAAAGACAAACTCGCTCTAGAGGAGCCTGGCTCTCTTCATGTTTAGTTTTTGTTTAAATAAATGACACTAGAAAGGTTCTAAATTGTGTTTCCAAACAATTGCGTGAACGGACTAGAATTTAGAAAGTAACATCAAAACCCTTCAGAAATTCTATAACTATTGAACTTCACCTGTCCATATAGAGTTGATCCAATTCCACCTGAATGCTGATGAGCAACACCATAGACAACATAACCACCAGATTGCATAGGGAGGGTTGTCCTCTTCACATGAACACATCCATTACCATCGATATGGTCTGTGCTGCAAGATTCAACATCATACTCAACCTGTAATAACGAAATCCATGTTGCTCAGTTATGCCCGACAAAAGTAATGGACTAGTATTAAGTTGGATATAAAACCATCAACATGGTTCTTTATGAACTCAATTACCTTGCAATCATGATTTGCGTTTAGTCCTTCGGAACTATCTGATATCTGTAAAGTATCAGTGACATCAAGTATATAAATTTTAACAGGCACTACAAAATTGTCCCAATCTACCCATTTCACTGTGTATCTTAGGTAGATGCTTCTCTTTGGGCCCTCAAAGCCTTCCCTTAACTTGCACTGGGTGTGATCATAGCAACAATACAAACCTCCTTTATATCCCGGCTTCAAAGGCTCGCCATATTCATTCTTCGTAACATTATAAAGGTCACACCAGCACTCGGTGCACCCCTTCTTGTCTTCTGCACCACGAGTATCGATGGCATGGATGTTTACCATCCATTTCTCTTCAAAACCATCTGGAATTTCTTCAGGATTACCTATTTCTATCCCAAAAGGATCCGGAATATTTGTAGCTGTTCCTCTTGTTTCAGATCCCAGGCCAAAATATTGTCCAAGAGCATTTTTCTGGCATATGCCACTATTTCTCACGATAACAGTATCTGACTTTTGAAGCATGCGATGGCCGTCATATCCTGTGTTGGTCGTCACATGTTTAGGTTGACGGTATCTCGCAATAACCCAATGATGAAGGTATGTTTCATGGAGAGGTACAGGGTTTCCGGCTTCATCAACTACTTCAGCATTGAAACTCTTTATTGCAACATGACCTCTTGGAAAATCAATGTCATAATAATATTTATTGGCAACTGATCCTGGTCCAAGTTCAATCTTGGGGGATAGAAAAACAGCTGATTTTACATTATTTTCAGTCTTACCAAAAGCACCAGAGTTTGGTGTGAATAACACCAGTAATATTGCCAATACAGAACACATCTTCATCTGTCAGTAAAACCTTTATTAGTAATGAACTACTTATTCATTAAGAAAATATTTTACTAATGAAGATAGTAAAGAATGCATCAACAAAATTCTGCAACTTGAACTGGCCTAAAGGGAAATCTAAATGTGGTGAATCATGTGCAAATAATCTGGTATGGTTCTAAATTATCATCTGCAATTGAGATCATTATAGTACAATTTTGACAGCTTCACAACTACATCATAACCACAATTGGTTATATTTTCGTATAATTAACAATGGTACTACACATAAGTACAATTGCAACTACAAGGCAATTTGAAACCACCCAACAAACTTGCCAAACAGAGTTTGCACAACAATGTTAAAAAGAGCTAGAGCAGATACCATATTGGTTCAGCCAAATAAACCACCCACAACTTCATTAAGAAGTATAACAAGCAACCCCTAAATATAATTATGATACAAATCTAAATAAATAAAAAAATCAATATGAAGCAAATTCCAAAAATATAAGTTAAAGGAAGATAAAAATGAACTACAATTAGCATCTAATGCACAGAAAAGGGCAAAGTACACAACTATAGTGATGGAGAGTAAAAAATCGCTAATAAGGCTAAAGTTTATTTCTTTATGAACCAAGAGCTAATCTTTTTTAAGTGGAAAAGATCACCAAAATGGGTTTTGCTTAAGCATTTTCCATACAGAAAAAAACATCCTAGTGTAACATCATGCTTAAAGAACCAAGAAAGTTATCCTTTTATGTGTTTTTATTCTTTCAATACATCATTTGCCACTAAAGTTATTATTTTATGGGTTTTTATTCTTGTAAGAAAGCCCTATACACTGTTTTTTTTAATGATTGAATTCTCAAACTTCATGTTTCGCAGCTCCAACAACTATGAACCCAAAATAAAAGTAAAAAATATAACTAGACACAAAAGCAAGACCTGGGCACCTTAAACCGCCATAAATTGTAAGTTTGTAACTGGTAGACAAAAGTAGATAGTAGTATGAAGGTGAAGCTAAGTATGTCTCAAAAACAGTGGAGAGATATAAAGTATGAATGTTAATGCAGAATATGTATGAAGATGATGATAACAACGTAGTGATAGAAGATGAAATGGCTTACCTTAGAGAAATCAAAGGGACACCGCATGAGTGAAGAATTATATTTAATTTATAGCCAAAGGGAGAGAGGTGTCTCTATCTGTTACTTTGAGTTTTTATAAGTACTTCGTTCAAACTTCTTGTGGTCCAAGTTAAACGCGGAAATAGATAGTTGTCTAATTTCATGCTCTAAGCCATGACGTCAAATTCCTCATTCATCACGTGTTTTTAACTTTTTTATTTTTAACCCTTCTGCATGCTTTATAAAACAGCTTTTCATAACTACAGTGTTCTTTTTCATAAGACAATCTCTATTTATTCTTTTTGTTCAATTTTCTGAAAATTGCTTTTCTATAGGTTTGGTAATAAAAAAAGGGTGGACACTGGACAGCTGAGAAGAGAAATGGGAGGGAGTTTTCAGCAAACATATTCTTTTATTTGGCAGGACCATTTTGCAATTTACAAGTTTATAGAATTATATCTTCAACAAATTGCAGGCATTAAATGTTACCTTGTCAAACCTAAAAAGAAATATTTATTATCTCCTTTTCTCTTGCTTCTCTTTTTTTCCTTCTCACCGTCTTCTTCCTATGCCTGATGCTAAATTAGTCCACGTGGTTAATAAAACATCTACAGTATGCGTCTCACTATATTATCATACACCTACACCCTTTATTATATTGTTTCATCGGTTAATTAAGTTTTTGTTCCCGTGATTAAATTTTATTAAATATTATGTCTTGATTTTATCAAACATGCTGTGCTTTTAGTCCTCACTAGACACTAAAATATACTTTTTTTGAATAGGGAGTAAAATAAAAATTCATCATATTTATTGGGATCAAACAATTATTTAAGCTTATTATATTTATAATCAAATTAGCATATTCTTTTGGGCATATGTTCATCTAAAGTGTAGTGTATGCTTTAGAGGGTAAAGTGCATATTTATGATTGTTGATTGAGAAACCATCGACTATAATAATATATTTGTACATGTCTGACAAATCATAAATTATTATAATCATATCTATTAGTAATTTCTAGATCAACTATCATAAATACATTTTATGAATAACCCATTATCTTGATTACCCTTTTTCCTTTATAAATTTTGATAGCCATTTGGGAAAGAAGCCAGTCGACATAAAATCATAGATGCAAAATGTGATTTGAAGAAGTGTTTTACTTGTACACGCTACATCATACAAATTTTGCCAGATAAGCCCAATGATAACAAAACAACCAAACTGCATGCCTAACCAAACTCACATATCTAATACTAGCCTTATTAGATCTTCAAAATGATAAGAAGATTAATTAGGGTCGGCAATGAACTGAGCCAACTCAGTATTTGTTTGAAACTAAATTCGTTATTTAGCTCGATAAACTTGGTTCATGACCAAATGAGTCAAACTTGAGCTAGTTAAATAAACGAGCTGAGCTTGAGTTGGATAAAACTCGACTCGTTAGGTTTATGAGCTCACTCTATATATATATATATATATATATAAATTAATTTTTATGTTTATTATGAGTCATACATTATATTTTATATTTATTGTTATTATATATAAATAATATTTTATATATGAGTTTTGCGAACATGAGGAACCTCCATTTTTAGTTAGGAGCATGTTAGCAATGAATACCATATAAGTTAGATAAAATATCCCTTTTGCTTTGAAGAGGTAATAATATTGTTAGGGTTATTTTTAGTAACATCAAATTTAAAATTTAAAATAATCCCTCTCCACTCCATCCCTCCCTCTATCTTCTCACGTCACTCCAACCTCATCCAGTTCTTTCTTCTCCCATTTCATAAATAATAAATAGAACATGAATATCAACTTTAAATTTAATAAATAAATAATAATAATTTTTCTCCCTTTCCTCTTTACCTTCCTCTTTCTCACCTTATTCTAAACTAAAAAACTTGTAACCTCATTTTCTTCCATAAAGTTCAAAAGTGGTAGAAAGAAAAATAACTATACAAGTTATCACCATAAAAATTATAAGAAAGGTTTGTTTACTGTTCGATTTTTGGAGTGAGGTGAGAAGGTAGAGGGGTGGGGCATGGGGCATGGGGTGGGGAAGAAAGAGGGATGAGGTGGTGGAGGGATGAAAGAGTTATTTTTAATTTTAAAATTGATGTTACAAAAATGACTCTAACAATATTATTATCTCTTCAAAGTAAAAAGGGATATTTTTGTCCAACTTTTATGTTATTCATTGCTACCATGCTCCTAACTAAAAGCGGAGGTTCCTCATGTTAGCAAACCCCTTTATATATATAAATTTGAAATGTTTTTTAATAATTAATTAACTATTTAAGTGACTAAATGAACCAATTCGAACAGAATTCAATAGTTCACGAACTTTAATCGAGTCGGACTCAAGCTAAAAAAATAATTCATATCGAACCGGAGTCGAGTTTTGAGTCAATCAATTCTTATCAAACTAAACTCTGGTTCGACTCAGTTTGACTCGTTTCTAGCTCTACGATTAATGATTTAATTATTATGAACGACACTTGTAGGAGAGACAACCACCCATCTCAAAAATCAAAATTAAATTCATTCTTACTTAGATACACCCAAAAAAACCAAGCCCATATACCAAATCTTTCCAATCACTTCACCATTAACTAAAATCATATTCAGAATTAAGTTTATATTCCAAACTCAATGGATTGCATTTTATAATTCTTTTTTTGGAACTAGGCAATTACAGCCCCACTTCCGTGACGGCTAGCTATAAATTATGATTAAGATGTTCGAACTTGAAATAACAGTGAACCACATATTCAGTCACAAAAAACATGTAACTGCATTATGTTCTTGTTCAAGGGGTCCATGGAGGGGAAGATAGATTTATGTCCCAAAATGATTATGTTCCTATATCTTAAGCCAATCAATTTTATCCAAATAATAAAATGTCATTGTAATTTTAGAATTTTCCTTTTTAATTAAGTAACATTTTTTCATTAGACCGGAACATAAATGAAGACAAATGATCTCTGTCCCATGGAGGGGATCAGGGGACTGCCATTTTTAACCAATATACGTGTAACTTACACCATTTTTATCATATATTTATAACCAAAAAAAAACTAGTGAGTTCCATCACTATAATTTGCAAGAGCAGCATGAACTAGATGAACATCAACTAGGCAATGTCTCAAATTTATTCCAAACGAAGAATTTTGAACACAACAATTTAATCATACAGGAAGCAAAAACTATCATAAAGGCCATTTTCCTTGACCAGTTCCCCCATAGACAATTAGATTTACACCTTTCTTTCACTTCCTTCTACCATTTTTCCACTTTGTCGATTCTTTTACAACATTAGGATTATCACAGTGGACATGAAAATTGCTTCATTACATGCCCATAAACACCTCGGAGCAAGGGAATCAGGAAAACTTTCCTTCTTGACTGCCTCATCTTTCCTTACAACATACATAAAACTGCAATACCAACAATAGTGGGGGGAAATCCCCCTAGACAATAGTTAGAATGGGAGTTTCCAAATAATAGAACTATACATCACAATTATTCTGTCTTAGTAAAATATATTCTCTCTAGAAGTCACACTTTTAAGGATCAATCTTTTTGTGACATACAAATTAGCACTTGTGAGCTCAGCATGGATGGTTATACTGGAAGAGATTATTAGTCAAGATGCCCGGCCGGTTCAACCGGTAAACCGATGAACCAGTCCCAATACGGGTACCATACAATAATTATACCGGTCATGCAATCATACCGGCAAAAACCGATCATACCGGCCGGTTTTCAATTGAACTGTACCGGTCATACCGGCCGGTTTTATTTAATATTATTTTTTTAATGAAAATAAAAAAATAGTTTTTTATTGATTTTTCAACATTAATGTTAATATATTATATATGTATATCTAATTTCACTGGTATGCAGTTTAATTAGTGAATCACCGGTTGAACCACCATATCAGTACCTTAATCAGTACGGTATTAATAACATTGCCTTATAGTGATTAAAGAACCAATTTCCACTCTTCCAATGCTAGATGAATTAACTAATGCAAGGGTGAGGAGAAGTTTAGAGAAGGAATGACTTCAAATATCCCTTTATCAGAAGCAGGTTTTTTTTAAAAGCCTAACCTCTATTTGAAATGGGTATGATTGTTCAGGATCAGCAAAATTAGACTATATCTACCTCACAAGTCTAAAGAACCCCATTATATTGGCACTATCTACTGTAATATGAAGCTACTATAACTAGTTTACATAAACAATGTTGAGTCAGTGAACCTAAGTTAAAATAAGATCAAACTTTCCAATCAAAATACATTGTTTAAAAAGACTAGAATGCAATTGCAGAATGAAGCAAACACGTTAGAGTCTTAGAGAAAGAAAACAAGGCAAACACATTAAAGCCAACCACAAATAGTAACATTCAATCTTTTATAGTAGAGTAACCCAACAAAAGACCATTTGGTGTTTCCACCAACCAGAATCGGCTTTCATTATGTTTCAATGCACAACACTTGAATTCAACCAATATAGTACCTACTATTTTTAGTATTAAATTTTCACAAATACTTAATTGTAAACCATAATTACACTATCATTCAATTCCAATCAACATATGGTCAAATCATCAAAGATCTTTGAACTATCAAAAGTCACAACCACTATCATTTTAGACATTAAGCCATTACATCAATGTATGGAATGTAAAAACCTTTATACAGACCATGCATCAAATTTTCACCTCATGTTATTAACCCACCATCATCATTATAGATAAGTTACAAATGATCACAAATTTGACAATATTGATTCAACATTTTTAAACATTGGCATTAAATAACACAAGAAAAAGAACTATCCAATTAAAGCTATAGCTAGATTCTACCTTGTGAGTAAGTGAAACAGTAACAACCTCATCTTGACACAGGTTTCTGCAGCAATGCAGTCAAGTAAACCTCCCCATTCTTCACCCCACCAGCATCCGTCTTATTCGCGGTCGCCCACTTCACTTTCTTGTACCCTAATTTCCCGATCAACGGCGCAAAAACCTTCTCAAGATCCACCCCCTTGCTAAAAAAATGATCCAACCACAAATACCCTCCACCCCTCAACACTCTATCCACATCAAACAACAAAAACTCCAACACCGTCACCGGAATCCACCGATTCACCGCGTGCCCGCACCGCACAAGATCCAAAACCCCATCAAACACCGGCAACCGCTGCTGCAACGGCACATGCAACGGAACCAACCCCCTAACCGCAACAGCCTCATTATACGGCGCAACCACATTCATCGTGGTGGTAACCACCGTGACATTGAACCTCCTCATCGCCGCAGCAAAAGACCCCGTCCCGCCGCCGATATCAACCCCCAACCGAATCACCGATTTCGCAGCCTTCGCGATCTGCATCAACTGCGAAACCGGAAGATCCAATTCCGTTTTATAAATCACGTGCCTCGACGATTCCCTTTCGAAATCGAACCCAAGGTTAGGGTTTTGACGGTTAAGACAGTTAAAAGATTTACAGTTATAACGGTCCCACAGGATCATCGTTTCCGGTATCGAAGATAGAGAAGGGAAAGGGTTATTGACTGGTAGAGTCTGAATCGTTTTGTGAGGGGTTTTAGTGAAACATCGCCGCCGTGGGAGTGGGTGGCAGCCACGTAGGATTAGTGATTCGGCGGTGTCAGGATCTGAAGGGCAGAGAGAGAAAGGGGTGTAGGACATGTACTTATAGAGAAGGTCAGGGTGGTTGTGACAGGAGGAAGGGATAGGGGAGAGGTGAGAGTAGAGAGAGAGATCTGGGGGGATTGTGGGTTTTGGTGATTTAGTTGTTAGAGTGGGGGTGTTGGGGTGGAGGCGCGTGAGGTGGTTGATGGTGGCGCGTATGGTGTGGAGTTGGTGGAGGAGTTGGTCAGGGACTTGAGGTTGTTTTGGGGATTTAGGGGATTGGAGGGTAGTGGAAGTGAGGTGGTAGAGGGAGAGGATGTTGGTGGCTACCATGGCCATTAGGAGGAGTAAGTTAAGTGTCATGGTTGTGAAGGGAAAACCCATTTGATTTCTTTGTTTTTGTTAATGGAGAATTTGAGAGTGGAATTGTGAGTGAGTGAGTGAGTGAGTGAGAGTGAGAGTGAGAGTGTGAGTGAATGAGAGTGATGCTAACATTCTAAAATGGGAGTGGTGAGTGTAGTGATTTATAGCTGGTTTCGTTTATATGGATCTGTCTTCTATGGGGGACTAAGGAATCTGGTTTTTTACTGTGTTCATGTAAATCTAGAATCTATTTATGCTTCTATGGACAAGTGGTGACAAAATATGGTTTGGTAAGAAAAGACTCTTTGGTAAGTGGTGAAGATTAAATCAAGAAGAGCAAGAGACTGGACATATAATAAACCTTGAACTATTATTTCCACATTTCCTGGCCAAATTAAAATTACTCGTTGAAGGTTGATCAAGTAAGAAGTAAACACTATCCATATTGAAGAAACTCAATTATTTTACACATTGTTGGTGTTTAATCAAATTTTCTAAACAGTGAAAAGTGAAATGGACGAAAGAGGGAAAAAAGATGGGAAAAAAGAGGAGATATTAATGAGGAAGTTACATAAGAAAGATTTATGTTTACTTTATATAGATTTAACAAAGAAATGGATCGGGTCTAATTTGTATATGCCCAAACCTAAATTTGAAATTCAAAACTCGAACTCAAAGTTAACGGGGCTGAAAATAAAAATATTATTACCGACGTGAAGAAAACCCAAAAATAATAAATGTACTAAGAAAAATATGTATAATTTTTCTCGAACATTTTTATTTTCTCTTGTATTACTTCATTTCTATTACGTTTGAAGGACCAATAGTATATAAATTAGAAGTTAAAAATAATAGGCACATGATAGAACTTTCTATTTTAAATTTAATTACATTACTTCAGGACGAGTTTGGAGTAAAACTTTTGCTTTACTATTCTCGAACCCTAAAATTAAAACCAGGTAAAACCCGAACTCAATCACATTAGATTTTCTCCATTAAAATCGAGTTAGATTTGTAATTTTTATGTACATAAGTCTGAGGATCATTTATTTCTTTGGTCCCACTCGTAAAATATTTTAAATTGTCCCTACTGTAATTAAAGAAATAAAATATCTTCTAAAGGCGCCGAAGAGTGTGTGATAAAAAAGGACAAAGCTACAAGATGCACGTGAATTGGAATACTGAACGAACATAAATTGTATTATGATAAATTTAGATTTTACACTTCTAATTAAGTTAGAACAATTTCTAAAGAGATGTTCAATGTATGATTTAATATTAACTTTGATCGTATAGATCCATTCTATTTTTGCTTTAACTTTAAAAAAGTAGCACCTAGTTTAACTTAATTAAACTTTATTATCTCTTTTATGTAAAATATTACATTCATCTAATTTGCAAAGGTAGTCACTATAAAGTATGTACACAACGAACCCAATGAGTCTGAATTTAGTTATTTCAAAATATAGACCAGCAACTAACAAAACGATCTAGTGATGTAAGGCTCCGCCTGATCCCTAAGATGATAAAAAAGTTAAGAGTTCAACTCCTAGAAGCAATACTTATTGCAATGTGGTCACGAACCCCAAAAGAGATTAATTCTTTATACAAAACGTAAGGGAATACAAAAAAAAATACAGGCCAGTATCATCAGTAATCTAATCCTCAACATAGAAAAGTAATTTAAGTGTGAAGGGTTTTTTTTCATTACCGAAGCAGAATTAAAAGAAAAAAGTACAGCAGAAAATAATACAGCCACCTAGATGACCAAAATACAGAGGTAGAGTTCCAAGTTGAATAAGGAAAAATAAAAATTTCAAAATACAATATTGGTAACCAACATCAAGAAACCTGAACATTTTGGAAACAAACAAGCATTGCATTTCTTTTCAGACAATCCTTTCCAACTCCCTTGCATAACTTAAGGTCTGGTTGATGAGTTGCAAAGATGGTATTTCTTTGCAAGGAGCAGATTCTTTTGCCTTTTGGAAAAAGACAGAACCATTCTTAATCTCCCACTCAGGATGCTCCTGCAATCAATAGATAATAAATCAAGAATAAGCAAACAAAATGAAACTCTGCAACAATAGATGAAGTTTCCCATTCTGTAAGCAAAGTAATAGTGACATACTCGTGGAGCTCATCTTTTATCGCAAAAAGTGTTCAACTTCATGTACTACCATTTGTGATTCGTCAGAAAATATTTAATTATTAAATTTTGAAGTTAAACATATTTTTTCAACCAATTATAGCAAGTGACACATGAAATGTTGTCACACTGTTTGGGACAACAAATTTACTCCCATATACTTGTTACTTCAAAAAAAACACCAAAACCAGACACACAGACACCAAGTCAAATAAAATACCATATAAAAATAATGAATACATTTATATAAATTGGTCTGTCACAACATTGCTCACCTCTTTAATATACTCCAAGAGTTCCTGGTCTGAGGTGTACAGTAAGATTTGCTTAGCGTCCTTAAGTGAAAGATAGTCATAAGCCTTCTCACTGCATCCTGCTATCTCATCTCTGAATGTTTCAAAACAGATACAAACTAATTAGAAAAGTAGCTATCATTATAGATGCACAAATGCTAAAACAGTGTACAGCAAGTAGAAAAGATAACCACTTTAACAAAGGATCAAGCTTCAGAAAATTTGCCATAGCAGGAGGCAAATTGAATGGAATTAAAACTTAGATAATCATGACTTTTCATCGCAATACCATAGAAAACAAAACAGTTCCAGACAAAGAATCCAAAACAGTCCAACAAAGCCCAACTTCTGAAGTAAAGAAGTCTAGCTGGAGTTAAAATTTCTTCTAATCTACCACTTGAATTTATTTTTTAATCTTCGACAAAGATATCCCTACAAACATTGCCATCAGAATAACACTTCGTGCAGAAGAAGCCCCTCTAAATAATTGCTTTATCATGGTTAGAAATTAGGCTTGGGAAGGTGGCTCACATATCACCACACAAACCCTGGTGGGTGCAGAAGAAGCCCCTCTAAATAATTGCTTTATCATGGTTTGAAATCAGGCTTGGGAAGGTGGCTCACATATCACCACACAAACCCTGGTGGGTAGTTTATCAATAGGCTCCAATCATCAGCTAGGCTATTAGAGGAAATTATTACCTGACTGTCTTTGCCAAGAGATCCATGAAATAAACATATGTATCATGTGGCACTGTCTGCCGAGCACTCAAGACACGATTGTAAGCCCCTTCCATAAAAGACTGTTCCAACTCCACAGCATGATTGATGCAAGGATTTTCAAGAGCAGTAGGTGAAAGCAATTCCAACTCAGTGTGGAATTCAGCAATCCTATTCTGCACAAGTAGTCTCAACAAGTTGAGACCTAGTATCGGGTACTCCTGGGGAGATGGTGGAAGACGATTACTGCACCACAACAAAAGTCCCCATAAAATACAAGAACTCGAAAGTTAAAAAAATTGCACATAACATCGCACAACAGTATATAATTTTCAGTTTCTTGGTATATACAGTATATAATTTTAAGTTTCTTGTTATATACTATACAGGTTTATGCTTAAAATATTACCAGGAAATGTCCATGGTTGTTGTTTGAAGATTCAGCTCTCCCCGAGTGGAAAGGGATCTTTTATAGATGAGAAAAAGGAGGGGCAAGAATTAGTTACCTGGCATCTGTGTAGTATGGTTTCAGCTGGAAGAAATCCCTCTCAAAGGCATCTTGATCCTCAGTTTTCACACTAAGAACAACAGCATGCTCATATATATCCCCTGAAAGTTTCAAAAATCCACCAGGAAAAAACATCTCAAACATAGGATTCCTAGCAGATCCGTTGTTCCATTATTTAAGAAATATTATCTTATTCAAGCCACAAATATTCCTTCATGAAGAAAAATATTATAATGCTCGTCTTTTCATCACCTCCAAGCATCTAATAGTTTCCAGGTTTAAATTAAAAAAATATCATATTCTTCTCTTTCTCCTCTGATATGTAGGTAAATCGCATTAAGCATCTTCTATGCATTGAAATAAAGACTAAGTTGTACTTCAACCACAATCAACAATGAAGTATGTAGCAAAGTTATCTTACTGACCATAGTTGGAAGAACAAATGTGGTTATTAAGTTTCATGTGTACTTGCTACTGCCCACTGTGACCGCAGACATGGAAGACAAATTGCAGTTTCAATGACAAAGCTTACAGCCAAGCTAATGCGTACAACTTTCCCTTACAATATCAAGTTATTGATCAAATTTAATGTTCACAAGTACTATTGTTGATGAACAGGAGATGCTACTATTACTTAAATAAGTAAGCTCAGCAACAATCATATAAAAATGAACAAAGAAAAAGGGAGGCAAAAAACAAGTAACTGATTGGAGTGAAGAATGTTACTTGCTATTGTTAATTCATGAACTGCATTAGGTGTATCCTCAAACAAAGGTGGAAGACTTCTGAACCCTGTCAGTAACACCTGAAAATAATAAAAAAACACTAGATGCTTATATGTATAAAAAAGAAGCAATTTAAACATTGAGAAATACTGTCTTGTAGACTATATAAATATAAATATAAATAGATGCTATTAATTCAAACTCCTGCAGAATCATATCAGCTCAATAACTAATAAGGCATTACATTTAATCTAAAAAAATAAATCACGGCAACTTAGTTCTTCAAAATCTAAACCAACTATCCTATAGATAAAACTATGCCCAGAATGCATTATTACTATAACCATCTTAAACTAAGCAAAGTAGACAGAACCCACTAATCTTAAAGCATATGTACATGTTAGACCTTCTTAATTGGTCTACTAAAGAAATATGCATCCAAAAGGAAGCAACCTAAAACCATGCAAAATAACATCTTGTAGACTATATAAATTATACTTATGCATTCAAGCTGCTTGAAGAATCATGTAAGCTCAATAACTAAAGACATCATACTTTAATCTATAAAACTAAAATTACCATTACTTTGTTCTTTAATATCTAAACCAAAATCTCACAACCAAAAATAGACCCCGAATGCATCATTGCTATAACCATCTCAAACAACAGAAACCTATACAAAACCCCCAATTCATAAAAGCACACATACCTATTATACATTCTTAATCATTCTACTAAACAAACAAAGGTTCCAATTTTACTTCACACAATGCCAAATTCAAATTAAAATAGCAGAAATTAGGGTTTTGTTTGGTTGGAAAGGTAGTACCTTGAGTTGGGAAAGGAGATTGGAACAGTTATCATAATCGTTCCTAACAAACGCAGCCTTAAAGCGATTGAAGATTTGAGAAACTTCTGTGAGCTTTGGATCCATATTTTCTTCAACTGCACTGCACTTTTCACAGATTCAAGGGATTTGAGTGTTCGGAACGAAAGCCAAAAAAAAGTGAGAACGACAATGACTTTGTGCGTTGCGTGTTACCTTTTACATACGTAAGGAAGCTATACCTGGGCTTTTTGCCCATATGGCGGCCCAGGCCCAATAGTTACTCAATTTTTTCTATTGGTAATAAGAAGTGGGAATGACAACGGGGCGGGTTCGCACATACCTAAACCCAAAATTTAAAATTCGAACTCAGCGAGGTTGAAAAATTTAAAATTCGAACTCAGCGAGGTTGAAAATAATTATTTACTAAATCGAACTTTTACACTCCTATTAATTATATTGCATCAGAGATTCTTGCCAATAAGAGTGCTTATAAAAAAACTTCACAAGTTCACCTTTTTAAGAGTGTTTATCAAAAAAAAAAAATTTAAAAAACATTTGTTAAGAAAATTATTTTTTCAACAAAAAATCACTTTTTAGGAATAATTTAAAAAAAAAACACTTTTTAATTTTTTTTTATAAATGATTTATTAAATATAATTTTTAAAAGAAATTTTTTCCAATAAATTGCTTTATTAAAATTGTTTTGTTCAAATTAAAAAAAAAAAGGTTAGATATCCATCCATCCAATCCATTAAAATTGATACATGGATAGAATGGATGGGTTGGAATCCATTGGATATGAATGGATTGGATAATTTAAAAATGTGATGTAATGGCTTTATATGGATTTGTGGATAGTTTTCTGTCCATCCATTAGGATCCATGTAACGTCCCAAAAAATACTTCTCAAAAACATTGCGGAAAAATGGGTAATTTTTTTTGAATAAAGAAATTGTATAAAATTGTTTCCTTTTTAAAACCTTCATTTTCCAGGACATCACTTTAAGTAACTCAAATGCGGAAAATCAACTTATCGTTATCAAATGATAACTTAACCTGATTCACAATTTCCTGAATAACACAATGCATATAAACGGTTAAGTCATCTTTAGTTCATACAAACTGAATCAACAAAGGCGGAAACTACATTGCCACTAACATATACAAAATCCAAAAAGGAATGGCGAAAATATAAATCATCGCCAACAAATACTAAACAAAGACATGAACAAACTGAAGTCGTCCTTGTTTTCAAAAGTCCCAAAATGATAAGCAACTCCTAGTGGCTCGCTCCAATACTAGGGTACTGCCTCTCCTCAATTCCTCATGCCCCCTCCTGGAACATCACGGACGGGTAGCTCCAAATCTGAGCAAAGCTGTC
>NC_032020.1:6721137-6733534 GCF_001865875.1 Lupinus angustifolius
CAGGAGGGGGCATGAGGAATTGAGGAAGAGGCAGTACCCTAGCTAGGAGTTGCTTATCATTTTGTGACTTTTGAAACACTGACGGCTTCAGCTTGTTCATGTCTTTGTTTAATGTCTGTTGGCGATGATTAGTATTTCCGCCCTTTCTTCTTGGATTTTGTATACGTTAGTGGCGATGTAGTTTCCGCCTTTGTTGATTTAGTTTGTATGAACTAAAGATGACTTAACCGTTTATATGCATTGTGTTATTCAGGAAATTGTGAATCAGGTTAAGTTATCATTCGATAACGATAAGTTGATTTTCCGCATTTGAGTTACTTAAAGTGATGTCCCGGAAAATGAAGGTTTTAAAAGGAAACAATTTTATACATCCCCATTTCAAAAAAATAAATTTACCCATTTTTCCGCAATGTTTTTAGAAGTATTTTTCGGGGCGTTACACATAAGATCTTTAAGGTCAAGTGTTCGATTCCTGAGAATAAAGTTGTTGGGGAGTAGTCATGAACCCTGAAATGGATTAGTTGCTTACCCAAAAAGGTGAAGGAATACTCTTAGTAATATCAAAAAATGACCAATGAAAGTATTCCCTATTCGGATTTACTTTGGTGAGAAATGCTATATAATACGCGGGTAACTTATACGAATATAGATTGAAATAGGAACAAAGAAAACTACAAAATCTATGAATTATGAAACATACCGCTAAATAAAAACATGCGTCAAAATTATGAAAAGATTATCTATGAATGTTTTATTCTTTATAAAAATATTGCATATTAATTATAATATGAGTATATATTTTATTCCTTTTACCTTATTAAACTATTTTATCATTCAAACAATGATATGATTGAATTCATGAATACAATTTTGTATATGCATGCATTTAGTCTAAAAAACAAAAAGGTGATAAGATGTAATATAAACTTGATTGTGTTTGCCAATTCATTAAATTGACATGCCTTTTAAATAGGTCATGGACAACTCATTCAAATACTTATATGCATTTTTTATGAAA
The DNA here is from genome assembly GCF_001865875.1 of Lupinus angustifolius. Classification (NCBI taxonomy): domain Eukaryota; kingdom Viridiplantae; phylum Streptophyta; class Magnoliopsida; order Fabales; family Fabaceae; genus Lupinus; species Lupinus angustifolius. The sequence continues at coordinate 6,722,156 of NC_032020.1, forward strand.
GAATGCATAAAATAAATGTCAAAATTCCATTAGATGAGATAAGGTTTTTGGGTGAAAGATTTACATTTTATTCCATGTTAATATGTTTTAAGAATCTATAAATCCAAAAGTTATTTCAATGCAGCCAAAAAGAATGTCATTCAAGTTTGCAATACCAAACACAAAGTGTAAGACTAAAACCTTCACCATTAAATGCCTATAAATTGAGAACCCCTTCACTCCATTTCATGTGTCACTCATACGCTCTCAACACTTCTCCATCGTTAATCTACTTTCATCTCTTTCATTTTCACAGAGCTATATCTAACTCTAACTCAAGGAGGAACATGGGTCGTCAAAAGATTGAGATGAAAAAGATAACCAAAGAGAGCAACCTTCAAGTCACATTCACCAAATGTCGCAATGGGCTTTTCAAAAAAGCCAATGAGCTTTGCACTCTTTGTGATGCACCAGTTGCCCTCATTGTCTTCTCTCCTGCAAACAAGCTTTTCTCTTTTGGTGAACCTGGTGTTGATGCTGTCATAGACCGCTATCTCATGAGGGACCAACCTCAAAACTTGGAGAACATGCATTTTCTAGAGGCTCACCAAAATGCTAATGTCCAGGAGCTGAATGAAAAGATTAGTCGTATCAATGAAGCTCTTGAGAGTGAGAAGAAATACAGTGAAGAGCTGGCTAAGCAAAGGAAAAAGGCACAAGAACAGTTCTGGTGGGCTGCTCCTATTGAGGAGATGAATGGAGACCAACTTGATCAATTCAAGATGGCTCTTGAGCATCTGAAGAAGAATATGCTTGGTGTTGTTGAAAGGCAGAATATTGTTGATGTTGCTGATGCTGATGTTGATGTTGATCCTGCTACTGCTATTCCACCTCCTCATTTTTTTACTGGTGGCCCATCTTCTTCAAACAACCCTTTGCAGCCACCAGCTCAACAATTTCTCGGTGTATCCACCATCACCACCACCACCACATATGCTTCAGAATAACCCTACCTTCAACAATAATAATAACATGGGAGGATATGGACCTGTAGGCGGATTCTTTTGATCCACTTTCTCCAAATCCATCCTACAATATGCCCTATTTTTGTTTCCAAACTTTTTAGTATTTCTAGTTCCATCTTTACCAGTTTCATAGTTGGGACTTAGGACTAGTAAGAGTTTGGATTTTCATTTTGTAGTTTGTCTTGTGATCTTATGGCATGTCGATAATAATTTGCATTGTTTTGCTGTTCTGCAAGTATTATTAAATAATGGGCATATTTCTTATTTATATTTCTAGATCTCTTTGAATACTACAAATTATGATAACATATTTAGGGCTTTGAAATTATAAATTATAGTACCAATTTAAATTTATTTATTTAGATATATGAAAGAGTCGTGTAGAATCATAAGTAAAAATTATGGTTGAGTTGACCTTAAAAATTATGAATTGAAAAAAAAAACAGAGACACTGATCATGAAGTTTCTTGTTTCATTTAATTTAAGTAGAATTCATTAAAATTTTGGGTTGATATGCGAAAAGGACTACGTTCAACTATTAGGAGTTTCATTGTTATTATGACATTGAAAGAGTACAAAACCACAAGTAAGGGATTGAAGATCATCTGTCTCAACTTGGTGTTCTTAACCCTGTCATGCCCACTTATATCTAGACATATAGAATAAATATATTACTTTTGTAAAATAATATTAAAATATAATGTTATTTTTTTTATTTGTTGACAAACATTGATTGATGCGGGATAGAAATACATAAAGTTTAAGGGGCAAAGAATCTCATTCCGAAGTAAGGCATCACATCTTGAACCAAAACTGAAGTAGTTCCAATGACATTAATTTTTCACTTATAAATTCTCTCATTCATCTCCTTAAATCTAATGTTTAACTTCACACTTAGATATAGGAAGTGTTCTGATACTTTTAGTTTTGATAGCTTCAAGCTGTCAAAGCAAAAATTTCATGTGACTCTCAGTGAAGGATTTATATTTTTTTATAAGAGTTGTGGATTCTATTAGGTGGAGAAAGTATGCATATCCAAGTTTTTAAGATATTGTATTACTATCTATCTATTAAGTTAGCGTTTTAAAGGGATTTCCATGACTTACTGTAATTGAGATTACAATATTATTGTGGTTTTGAGAGTTTTAACATAACTTCAATTATAATTGCATTATATTAATCATTTTTTGCTTTATTTTTTTACAATTATAGTAAAAGTAATATACTCTGAATCGCAATTTAAAATACCAATTTAAGTTGTTGTGTAATAAATACAATTTTAGATGATTGTAAATTGCTTAACACTTACCACGGATGGGATCCTCTATCCTAAGATCCATGTCTCACTCATAGCCCATCCAATCAGAACTTGTCACGTCGTTTAAAAATGTACAAGTTAAATTATCTTCAATAAACAAAATGCTAACGCCTGTAACATTTTACTACTTTCTCTTCTTTCATTTTTTTAACCTCTAAGGATACTGAACTTTCTCAAACTCTCTTTCATAGACTTCGACTCCTCTAACATCACCCAGTTCCGAACGACAGCCATGTCATTGGAACCATTGATATGGGCTCGGGTGGGAGAGAAAAAGAACGACAACTGGAGGTTATCTTGAAGTGACCTTGGGCTAGGGAAGGCTGAGACACCAACATTGTGTTGGAACCGAGTGAGAGGATTAAGATCTAGAGGAGTCTGTGGCAGTAGATGAACAAGATCAAATGTTGCATTGTTGAAGTTGTTGGCTGAGATTATGGAGAAACAAGACACATGCTCTCTTTGAGCAACGGTGGTGCTGTCATAGGAGTAGCCATCACCGTCATTGAATGTAGCAGTGTTGCTGGTGGTGTAAGGAGAAGAGTCCAGCAGTGGTAGAAGGTAAATGGAAGAAGGTGAATCGGATTCGAAGCCTAGGCTAATGCTGGCAGATGAGGTGCTAACTCTAGTCTTCTTGGAACTATTGGTGGTGGTGGCAGACACAGTGGAGCCACCACTAGTGTTGTTCTTCTCGAACACACGGAATATCACCCATTCATCTTATTCATTAAAGAAAAATAAAACCATTTAACTTTAATCAATCAGTAAAAAATAAAAAATGGACCCACCATATATAACATGAAGAGAGATACTCCTTTCAATCTTTGTCACAGGCTCATGTTATTTGATGATGAAGATGAAGAGGTTTTACGGTAACAGTCACTGAGGAAGATGAAAGGATGTTAACAATGTTAGTTTTAAAATTGTTAAAATACAAAATGATGTGTCATTTTAAATTATATTGCTAAATATAATTGGTGGGGACATGATTTGACACAGGGTGTTTGGATAGGTGATCCTTATCCCACTTACCAAGATCAAGATGTTACGTATGTAGGGATAAGAGGGTATGATTGATTCATTAGTTTGAATGCAGAATATAACTCCATATTTATAAATATTTGAATTACAAATAAACTATGAGATAAAACTAAGTATATATACTCTACACTAATATATAAAGCCAAAACTTCTTTAATATCAATACTAAAATATAAAGACAAAACATCTTTGGTAATTGTCCGTGGTGTATTTTTTATTTTTCCAAATTTACCATGAATTAAAACAAATATTATACTATTTTCAACTTCATGTTATTAATTGAACACATCCCATGAAAAATGAGTGAATTCAATAACTCGACGATTTCTCCACATCATAAGAAAACAACATATTATTATTAAAAAATGTTTTTCCATCCCATTGTACTTCTAATTTTATATTCATCAACCGAAGAAACAGATTTCTCAACTACAACTCTACAATAACATACTTTTCCTTGAGTTTTTGTTGTATTGTTCTGTGTTCTCTGTCACTTTGCCAGCAAAAACTATACATTAGTATTTGTTCTATTATTACTGGATATTTGTTAGAGATAATGAACGATCACTTCTTTTTAAAATACAGGTGGAACCACTACTTCATTTACGTAGGTGGGTACTTGTTAAGGATACAAAACAAAAGCATTAAAATGAATGACATATTTCAGGAATTACCATAATCAAGCATTCAAAATGAATAATGTATTAGGATATTCCTTATCAATTAATCATTGTAACTAACTAGAGAAAATCAAGGAATAATGAATGCAACAATCAAAACCAATATGTAATGTATTCTATATATTGTACTATTGTTCTAAATGAAAATAATAAGAAAATGTATATTCCATATTCTTATATGGTATAAGATTCCAAATATACTCCACGCGATCCTCTATGGCTGCAAGCGGCATTAAGCTTTCTCCTTTTTCACGTGGAGCACAAATCTCCATCAAGTTATCTACCTCTAACTTCTTTGTTTGGAGACGACAAGTCATGTAGTTACTTGCATGCATGAAATGCATTGGCTATATTAATGGCACCACTTCTCCCCAATATGAGTTCAATACTACAAATGGCCAGAAAACCTCAAATGCAACCTATGAAGATGGGTTTGCAAATAATCAACTAATAGTCAGTTTCCTCCCCACCTCCATAAATGAGAGTGACAATGTTGCATTCTCCTCTTGTGACACTACTCACCATCTATGGTTGGCTATTGAAGCCAAATATGCAAATCAATCACGAGCTCATATGATATCCCTAAAAAACTAGTTGTAGAAAAGTCACAAGTGCTCTCAAACTGTGACTGAATTATTGTTTCAGATCAAGCGTGTTGTTGATGAACTAGTAGTCTTAGATGCCAAAATCTCTAACGATGATATTACTCTCTACATTTTCCATGGCTTGGGATCAGAATATCGCGACATTATTGCCTCCATTCACACAAGAGAATGTTCCTTCAACTTTGAAGAACTACATAGCCACCTAATTGCTCATGAAGAATTTCTACAAAAAAGAAGATATATCACCACACATTGTTGTCCCAACAACAAATTTTCATCAAAAAATGGACCACGAAATTATTGTGGACACAACACCTATCCTCATGGAGGTCGTCATAGATCTATCCAGAATATGCATTCATCATCATTAGAGTCATCCAATCCAAACCAGTCATTTCAACGCCACCACAACAGCCCACATAATCACAATTTTAATTGGCCCCATTATCAAGGACCATCCAGAAATCAAAGACACTGCATTCCTCATGAAAATCGTCCTCCTCCATGTTGCCAATTTTATGGTTTTCCAGGACACATTGCCAAATATTGCTCACATCTTCTGCAATCAAGTCCTACTGCCAATTATGCTACTGCAAATTCAAATTGGATTCTTGATAGTGGAGCAAATCATCATATCACACAATACTTGAACAACTTAAGTCTTCACTCCAACTATGAAGGGTCTGCCTCAGTTACAATCGAAGACGGCTCAAGTTTAGCCATTTATCACATGGGTTCTGCACATATCTCAACTCCATCTATTATTTTTAATCTTAATTATGAACTTTGTGTTCCAAAAGCAAGCCACTATTTAATTTTAGTTACAAAATTTTGTCAACAAAACATTGTTTATGTTAAATTTCACCCTTTCTCTTTTTATGTGAAGGATCTCAAGACAGAGGCAACGTTGATGTGCGATTCAACTAATGGTGACCTATACACCATCCAACCTTCACACCCAACACTCCAACCAACCTTCAGGCATCACAGTATCATAACAACTTCTGGCATGCTCGGTTAGACTATTCTTCTCCTAAGACACTACATCAAACTCTCAAGACCTTCATCCCTTCCAGTTCTCAACTTTTAGCACTACTTATACTTCATGTCTCTTAAACAAAAGTCACAAATTACCATTTCATGAGTCATCCATAAAAATTACTACTCCATTTGAATTAATTTTTTCTGATGTATGAGACCTTCTCCAATAACTTCTGTCTATAGATATCACTACTATCTTATTGTTGTTGATCACTTCACCTTTTATACTTGGTTATATCTATTAAAAAAATGGAAGTTGTCACAAATTTTCCTCAATCTCAAAAAACTATTGAAATATATTTTACATTCAAGATTAAATCTATTTACACTAATGGAGGGACATAATATATTAAATTAAAATCACATTTTTCTACACATGGTATTTCTCACTTCATCTCTCCACCATACACCCCCGAGCACATTGGCATAGCTCAAGGCAATCACATACCCAATATTACTGCTTTGCCTTTCAAACATTTATATATCCCATTAACAGAATGTCTACACCCATCTTGGTATCCAAACACCTTTTTATCACCTACACAATAAACCTTCATCTTATAAAAATTTAAAGGTTTTTGGGTGTCTCTATTATCCCTGGTTACGTCCATATGCCACAAACAGTTATTCCCATGTAGTACATCATACGTCTTCTTGAGTTACTCTATACAATATCATTCATATACTTGTCTCAATCAAGGCACTCAAAAGATACACATATATTGTCATGTTAATTTTGTTGAAGATCAATTCCCTTTCTCACATATATTGGCTCCCACTACCACAACCTAATATCTCACCCTACTCAAAACTATCATCTGAATCATGAACTGTAAATCTCATTACATTACCTACTCACATAATCAACCAAACCAAATCTCTTATTCCTAATATTTTGCCCCATCCACATCGACCAATAATAAATGATCCCATGCCACTCCCCACTCCCACCAAACTAGCACACAAAACAACATTAACAACTCCACTTCACCTCCATCCAATGAACCCATACGCCTTGACATGAATATCCTACAACAAGAAAGTCAACCCTCAACTACAATAATACCACATAACACACCGCCAATGAAATGCAAGTCAACAACATCGTCTGAGTCCTCGAGACCATCTCCCGGTCCATGCGAAACATACATAAACCTAACAAAAAGTTATTGTTGGTCACAAAGCATCCTCTCCCATCATCACATTAGCCCACATGTCTCTCAGAAGCAATGGCATCTCCTAAATGGCGTGTCGTCATGGCTGCAGAGTTTAATACATTGATATAACAATCAAGCAATAAACAAGTACATCTTAAAACTAGCTTATATGTGTTTCCATTAAAGACTTGGGCTCCATTCATTTTTTATGGGCGTTGAAGTGATTCCTACCATGCAAGGATTGTTTCTTAGTTAACATAAATACATTCATGCTTACCCACATGAAGATGGCAGATGCAAAGATTGTCCATTCCCCAATGTCCACCTCTTCTCTACTTACTTGCTATGATGGCTCTAGTCTAGAAAGTAGTACAGAATACAGAATCATTATAGGAGCTCTCCAATATTTATCCATAACAAGGCTAGATATAACATACACTGTAAATAAATTAGCATAATTCATGCAACATCTATCCTCTATACACTCTGCAACCTTGAAAAGACTTCTCATGTGTCTCAAAGCTACAACTTTTCATGGCCTCCACTTGAAGCGCTCCCCTTCTCGCACCCTGATTCGGTTGGAAATCGAGATGATTATAGTTCCACATCTACGCATATTACATTTTATGGTGGTAATCTTATTTCTTGGAAATCTTTCAAACAAAAAGCTATTGCACGACCATCCACTGAAGCTGAATATCGAGCTCTTGCATCCTCATCCGCAAAAGTTCTTTGGTTGTCATCCCTAATTTCTAAACTACATACCAATTTAACCATTATTCCTACCATTTACTGTGATAATATGGGAGCTACTTACCTCACAATCAGTCAGGTCTTCCACAGTTGCATGAAACACATTGCCATAGATATTCAGTTTGTCCGAGATCATGTTCATAATGAGATCCTGTTCATAATAACAAAATATGAGTCCAACATGTTTCCATTAAATATCAACTCGCAGATTGTCTCACAAAACCATTGTCCAAACTGCAGCACCAAGATCTCCGCTTCAAAATAGGTGTATCTAATCGTACCCTTATCTTATGGGGCATGTTAAGGATACAAAATCAAAGCATTAAAAGGAATGAAATATTTTAGGAATTACCAAAATTAAACATTCAAAATGAGCAATGTATTAGGATATTCTTTATCAATTAATATTTGTATCTCACTAGAGAAAATGGAGGAATATTGAATACAACAATCAAAACTAATATGTCATGCAAACTATATATTATACTATAGCACTACAAGAAAATAATAAGAACAAATATATTCCATATTCTTATAGTACTAGTCATAATATGAAACCTTTTTGGTTCCCCATTTTTAAAAAATTAAACATCTCTTTTGCTTTCATGTAACATTGAGAGGAAGAGGTGAATGAAGGAATTTATGCAGCAAGTGTATTTGGTGAAATGCTTCACTCACTATATTTGGAGAGTATAAGACAATTAAACAAATATGAGTTCCCTTCTAAATTCTGAGGCCATCTTCATTAACTAATTCAATTTCACTTCTAGATTCGTAATATAAATCGACAACAAATCAATTTTGCATGGGATTCTTTCATCACCATTTAGGCAGTTCAGATGATTATCAACTCAACCTAATATCACAATTATTAATAAGATGACATAATGCAATGCATGCCTCTGTTCTATGACAAGCACATTGGTTTGATTTTTATGTTCCACTTATTAGAAATGTTTTCTTTAAGAGTTTCTATCTTTTGTGCTTCATATGATCATATTATTGTCTATTTCCTCCTCCATTACAGGGTATGGTAAGAATAACAATGAGAAAAAAATATATTGTTGGTTGTTGCATATGTCATTAAGTTTTATTATTTCCTGTAACATATACAAAGCTTTAATTTGATTTTTTGGTGTTTTTATTTTTTCAGAGTCTAGTATTATTTTTGTTGAGCTTCTGATATTTTTTGTTTGGGTAAGATACAAATTCGAAATATTATATTAAATAAATGTATCGTTTTAGGTGAGGCACAAAGTTCAATGCTACTTATGTACAGTTAGATAATCAAAGTTATCATCTTAAATGAATATAAAAGCTTTAATTTTTGTTGGTTATTGTTTTTGTTGAGCTGTTGTTTATTTTTGGTTAAGATTGGATACAAATTTGAAGTAATATATACGTCTTCTCTCTAATATGTTATTTCAAAAATCATGTAGTAGATTGATAATTATTGATATGAATTGTAAATGCAACTACATTTATCGAAGAAAAAAGTTGTCATTTAATTGTTTAAAGAAAAGAACTTTTCGAACTAAGTTCGTTTTTATCACTCACTTCTAATTATGTGCTTATGTAGGAAGTGCTCCTTTTATGGCTATGATATGTCTTTCATAGCTATAATTGTTGAGGGTATCTATGATGAACATTGTTGATGAGATTTATGATTCAATTATATTGAATAATTATTGAGGGAATCTATGATTCAATTGTGTTGATTAGTGATTGTTCATGGCGTCTATGACCCAATTGATTTGATTCTTAATGAGATATTAGGATCTATTGATTGGTCTAGGTAGGGTAAATGAACTCTTAGTAGCATGAAGACATGCTTATTTTCTGGAAATGGAGTAAGACATTTCATACAAATCGGGGGCGTTGAATGAGGGGTAGACACCTCTAGCAGGCATGTTGTGTGCAAACTTTAAATCATGGACTGAGAGTTCAAGACAATTAATGTCACATATTCAAATTGAATGTGATATTATTTTTGTGTGACTTATCTTCTAATTGATATTGTATAAGTTATAATTTGTCAATTACGTAATCAGATGCTATATTGTGATTATTAATCCTTATTACTATTATTTATGGATATTTTTCATACTCGTGATAGCTATGAATATCATAGTTTCAAAGTTTCTAAAATAGTGTTGCTGTGATTTTTATCTCACTATACTCAGTTTTTTTTATATTTCTAGGTGAGATGTCTAAGGAGTTTGAGTTTAAACTATGAAGATCACGATCATGCACCTAAATTACTTAGAAATTGGTTTTTAATGTATAAGTTATTTTATGAGATATGTGATGAGTTCAAGATGACTTATGAACTATATTCTACCATTTTTAATATATATTTTTAATATTCAATGAAATTAAAGAGGTGAACTTTTTGAAGGAGATTATTAATGATTCGATAACTTTTAAGCTTCCGCATAATAGTAATAATAATAATATTATTATTATTATTTTATTTTGTTATGAAAATTAGAGTGTTTAAATTAAGTGGCTCTTTTCAAATAATTTTCTCCTTTAAATATTAAGTCATGCTTTTACTTTGCAGATAACATAATGCAAGAATTCAATCTAAAAGAAAAGGGAAGAACAACTACATAGTCTTCAAAATGATTGGTAATGATGTTAATTCAAGAATTTCTTGCATTCACTAAAAACATTGATGCTTAAGAAACACAATCTCATAACCTGTAATTTACCTATTGAAATTATTGATTTTTTACAATTCATTTTTTCACTACAGTAAGGTCGTGACCTTAATCTTCATACATCTGTTATTCAACCAATGTCCCCAATTTCTTGAAATACAAAATGGTAATATCCAACTTCTTGAAATACAAAATGGTAATATCCAATTTCTTGAAATACAAAATGGTAATATCCAATTTCTTGGAATGCACTAATTGTATAACACTTTTACGGTTATGTTGTTAGGCACAATCATTCTCAACAGTATTGACACCTGAACCATTTGCATACAACAAATTGAAAGCTTTGACAAACTTATGTATCTAACATGAGTGACATAAATGAAATGTGTATACTACTATCCTAAACCCATTACTATACCATATATCGTAATTAATAACGATCATCCAACAATGCAATTTTGAATGACATTGTTGAAAATGAGGTGGAAGAACATCCACAACGCATACTAAAGCAAGCATTGTCAATATGGGTAACTTCAACAACATATTCTTGAAACAACATTGTTGAACATCAGTGACGCTAGCGCTGACTTGAATGAGTTATGTTTAACAGTGTATGTGATAGGAAGCGTTGTTAATGTACTTCTATTCCACATCGTAGCTTTCAATATGCGCTATTGAAGATGACATAGTGATGAACAATATATTACACACTATTAATAACCTTAATTTAGCATGATTGATGATTCTTGGTGCCTAATGGACTTTGTTTCACATGGTTTAATGTTTTAGACTTTATTGGACTAATATTCCTAAAATGAGTTAATTTGAGATTATTTAGCCTGATTAATTCTATTATCATTTTCAGATCATATTTGGCATCAATGACATTTTGGGTATTATGGAAGTGGATGTTAGGTATCAGTGGTTACAATACACCTAGAAGGGGGAAGGGGGTTGAATAGGTGTACCGGTTAGAATAGCCGCTTTTCAAAACTCAACACTTAATGCTGAATCACCCCTAATTAATCGATCACAGGATGAAGATAATCGATTAACAGAACAATCTTAATCGATTAACAGAACAGGGATAATCGATTAACGCAACAGTTTT
>NC_032020.1:6733634-6734001 GCF_001865875.1 Lupinus angustifolius
CCTTCACCTTGCCGCCAAAGAGGCCGATGTCTCCAGAGGTTGGACTTCGATACCCGCCAGTCAGGAGTGATGGCGCTGTTCCCTCCCACGGTTATAGGACGTGGCAAGATTGTTTGGATGCTCCGTCATCCAGTAGAGCCAAGAGGAGCAGTGGTCTTGGGGGAGGTCCCTGCCAGAAGGCTCCGGTTTTGAGAATGTCATCCCCTCCGAATTATGCCGCTGGGTTATGGCATAATAAAGTGGAGGAAGAGGAGGAGGAGAAGGAGGACGAGGTCAATGAGCTCGTAAATGTAGAGAGCTCGGTGGAGATGATCGACCTCGTGTCTGACTCGGAAGAGGAGGAGGACCCGAGTGAGGGGTCCAACAT
>NC_032020.1:6734101-6739472 GCF_001865875.1 Lupinus angustifolius
TCCCCCAAAGTAAACTTTGCATTTTGGATGGCTGGCTTTTAATCTTGTGTTGTCTGAGAATTAATTGAACTTTTCCATGATTAGTTCCGCATATATTTGGTCCCATTTGCTAAATCAGAAGAGGTCATCAGCAAAGCATATATTTGTTATGCCTAATTGCTCACACTTGGGGTGGAAGTTAAAGTTGTGCTCATATTTAGCTCTTGAATTACCTTGTGCATATATTCCATGATTAATAAAAAAGAAGGGGTGATATGAGATCACCTTGCCTCAACCCTCTCATAGCTTACAAAACATCAAAATCAGTACCATTGATGGAATATCTATATGACACAGTCCTGACACACACCATGGTCCATCTAACAAATTGATGAGGAAAGCCAAGCTCAATCATTATGCTCTCTAGTGTATCCCAATCAACTGTATCATAAGCCTTTTGGATGTCCATTTGTATCATACATCTTGGAGATAATAATTTTCTACTATACCCTCTCACCAGTTCTTAGGCTAGGATGATATTGTCATGGATGATTATACGAGGAACAAAGGTTGACTGACTTGCATCCACCACACGTTCAATAATTGTGCCCAACCTTTTAGTAGCAATTATGGAAATGATTTCATAGATGGTTGTGCATCACGATATGAGTCTGATGCCCTTCATAGTTCAAGCTTCATTGGACTTTGGTAGCATAGTGACTAAGATACAATTAACAATAGAGTATAAGTTTTCATTGTTGAGAACTCATTGACAGCCTTCAACACATATTCTCTAACAACAACCTAGGTTACTTTGAAGAAGTGGGAGCTATAATCATCAATATCAGGGGCTTTGTTGTCCCCATGCTTTGCAGGGCTTCCATAACCTCTTTTTCATTCACACTTTGAGTGAAACTACTTGCCATTTCTCTATTGAGTCATTTACCATTTCTCAAGGCTATATAATTCCCACATTTTCTTTGGGTAGTGGTTGTACCCACCAGGTTTGTATAGAAGGATAACACCTTTTGCATGGTTGTCTATTATGTATAGAGTACATTTCCTTCATAAGTTATGATACGAACCCACCAAGGCCCATCAATGAAGATGAGCTACATGGGCTAGGAGGGCCCATGATCAGGGCCAAGGGCGAGAAGGCACACCAAACTCTCAACCAATACGTAGGAGTCATGATGTATATAAAAAATCCCAATGAAGATGCCAAGCCCATATATTGCATCAACCTTGAGGAAGAACCTCGTGAAGGCCACAACCAATGAGGGGAAGCATGAGATTTTTGGAGTTGCATTCAAGAAGTGGGGACCCATCTTCCCACGTGAAGGATTGGGATTTCTTTTCCTTGTTCAAATAAAACAATTAAATTATTTATTTGGTTTGTAATAAGGCCAATAATAACCGATACTTGTTTTGATTTTGGCCATGTGCCACATGCTTTATTACCATATGAGAATAGGTACAAATGAATGTGGACTTCATAAGTCAGTCGTGCGGTATGATTCGAAGTTGCCATATTGGGATCAAAGATGTGTGTCCTTCATCAAGTCAAGAAGTTTCTTTCCACATCAAGTTAGGCGTGAAACACAAGGGATAATTCAAATTCAAAACTTAAATTTATTTCCTTAAAAAAACTGTGAGGTAAGATGGATTACTTCCGTAATGAGTTCAAAAGACATATGGTATAATTTGCACATTAATTGGCCAAGATCGTAGAAGAATGCATGTAAGGCAAGAGGAATTCAAATTCAAATACTCAAGGATTCTTTCCTTAATAAGGTAAGCATGGCAAAACACAAATTGGTATGTGACTAAAGCTTGCCATAAAGAGACAAGGATGTGTGATCATCATCAAAACCAAGAGGATTCTTTCCCTAATAGCCATGTCGTAAAATAAACCTTGCCTTATTGAGACAAGCCATATGGAGGAATGAATTCCTACCATATTTGGAACCTAGGTCGTGGAATGAATTCAAATTCTTTCCTAAATGGATACAAAGACACTAGTGGCACAATTATGTCTTGCCTTACTCATGGAGCAACCGAATCAAACTTCAAAACTTGCCTAAATCGACAAGCTAGGCATGTCCCTTACCTTCCATATTGGAGCGGTGGTCAAATATCAATTAGGAAATGATTTATGGGCACAAAAATTTGTCATTTCTAGAGTACATTGTACTTGGACATTTCATGTTTCTTGGCAGAAAATTCAAAAGCCAAACCATTAGCACATGGAGTCATACTCGGCCAACCACACCTATTTGTAAGCCAAACTTGGCATTAAGAAATTAACTTGAATTTTATTTGGAATCAATTCCTTCTAGTTGAGAATTTCTCCTAGCTTATTGGTTGAACCAAGGCCCCGTTCTTATAAAGGTTCCTTCCTTGTGGCGAACTGCATTGGCTTATCAAGCACCAAGCTTGTGGCGCCTTCATCTTTTTATTATCTATTCATCTTCTTTTATCAAACATGAATCATCCATACACAACCACTCAAACTCGTACTATTCTTAATATTTCATACACAAACAGAAATCAATAACATACAAAGCCATTCACAAATACAAAGTACTTACTACCAAATCGATCAACAACAAAACACAAACCCCCTCAAGGAGGTTTCTATTAAGTGGTAATCAGAGCTAGCCTTGTTGTAAGTAAAAATTATACTTATTCTTTGTCTAAAAATCAAACAAGCAATCCTATTTGTTTTGATATGTTTGTGGGTTTCACTATTTTGGAATCAATTCTTGGTCAACTTGATTCAATCAAGAATCCAAGGGGAAATTGAGAGAAAATTGAGGGAATGATACATATTAATCACATTTGAGAGAAAGTGAGGAAATGTATAGTACCGAAAGGAGTCAAATCGTGTCCTTTAGGATGACCTTTAAAAAAACACTACATGACAACTAGGATGTGGTGGAGTTACAACCCTATGTCGAACTGGGGGACTTAGTACAACATGCCATGAAGTTGGAGCAATAGTTAAAGAGTAGGAAATCTAAATCTCCTCCACAACTATAATAAAGTTCCAATCTTCCGGTTGGAAAGACAAGTCCAAGGAGGAAGGTATCATAACCAAGGAGGTCGTGAGCACCTCACAAGGGAAAAAGGCCATGGAGACCACTCAAACACATTTCTTCTCAGTGTCCAACCAAGAGGACCATGGTGGTGAGAAACAGAGTGGTGGAGTCTCAGTTTGAGGCTTCTAGTGAGGGAGATGTTATTATGCTAGAAGGTCACCTACTGACGGTGTAAAGGCTCTTAGGGATCCAAGTGAAGGAGAATGACAAGAGACAAAGGGAGAATTTCTCCTAGCTACTTGGTTGGACCAAGACCCAGTTCTTATCAAAGTTTCTTCCTTGTGGCAAACTCTATTGGCTTATGAAGGGCCAAGCTTGTGGCACCTTCATCTTTTCATTATCTATTCATCTTCTTTTATCCACATAACCCACTCAAACTCATTCCATTCTTAACATTTCAAACACAAACTGAAATAAATCACATACAAAGCCATTCACAAATAAAAAGTACTTACAAGCAAGACGATCAACAACAAAACACATATCCCCTCAAGAAGGTTTATATCAAATTATCAGTTGATACAGACCCTTCTTTCTAGACTTGTCTTTCACTATTGCATGGAAGAAGGAGTTGTTCCCATCCCCTGGTTTTAACCACTCAATCTTTTATTTCTACCTCAAGACTTCCCCCTTAGTCTACTAGCAGTGTATGGTTAAAATATCACTGTATATATTTTCTTGGCCTCTATTTAATCTATACCTTGCTGTCATTATTTGCTCAGGGATAATGGAATACCTTTTCCCCAATAAACTCATCTTAGCCTATAATCTATTAAATTTCATCCACAAGAATACATGGGACTACCTTTGATACAAGATTCCCAATTTTATTTAACATGGCTGAGGAAGTTAGTCTCCTTAATCAAGCAATTTAGGAATCATAAAATATGAACCTGAGCATTGTTTCACTTATTTGTAGTCTTGACTGATATAGGAGTATGATTTGATATGCCTGGAGGACCTCAATCCTCATATCTTGATATTGTTTAAACTAAGCCACATTACAAAGCACTCTATCGATTCTACAATATATGACTCCAACCCCGTGTTTGTAAGACCATGTGAAGTGAGGACCATGGATATCTGTCTAAAAGAGACCTACTCATTGCATCATGTTCTCCATGTCAGCATATTCATGATGTTTCACCCGACTACCTCCACACTTATCATTTACACTCAAGACATTATTGAAATCCCCATGTATAATCCAAGGTAATACAAATCCATTGGAAATTTGAGCAATATCTCTCCATAAGGCCTTCCTATTTTGAAGTTGGGTTTGAGCATAAATCACAGTTACCCAGCTTCTGAGAGTTCCATCAACATTGAAAATACAAAGTCACAGTAATTGATTGGTAGATTGAATTAATTGTAACTTCACTGTTTTACAGTCCCAAAGGCATCATATCCTACCATTATCATGATTTGCCTAGTTGTCAAGATAGATCAAGTGGTGATCAAAGCATCTTCTCATCTTAGTTGCATTGTTACTTTTAGCATGTGTTTCTACCAGTAGAAAAATTGACACATCTAAGGACCTGAGACGGGAGCTAATCTCATGGTGTCTAGCCACTTTATTCAGCCCCCTAACATTCCATGAAACAATCATGGAACTCTTTGGTTCTCCCCTGATATGTCTTCTCCAATGCGTAGGGGTATTCCCCCTAATATTCCATGAAACAATCATGGAACTCTTTAGTTCTCCCCTGATATGTCTTCTCCAATTTGTAGGAGGTATCCCTCGTGACATTGTAATTCAAAGGTTCCCCTGCAAAAGAAATGTGGGACACTTTGCAAGTGACTCACGAAGGCACTAGCAAAGTCAAGCGAGCTAGATTAAATGCACTGACCCACAAGTATGAGCTATTTCGCATGTTACCTAGTGAATCAATCAGTGAAATGCAAAAGCGATTTACTCATATCGTGAATCATTTAGTTGCTCTAGATAAATCTTTTTCCAGAGGAGAATTGACTGATAAAGTTTTACGCTGCCTTGACAGGAAATGGCAGCCGAAAGTAACTGCAATTATAGAATCCAAAGATTTGGACTTCATGCCTCTAGCCACATTGTTTGGAAAGCTTCAAGAGCACGAGATGGAATTGGGTCGCTTGACGATGCATGAGGATTCGGAACGGAAGAAGAAGAGCGTCATATTAAAGGCTACGACCTCTAAAACAAAAGAAGATAAAGATGATGATGAATCTGACTCCGATCTGGATGATGAAACAATGGGTCTCCTTGTTCGAAAATTCAGTAAATTCATAAAAAGAAAAGGAGGATTCAAAAAGTT
>NC_032020.1:6739572-6739853 GCF_001865875.1 Lupinus angustifolius
ATTTAACTGCAAGCCGACCTGATATTATGTTCAGTGTATGCATGTGTGCTAGATTTCAGTCTTTACCTAAGGAATCACATTATATAACTGTTAAAAGAATCATGAGATATTTAAAAGGAACAACTAATATGGGATAATGGTATCCTCGGGATGCCTCACTATCTTTGGTGGGATATTCCGACTCCGATTTCTCCGGATGTAAATTGGATCAGAAAAGCACTAATGGTACTTGTCACTTGTTGGGAAGTTCATTAGTTGCATGGCACAGTAAAAAGCAAGCT
>NC_032020.1:6739953-6740250 GCF_001865875.1 Lupinus angustifolius
TTGCTTCTACATGCTTATTAGTCTCTTGATTTAATGAAATGTCTTAAAATGCAAAATGATATCTCATAATAATTTCCTTTTTGTGATTACATATGTTTAGACTAATCTTTTAGAATGCATGCATAAGTCCCAAAAAGTTGAAACCGTTCTGCTTGATCTAAAAATTACCGTGTTTAATTGATTAAAACATCAAAATTAATCGATTAATTTTTCATGTTAATCGATTAATTTTTGTTGTTGTTTGATTGTGCAGGTTGATCTTAATTCTGCTTCCGAAATATTCGCGCTTCATACTAT
>NC_032020.1:6740350-6740615 GCF_001865875.1 Lupinus angustifolius
TACGTTTTCAGAACTCAAGCTCACTACTTGCATGTTAGATTTTAAGAGAGTTAGAGCATATTTTCGTGTTAATTGTGGCATCTAAATGAAATTGCATTTGTAAGATTAGAAAAGAGAGAATTCTATGCTTTAGGATTGAGAGGCATTACATGTTTAGTTTCTCATCATTTCATCTCACATGTTCATGCATTTCTTGATGTTTTTGGAAAGATTTCATATTCTGTAAAATCTGTTTTGAACTCATGCATTATCATTTTATATGAGA
>NC_032020.1:6740715-6745600 GCF_001865875.1 Lupinus angustifolius
TAACATTGGGAATCTCAAGGTGTCTTACCACCAACGAGATTGTGTTGTATCTTCATTAGCTTAGATATCTTGATAGAAAGAATAGGTTCTTGGCTGGGGCTACACCGCAAGAAAGGTTTTCTTGGGCGGTAGGAAGGGAGTCAAACCAAGGGATAAGGTTCTTTAGTTTTCAAGAAAATGTCTAAGTGTTGTAATTGGCAGAATTGTTTGTAAAACGTTATTTCGATTATAGTGAAGAAAAATTTCCCAGATCAGACGGGGGGCCTGGATGTAGTTTGCAAGTGGACCCGCAAACGAACCAGGATAAAAACCTTGTTGCACGCTTTTCTTTCCCTACTCTCTTTATTGCTTTAATCGATTACTTTGTATAGTTGTATTAACTGTAATAATCTGTTTCTATATTGTACTATTGTAACTCTGATATATCTGTTAGCTCTGTATATTTGCTTCGATATCAGTTGCTTGTCATACAAGAAACTGAATATTTTAATCGATTAAAAAGCTGAAATTAATCGATTATTCTTTCTGTGTTAATCGATTAAACTAGGGGTTTTTCAGCATTATATGTTGTTTGCGAAAAGCGGATACTTTGACCGCTACACCTATTCAACCCTCCTTCTAGGTGTATTTTAGCCACTGATACCTAACACTTTTCTCCCCAAAGGTGTGGAGACAGTAGGGCAGCTTAATCGAAATGGGTAGTAATCTTAATAAGTCCTCTTTCAGTTCAAAGTCAAGTACCCATTGATGTAAGTACATAAGTATACCATATATGGAATATGATCCTCTAGCTAATACATCATCTTTGTCTTGTCCATTTTTTAAGCGAATAACGAAGTAGCCATTCTCATTGTAGTATAATTCTGGTAGAGCAATGAAGCTTTATACCTTTTCTATGAAGCTTTTCACCGAATTCATCGAGAGGTCTTCCCCTAAGGTGTGTATGATCATTGCATCCTCCTAGAATTTTAATTTCATTGCAACATCCTCCTCCTCTATCTATATTTCAATCTCACCATCAGCAATGCTTGGGGGGATAAAACCAGTTGATAGTCCTCTATTTGGGATCATGTTCTCCTTTATTACTTCCACCCATGGATGATGTACCTTTCTTTCCACTATTTCATGCTCTTCTATACCAACAACTTGAGAATTTGTCATTGTCTTTACCGATGATGTCGATCCATTTGGTTGAGGGTTTATTGGTGACCCATTTTCTGTTGTATCGTGTTTCTCTTGTCCATCTTGATTTCATACAATTTTTCTTTAGAGTATTGTTTATGGGTTCTTTGTAGGGCCAGTGGACTAGGCATCACTGACTTCTTCCTCGATTGGCTGACACACCTCTATACCATGGAACCTAATCTAATTTGTTAGAAATAAATTTAATTTTTGTTTGAGTTTGTGTTTATGTAGTGGTGATGCTACCATTTAATTTATGTTTGGGTTGAGAGTGCTAATGTGGGGGTGATGATAATGGTGACAACATCGAGATAGTGTTGAAGTTATGGTGATGGTAATGATTGGAAAGAATGAACTTTAATCTTATGCATTAAAGATGAGATACTTTTATCGAAATTTTATGAGTTTAGTGGAGGCAATACATTTATGCTCTGATAGACATCTTAGGCAAATAAGTCTTCGATAAGGTCTTTTCAGGCTTGTACTATGGCCTCACTAAGGGTTTCAAAGGAAATAATATAAGGCTAAAAATATGTATTTCTCATGAGTTATGGTAAAAATGACCTAAGATTAAAACGAAAATATATTTATGAACATTTCCTTTTTCCATCACTAATATTGCATTTTTCTTTGTCATAACTTTTGTCTAAGATATTAATTAAGAATTATTACTTGGCATTTTCTATATAATTTTCACTATTTTTTCACTTTAACTTAATTTGTTTCTACTCCTTATTACAACTAGAATAAAAATATTACAATTCACATGATTTTCACACCTATATAGAGATCATACGGAGACATTATCTACTTTTATTCAGTGTGGGAATATATTTGTTGTCTCACTTTTTGTACCGCTCTATGTACTATCAACTCTAATTGGTTGAAAAAATTATTGAAGTTAAAAATATAATTATTAAATATTATTTTGATCAATCATATATCTTACCACATGGAATGACACAAAAAATGAGATAGCAGATGTGGACCCATCCATTGCTATGGTTAAAGAGAAGATTTTGGATGTCATGGCTAAAAGATCTTGATTTTCTTTTTATTGTTCTCCATTTAAGTTTTAACCCTCTTTTCTTTATGTGCCATTTATTTATTGATAGTGAGGAAAAAGAATACCTAATGACCACGAATTTGAATTGTCTCTCACAAAGGTTAGCTTTCATCAACTTATTGGGCCTTAGAAACCATCTCCATTTTCTCCACTTGTGATTTAGCCCCTTAATTAGTATTTAATTATTTATTTACTAAGCCCATTACATATCATGTGAGCTCTCACATGGGACATACTAAGACAATTAAGTCTCCCACTCTCCCACTTATCTCATATCATATAATTCAACATTATGCTTTAATAATAAACAAATAAATTAAGCAGACGGTTATTGGACATTTGATAGCTAAATCCAACAACCTTATCTTTGAGGGTAGCATCCTTTCTTTTTTAACAACAACAACCTTTTCTTTAAGATACAAAATCTTATATTTGAGTGACAATGACCATATTGTTGAGATGTAATAGTCACTATTGAGTGGTGAAAGCCATATTGTAGTCATGTATATGAGTTTGGCATTAACCATATTGTAGTCTAATTAAAGAACAATTTTCATAGAATAGTGATTATTTGATATATTGATCTAAGTTGTTTTATCATAAGAACGTCGTTGTTAATAGTCTATTTATGCAATTTTTGGGAATATCATCAAACATCTTAAAGAGCAATAACCTAATATAGATTCAACCCAACAACATCTATAGTGGTATAATTAATATTTTTAATTTGGTAACAATAATATTCCGTCTCCATTAAAGTCTACAAGAACAATATGGGTTATATTACTTACTTTGTGAAAACTATGAAATTCTAGTTCATGATGTTGATGTGTTATGGCATTGTTTACTCATGCATAAACTCAGGAAAGTTTACATGTAGTATAAGTGTCATTGTTTAAGACTTATGATTTTCCTCTACCATTGAGTAATGTTGTACTTTTTCAAAGATTTAGTATAAATTTTACATACCGTTAAATAAATTATAATATAAACAATAAGATTAATAAATGAGTGAAGTTTATAAAAATTGGAGAAAAATAAATAACTCAAGTAAGTAGAAAATTAAAGGGTAACCAGAAATTGAATTTAGGATGAATGTGATATACTAATGGCTTTGACATTTGATTGAAAGTCTTAGACTTATAGTAAGATATGTGCTCCTAAGAATGTTTAACATGGTAGTTTAAGAACCCTATGACATATTTTAAGAAGTTGATTGAATTGAAAATAACTTGTTATATAGTTATTTTGTTATTAAGTCTCATTTTATAAAGATAATATTTTGAAGATATCTCAAGATAAATTAAAAGCTTTATCAAGCTTCCCAAAGATTAGGACAAAGTTCTTCTCACACATTCACATTCTTGAATGGATTATAAGCTTAGCCAGTCACGTTGGACTCACTCTTTGACTTTGTTAGATAAATTAAAATCATGAAAACTTCTTAGTTCGTGCCCGTTTAATTTTTGCGGGCATTTGCGGGCAAAAATTTGTTGAAAACTTTATTCGGTGTTTATTTTAGTTGGGAGTTTTCTTCTCTCAACAAATCGTCCTAACAACAGTCTTAATTTGTTGTAAGCGTTAATACTCTCATTTTCATTATGTTCTTTTTTTTTGCTTAAGTAAGAGAACTCAGTTTTATTCTTTGTTCGCCATCTCGGCTTTGTTAGAATAAATTCTAACGCCGGTATAATGGTTTCAAGAATATTCCAGTTACAACTTACTTTCTTAATAATCATGTGAATAAGTCATTCCTTCTTTGCCCCATCTCGGCTTTGTTAGAATAAATTCTAACGTCGGTATAATGGTATCGAAGCAATTACCTATTACATAATTATTAAGTACCTTTGAATACCATCTCGGTTATGTGGAATAAATTACAACACCGGTTTAATGGTATTCTAATGTACAAAAGTGATGAATAGTTAGTTGTTAGATATAAATAAATAGATAAAGAACAAAAGAATAATAAATTTAGTGACCTTTATTTATTTACTTCATTTCAGGTTCATTTTATTAACAACCCAAACTTCTTCCTTAAGGAAGGTTGGTATTAAAGAATAAATAAAATGCGGAAAGTAAATAACAATAAATAAAAGTTAGTAAGTTAGCTTCATCACTTTTGTATATTAAAATGTGTTTTCAACAAATAAATTTATTGATAACACTTTACTATTTTATAATTTACACCTCTCTCAAGATTCAATTGTAGTATAGTATAGGATTATATCAAACCACAAGGAATTGCCTAATAAAATAAATCATATAAATATGTCAATGCACAAATAATGGACTTAAACATATTTTGATTGGTTTTTGTTTAAAGTGAATATAAACAACAATGAACATAAAACTAGATATTAAGTAATTCTTGAGGAGACAAGATCTTTTTGAATAAGAAAAATTTATTTGTCATCTTCTTTTGAGTTTGAACTACTTAGACAAGTTCTTATGTTTTACTTTGGTTAATCCCAAACACCAAGATCTGAAATCATCCTTTTAGTGTATATCCTAAAATTGTAGAATGATGAACACTTATATTCATTACTTCAAAAATACTACGGCCATAAAAGAGATTAGGTTGTCACACCCTAACCATTGGCGACTCTAATATTGAATTAGTAATGAATGTAAGAT
>NC_032020.1:6745700-6746195 GCF_001865875.1 Lupinus angustifolius
AGTAGTACAACTACTTCTTAGTTTATTTGTTAAGTGTTTGAGACAAGTAATTTTATTGACTTGAAATCATTTTTTAGGTGATCAATCTAAAAAGAATATTAAGTACTTCTTAAACAAATAATATTAACCAAAGCACCAACTTGAAATATTAAAATCCAAATTTTTGTAAACTAAGAAGAAGTAGAAATTACATAACCTTGTTCAAAAGAAAATGTTTAGGAGCATGAGCCATCCATCCAAGGATTGGATGCTTTTGAGTTCCAAATGAGAGTACAAATTTGATTTTTGCATCTCATTTGCCTTCTCCTTTTCTCATCTTGAATTCTATGAATAACTACTCTAAAACTAGCCTAACAACTACCTAAAATGAAAGGAAAAGAAGAGGAATCAACTAAGAAGAATTTAGAATGAATTTACAATGTTTTACAAATGAGAATTTCGTGCCTTTTTATAGGCCAAAGTGCTGGATGCTCAGCTGCCTTGTTTGGCAGCTAA
>NC_032020.1:6746295-6775786 GCF_001865875.1 Lupinus angustifolius
TTCTTGGCCTTTAAGCAAAGAAAAAGTAAGATGTTCCATGATTTGACCAAAAAATCACTTTTCTAGTGCGCCAGCCGCTTAGCCCACTTGTTTCCCCGCTAAGTTGTCTGTTTCACCAGCTTGGCTGACCTGGTTCCCCGCTCAGCTACATGTTTCAGCCGCTCAGCTGACTGGTTCCACGCTCAGCTACCTGTTTCAGCAGCTTAGCTGGCCTGGCCTAGTGCTTGGTGCTGGCTGACCTCGCCTGGTGCTTGGTGTCTGGCTGACCTGGCCTGAACTGACTAGTTCCTAGCTGTTGACTTGGTGCTTGGTGCCTGGCTGACCTGGCCTAGTGCTTGGTGCCTGGCTGGCCTGGCTTGGTGCTTGGTGCCTGGCTGACCTGGCCTGGTGCTAGGTGCTTGGCTTGGCTGGACAGCTTTGTGCTTGATCTCTTCATGGTGAAGCAACCTTTTTCCTTTGGTTTGTTACTTGATTTTTGTTGGTTGCTTGACACTTTTGGGCTGTTTTCTTTAAGTTAAGGTAAGCATTTAATTTTTCCAAGTTTCTTGGCCTACCTTAACATAGGTTTCTTTAAGATGAAGTAAGCTACCTTTCTTCAAGGCTAAGTAACCAAATTAAGCACATAGCATGCCATGCTTTAACTTGATTACTTTTAGCAATTCATTTTGAGCTTTTGTCTTGAATTTTGGCTTGAATTCTTATCCATCTTTGAATTTATTCTTTAATATTCAATTTTCTACAAAACTCAAAGAAAACTGGGAAAATAATTAATAAAGAACCAATTTATTTAATCATGCAAAATTCACCAAAAAAGTGCTAATTTAAGTTGGTTTTATACAATTTGCATAAGATAAGTGCCATAAAGTGATGGTGAAAAGTGTATACTTTTGGCACTTATCAACGGGCTAAACGGTCCATTTTGCCATCTCTATTTTCTTCATTCCAATTTAATAAAAAATTTAAATAGAAGGAGTAGTTTAATACTTTTTTTGAATAGGCTTTTATGATACCCAATAATAAGGTTGAGAAGTATTAAAAAAAGAGTGAAGTAGAATAAAAGATAAAAGATAATTGATTTGAAGAAAGAAGTGAATGGAGAAAGCAATAACAAGATTGAATGAAATGAAGAACACATCAACTTCACACTCATTTATCACTCCTTCTCTTCAACTTCATCATTTCCTCCCTTCCACTATATCATCCAAATGTAGTGTAAAGAATCCATTTTTATTGAATGATTCACATGTTATTATCACCCGTCATAAAACTAGTAATCGAGGCAGGTATTTTCTTGTGGTTTAAACATGAACGTACTCATTTTTAAGCTTTGATTCAGAAGAAAGCAGCAGATGTTTCCCCTGAGCTTAAAGGGACCTCCATATTTTTTATCGGTAAGCATATCAGTGCATTGAAATCAATGATTTTGGATGTTTGTGACCTAATGTGTCTCTATCCCATTAACATGTTGTGTTTATTTTATGTTATAAAGGTTTGGGTAGCTCTCTTAAGACCAATTTGAGAAAGTTGCTTGATGATGTATTACGATATTACTATTTTAACAGGTACTTGTTTATTCTCTGATAAAATAAAAGGTTTGAAGTAAAATGGTAGCTTTCAAATATTTGCTAAACTCGATATTTATGCACTATCTAGTGATAGTTTGGTGGAAGAAGCTTTAGGTGGTGAATCAGCTGCAAAATCATTTAGAGAAAGCGATGAGAAGGGCTTGCTGTGAGTCTGAGGTGATTGATTGTATTAGACTTCCTTCTTGGTTTCTTGTGTTCCATTGAACGCATGCTCAATTTCTCAGTTCATGTTGTTTGGTTATCTATGCATCAGAACTTTGTGACCCTAACAAATGAATTTCCTTTAACTACTTGTGTTGACATGCTTTTACCATTGAATATAAGGATAAGCATGTTGAAATCCATTAATGATTTGATAAATAAGAATGTAAAGTACTTATGTTTTACACGTCAAATGCTGCAGACTGAAGTACTGAAGCAATTGTCATCCATGGGCCGATTAGTTGTTTGTGCTGGAAATGGGGCAATTCAAAGTTCAACTAATCTGTACGGATTTCAAAGTCGAGGATATTCGAGTTTACTTTTCTTATCTTTATAACATAATTTGCCAAACTCCATCTAATGTTGTCTTGTCTTGACTTGCTCTCAAATTGACATAGGGCATTTTTGAGACATGGGATTTCGTTGTTGGTAGATGTGCCTCTAGACATTGTCGCTAGAGATGTAATTGAAGATCGAGGTCAATTTGCTTTGTTCGAAGTATCTACACCAGGATCTTACCAGAGGTTGGTTCTGTACTATTAAAAGTTTATAAACTTCTATTTTTAATAGATCGTTAAATCTAATGAGAAAAGATGTATATAATGACAATATATGAGTTTTATAAACTATCACTGCGCCATCTACAATTCATATTTAATCTTAGTTGTTGTATAAATCTTTATACTGACACTCAAATCTAATTCCCCAATTGAAAATGTATGTGATAAATGATAGCAGGTTACAAATCAACTAGCTGCTCTATACATCAAACATAAAGATGGATATGCCACAGCTGATGCAGTTATTTCACTTCAAAGTATATAGCTTTCCTGTAGTTATTGTTTAATTTTTCTTTGTTTCTCTACAGAGGGAGGTAGAAGTGACATGAATTGATACTTGTTTTACCATGTCTATCTCAAGTCCTAACATTTTCTATCATTTTACAGAAGTAGCATCTCGGTTGGGTTATGATAACTTGGATGACATTACAAAAGAAGACATGGCTTTGGAGGTTATAAAATTTATTCAAGCATTTTATAGCTTTTTCTTTAAAGAAAATATGGATCAAGGGTGTTTACCCTTGTTAGGTCATTGGTATCTTTTAGCTTTAATTTGAAGCAAGACACAATTATTTTTAACAAGTTGGGATTGTTATTAACTTTTTGATGGGCAAGTGGTTCCACTATCTTGACATGTCCAAAATTGTCCATTTTGACAAATGATGGCTTAAATGTAAAAAAATTTCTTGCTATGTAGCATTTCTCTTCTTATTTTGTTCCACTAATTTCAGGCTCTTGGGGAGATTGAGAAGCTGGCCAAAGTAAAGAAGATGATGGTAGAGGCAGCATGACTATTTTAACCAAACAGGTCTTACTAAATGTAATTTTTGTGGATTGACAAGATGACCTGAATAAAGAAGATTGATAAGAATTTATTAATTTTTGCCTTTATCGGAACAGTTCCTAACATTGCCTTCCTCACTTGATTTGAATTCTTGCTTCTCTTGGCCTGTTTCCTCATTTTCTTTAGAAATTTATTTATGAAAATTTTCATCTATTGGTGGTAGAGTCTTATTTATGCAAATTTTATGTATGGTTGATGATGACAATTGACATGGAGGGGTAACTATAACTGCACCACTCTTGAGAATGGTGGGAGTTATTCTGCAATCATTTTTACAAATAGTCTATCAAAAGAGAATGTTATTTGGTTTTGACCACAAAATTTTGAACTTATAACATGGTCATATAAACATTGTTCTATATTCTGGAGGAGGATATTGTGGTAGTGATAATCCTGAGCTGAACCAGATTGAGATCAGCCTTGAGTCGCCTGAATTGGGTTGAGGATCGGCTTGGGTGGGTATCTAAAAAGGAACTTTAACACACGTAAGTATTTATAGAGAACAATAGATAGTTAGTGGGTATAGAGATGGTGGATCAGAGATATTTCTTACGTTTTTCAACTATTATTTGAGCGATATGCTAGCCGGTACCAAAGTAAGATTTACTGCAATATTGATGAACATCTACTTAATTGGTATTGTCTTTTTAATTCCTATTTTGACATAATTGTTCTTAGAAGGCCAATATTAACTGTGAATTGTCTTCAGACTATGATTGTGGTTATTTCTACTTGCAACTATCCTTAGTGGTCTACCAGTGTATGATTTTGAAGGATGCTTATAAGTCCTATATTTGTATCATGGGTGATCATGTGTCTTAAAACGTGCATGCGTTTATAAAATTTGGTGAAACATGCTTTAACAATGTTTTATCTATTCACTTATCTTTGTAAATTGTGTCCTTATCTTTGTAGATTGTGTCACATGTTGGTCATGTCCTTTGTAAATACTTCCAATTTCAATAGTCTAATGGGCTAACTACATTATATTGCATACCCATATAAGATTAAAGCAAGTTGTTTAAATATTTCATAACAAGGTTATTTGCCTTGTAGCTTGAAGTATGTGTTGAAATCCTGAAAAAAGCTACCTTTTACATTTGGTTGTAAGACTATGTGTATTTTATCCTCCTTGGGATGAATTAAGCGAGAGCCTTGTGTACCAAGTTACTTTGAGATTGATTATATCCTTTCATAATTGTTTGTGCACCTTAAGTGTATTTTTAGATTAGGGATTTTGGAGGAACTGTCTATTAGAATGATAAGGTAAAAACAGTTTGTTATATGTAACTAATGTTACCATGTCTTACCCTTCGACTATTCATTTCTTGAGGTACATTATACTTGCTAAAAATACATGTTAATTTATCATATTCATTTTATATAATCTAATTTGAGAATAGTAATGTATTTTGAATCTTACTCATATTTATAATGAGTAAGCTTGCATGTGCAGTATAGAAAATTTAGAATTAAAGCAGGGGAGTAAGGATTGAGCTCTAAGATATTCTATGATGAAAATAAGGTTTGGCCATCACAATCAGTTCACTACATCTATTTTTGTCAGAACTATCCAAATCATATCATGAAAATATGTCACGTCAATTTAAAAGAATAAACATTCATTATTTTGGTGTTTGCTTCAACGTCATTAATATGAGACATAATTTGGAACAACAAATTTCTGTTCAATTTTTCGGACTCAAATAATGAGTGGTCAATTTTGGTGATGATACTGTGACGAGTTTAAGTTTAGCATATCATTCACCACTCTAATTTTATTAGAGTAATAGGAGAACCCCTTACCCCATCTCACTCTTAAAGATTTGTTGACAAAAACAAAATGTTACATCTTTTTTTACTGTAGTCTAACCAACATCCATGTAATGAACAAGTTTTAGCCAGGATCATTATTAGCTCAAGATTGATTCCACAAGATATTCAAATCACACAAAAAGTAGCTGAATTAGGATTATAATGTCAGTCCTTGACTTGCATCTGTTATTTGGTGATCACTTATATATTTTATAGAATGAAAAGGAGGAAGCATACCTCTGGAACATCTGCACAATATTCAATGGCTTTCAAAACAAGTGACATGCGTGCAGGATAGAGCCAATAAAAAAGGAACCCATATGTTCTACGACTGGTAAAAGGGAATTAGAATAAATTAAAATAAACAAATACTGTAGAGACTAAAATGTATAGGAAAAAGTGCTTTAGTAACAAACCAACAAAGATCTTTGCAAACAGAAAAATTCAGCTTGAATAACCAGTGTGAACCTATTAGTTGCCATTGCCATTCCCCGAAGATCCCGCATCAGCCCGATAAATGCATATTTTACTGCATCTGACTGGAACAATGCATCGGGCGTTGATTCCAATCTGACAAAAACCTTAAGGAGAAAAATCATCAATTGTAAAGCAAATCAGTAAATTGAAAATACTATACTGTAAAAGTTGCATGCATTTTTTGCGGCCATGTTTTATGTTTCTGAACAAGGCATTATGCAAAGAAAGTGCAACATATATCACTGGTCACAAAAGAAACTCTTCAAGAAAGAAGTCTAGATAAGAGAAATAAAACATAAATATTTTAAGCTCAAGAATTTTAAGGTAGAGGTAGTGATTTGTAATTGATCCAGTTGAATGGGTGTATCATTCATTGCCTGTTTTTGTTCAAAAGTAGTTAACAGTATCTTCGGCCTGATGACTCAACTTCTTACAAGTGAAACCACAAAAATAAGAAATCAAACTAAAGCTAAGTTCTTTAAAACTCAAACTTCAATTTCTCTATGTATCCAAAATCAAAACAATCAGAATCACTAGTGGTTGAAGTGTTGAACATAAATTATAATGGTGAGATAAAACTACCAACCTGTAGGAATTGTTCCATTGAAGATTTAAATTTCATTGGGCTATCTTCCATGAACACCAACATGCCAATAGCGTAATACAGTGTTGTTCTGCTGCGAAAACAATCCCAATTTTCTAAAAATGGGAATTGCTCTCTCTGAAAAAGAGAGGGAATTTTGCATTTAGTACTTTGTGGACATACCAAGCAATTATGCATATTCAGTATTTAAATAAATTAAAGAAATCAATTTCTCTAATTGATCAATTACACTTTGACAATTTTGCATACTCCTCTTTGCCCTCACACTTCCAAAATAGTACAGATTTAAGTTCAAGGTTCCAAAGAGCATGCAAACTAAATTAAAAAGCCTAAACGGATGATATGTGGTTGATATACTCTCCTTACGGGTTTCTACCGTCTCCTCCACGCATGTTCATTCCTAAGGAGTGATTCTACCATATTTTTTTTACAATAAGAACTACTTCAACTCTCTCCCTAATACATTCATTTCTAATCTTATCTTATCTATTGTGTTCACTCATCCAACACAACATTGTCATCTCTGTTACACAGAGTTTACTCTCCTATTAAAATTTTATCACCCAACATTTAGTCCCGTACTCCCATATAACATTGCATGTATAGTCGTGCGATAAAATTCCTCCTTAAGCTTGAGTGATAAATTCTTATTACATATAACACTTGAAATGCTCCATCATTTCTTTCAAGATGATGCTGAAGTAGCCCTCCACTTGAGATACCCACCGAAGATGACACTTCAACATATGTGTTGTCAACATTTGGATTATATCCTCCATGCATGCTACCTCAAATTTCCTTCTCCCACTTTGGACCCTCACTGCTGACTCCAATTTCTCTGCATTTGCCTATCATCTTGGAAGCATGTATTCCATCCAACCTCACTTCCATGCTCTCCAAGCAATTCTCCTTTCTTGCAGGTACTGTCCATAGGCTACCTAAAACGATAGATCTGATTCCAATTGAAACGAATCATGGGAGAACCACACTACACGAGCCACCCACCCATTGTGGTTGGATGCCCAAGGCCCCATATAAAGGTATAAACCCCATACTCGAACCCCACATTCAATTAGGATCATGTCTCAAACCTTGCAATCAAGTATTGATAAGAAATGTATAAGGGTGATTCAGTGCACATGGTTCCTATCTGGGAGGGTATATGTACACAACTTTATCTCAGCTTTGAACCCATGACTTCCGGTCACAAGGCGACAAAATTATCATTACATCTAGGCATCCTAACATTGTTGTTTTGATAAGCAAAATTTTTAAAGTAGGGGGGGAGAGCGCAGCTGTCGAGGTTTGAATCCAAATGCTCACACTTATGTCATGCAACTCTAGCAACTGAGCTATCTCTTGAAAACCTCCGAACATGTTTTGTAATCACCAAAATAATTCACGGACCTAATAGATCATTATCTTCCTAATCATGTATCTATAGTCTAAAATTTTAGTCTAAAATTTTAAAAGAAGACATGCACAACAACACAAAATTTAACGAACCATATTTGTTAATATATACGTCTACCCATTGAAAGTATGATGTTCTACATGGAAGTGAAAGTTGACTCTCATCATAATGGTTTAGAGAGAGCTTACATTCAGATTTGAAATTATATGTTTAATAGTGTCCAACTTAAAGAGCAACTTAGCTGTCACGTATCTACACAAAAAATTAAAAATCAACAAAGTAAATAGAAATCAAGAACAAAAGGTAGATCATAAATGAAAATACTCCAAGGAGGTTGAGATGGAACAAGACTAACCCAGATGCCATCTCCAAAAGGAGACTTATGGTTTGATCAATAACCTCTTTGCACTGCAAATAAAGATTCTCATATTAAAAACTAAATTATAATAGCAATGCAAGAAATATGAATTGTACAATCCGAATCACCTTTGTGTAGGACTTAAGATTGGTAGCTATCTTTCCCACGATAGCATTCAATAGTAGCGTATGGTCATGGAGTCCAAGTTCAGATAACCGGGCATATAGCTGTTGCATCAGTCCAAAAAAGCAAGAAATGACCATCACTGAGCCTTCTATTTAAAACTTGAAAGGAGTAGCTTCCAATCCACATACCTTGGAAGAAAGAACAGACTGGTCACCTATATAACACCTTCTAAGATAATCTAAAAAAGTGAGTATAGCACGATCAAGTCTTTGCTTGCTCACATCTCCATACCTCTGAGCATGTCCAAGGGCAAATGTAAATATTAAAATACCAATCAAAGAATAAGATTACATGTTAGTAGGCTCAACAAGGAAGGAAGCTATATAGTAAAAACTAACTACAACATCTTCTTATTCTCGTCAATAAGATAAACGAGCAGGTGATTGGTGCTTAATCCAGTTCTTCACCCGACCAACTTTGGGATGTAACTCAGCATGTTGGGGGGATATCAATCATCATCATCAAATGTATCGAAAAGACAAAGCATCAAAGATCTCATTTGACATTAATGAGCTTATTTAGCAATTGTTAAGTCAAACTCCATCCTGAAATCTACCTCATATGAGGAAGATTGCTAAGCTATTATAAATGGCCGTAGGCTTGTATTCTCAAATGATGTGAGATTTATATACTTAACACACAGTCACAACTAGAAATGAACATCTGGTGCACAAAATTTAATGGCTATTCTGGGGGCAGACTATGATACCATATTAGAATCCAAGATTGAGAGTCAGACAGATAACATTTTCTAACAGTGGAGTAAATCTGGTCAGAAGCAGATCAGATCAGAAATGACATAATGTTAAATGATGAATTAGAGCCCAAAAAAATGAACAAAAAAATCACGTTACCTTCATACAATAGATAAATACCCATGCATTATGCAGAAAATATAACTGTAAAAATCAATACTATAGGACAGATCATGTTGCCCTTGTAACATTTTAAGATCGACAATCTTATCCGTCAATGAAAACATACCCTACTGTGTAACCCAGTGTCAAAAATATAAATCAACTGCAGAGTACGCGCTGCAAGCTCTGCATCAAGTATCTCATTAGATTCTCCACTGTAGATTGGAAATAAAAGAAAACTGATTAATTACTGTCCAAAAGTGCATAGTTTCCACTAATCGTAATTCAAGCAATTACCCAAAATTAGACGTTTGCTTTGCCTTGAGAATTGCAGCAACTATGTGTACGAACCAAGCAAGTTTGGTTTCTGTTACAGAGAGCCCATAACTGTCTGCAGGGATTTGACGATTAGCTTCCTCCTACACATAAAATTAATTAATATTAGCTAATATGTATAATACAGAACAAGAAGATTTTGAGATTTGTACAACAAAATTGAAGTGTTTGATAAAGAACTACTAAAGAATACCATATAGGCTTGTATCATGGGCTCCATTATCTTGATCAAATATGAACTGCAACTTTCATACTGAGATTTTGGGGATTAAAAAATGTTAAATCTAAGATAATTATTTGAAAATTATTTATTATATTAAAAGAAAAAGAGACTTTTACAGAGATCCTTAGAAGCATAGAAAAGGCATGAACCTGTAATTTACAGAGATGAGGAAAAAATTCAAGCTGATCCTGAAGTGCTTCCACATTGTCAAGGGGGTTTTCACCAATTTCATCTGATAGCTCAGACTGCAGTAAATGGTTGATTGAAGAATAAAATGAAGATAATATTCAACTCAAATTAACCATGCTCGTAAGGAGTATAAAAAGTTGAAATAGAGGGAGTAGTTTAATCCTTTTTGTGAAAACATAGGCTTTTATAATACCCAATAATAAGGTTGACAAGTATTAAATAAATAGTGAAGTAGAATAAAACATAAAAGATAATTGATTTGAAGGAAGAAGTGAATGGAGAATGCAATAACATGATTGAATGAAATGAAGAACACATCAACTTCACATTCATTTATCACTCTTTCTCTTCAACTTCACATTTCATCCTTTCCACTTTCACCTTTCCAACAACTCATCACACATTGCGTCATACCCCTATCTCCATTAATTGCTCATCTATTCCTAGTAAGCTCCCTTCTTTATTCTCTTTATCATATCGTTCGGTCTATGTAACCGACTCTACGTAGTCCGATAAATGTTTGGTTATTGTTGTTGTTTTATCTTTCCACCCTTAATTATTTATGACCTTCCTTGAGTTTTAGCTTAACAACAACTTTATATGTACATTTAAATTCTAATGCAACATATAGCGTCCATTTGCAAGTTGAATTTTAGAAGGAAAGAAAGGAGACTAAAAGGTTTCAAAGTTATGAAACATTCTTGTAAAATGGCTCTGAATTTGAAGTCTCCCCTTTCAAATCCTAACTCGTATATAGACGAGTTGGGTTTGAGAGGAGAGGGAAGAGAAAATGAAGGCTTGCAAACCACGAAATATATTTCTGAGATGACTCTGAAGTTTTCCCTTTCTATTCTTTTTTTCTCCGAAACTCAACTCACAAATGGACCGTTAGCTTTCGTAGGAAGGTGTAGGTTATAGAAGGTGTAGGATTTAGATGTAAATATAAGGTTGTTGTTAGACTATGAATCTCTTGTTTCAAATATTACAACAACCTTTTATGTTCTCATTTCCCCAAATGGAGTGGCACTCGAATTACAGTGTTCTTTTCTAAAAGGGAGGTGAGTGTAACAACATGAAGGGTATTCACTTCTGAGTATGTTATTTTGTGATTATTGGAGAAAATATATCAACTAAAAAACTGAACAAACTAAGTGTAGTGTCACTTGGAATCAAATGACATAGAGTTTTAAGTGGTAATGTAGAACTTGAGTTTTGGGTGCTTATTGTGTATTTTTTTATAAATTTGATTCCCCTTTAGCTTCAGTGACTAAGGTTGCTGCTGCGGATGATTCATCTCTTGCGGTGAAGGTGAGATCTCAATCCCTTCTTGTTAAATTCATATGCATAGATTGAATTACTATTTACTGATCCAAATGTAGTGTGAAGAATCCATTTTTCTTGAATGATTCACATGTTATTATCACCCGTCATAAAACTAGTAATCGAGGCAGGTATTTTCTTGTGGTTTAAACATGAACGTACTCATTTTTAAGCTTTGATTCAGAAGAAAGCAGCAGATGTTTCCCCTGAGCTTAAAGGGACCTCCATATTTCTGATCGGTAAGATTAGCAGTGCATTGAAATGGTTGATTCTGGATGTTTGTGGCCTAATGCGTCTCTATCCCATTAACATGCTGTGTTTATTTTATGTTATAAAGGTTTAGGTAGCTCTCTTAAGACCGATTTGGGGAAGTTGCTTGCTGATGTATTAAGATATTACTATTTTGACAGGTACTTGTTTATTCTCTGATAAAACAAAAGGTTTGAAGTAAAATGGTAGCTTTCAAATATTTGCTAAACTCGATATTTATGCACTATCCAGTGATAGTTTGGTGGAAGAAGCTTTAGGTGGTGCATCAGCTGCAAAAGCATTTAGAGAAAGCGACGAGAAGGGCTTCTGTGAGTCTGAGGTGATTGATTATATTAGACTTCGTTCTTGGTTTCTTGTGTTCCATTGAACGCATGCTCAATTTCTCAATTCATGTTCTTTGGTTATCTATGCATCAGAACTCGGTGACCCTAACAAATGAATTTCCTTTAACTACCTGGGTTGGCATGCTTTTACCATTGAATATAAGGATAAGCATGCTGAAATCCACCAGTGATTTGATAAATAAGGATGTAAAGCACTTATGTTTTACATGTCAAATGCTGCAGACTGAAGTACTGAAACAATTGTCATCCATGGGCCGATTAGTTGTTTGTGCTGGAAATGGCGCAGTTCAAAGTTCAACTAATCTGTACGGATTTCAAAGTGGAGGATATTCAGAGTTTACTTTTCTTTTCTTTATTACATAATTGGCCAAACTCCATGTAATGTTGTCTTGACATGCTCTCAAATTGACATAGGGCACTTTTGAGACATGGGATTTCGTTGTTGGTAGATGTGCCTCTAGACATTGTGGCTAGAGATGTAGTTGAAGACCGAGGTTATTTTGCTTCATTCGAAGTATCTACACCAGGATCTTACCCAGAGGTTGGTTCCGTACTATTAAAAGTTTATAAACTTCTATTTTTAATAGATCATTAAATCTAATGAGAAAATATGTGTATATATTGACAATATGAGTTTTTTACACTATCACTGCACCGTCTACCATTCATATTTAATCTTAGTTATTGTATAAATCTTTATACTGAAAGTGCATAGATATTACACTCAAATCTAATTCCCCAATTGAAAATGTATGTGATAAATGATAGCAGGTAACAAATCAACTAGCTGCTCTATACATCAAACATAAAGATGGATATGTCACAGCTGATGCAGTTATTTCACTTCAAAGTATATAACTTTTCTTGTTGTTTAATTTTTCTTTGTTTCTCTGCAGAGGGAGGTAGAAATGACATGAATTGATACTTGTTTTACCATGTCTATCTCAAGTCCTAACATTTTCTATCATTTTACAGAAGTAGCATCTCGGTTGGGTTATGATAACTTGGATGACATTACAAAAGAAGACATGGCTTTGGAGGTTATAAAATTTATTAAAGCATTTTATAGCTTCTTCTTTAAAGAAAATATGTATCAAGGGTGCCTACCCTTGTTAGGTCATTGGTATCTTATAGCTTTAATTTGAAGCAAGACACAGTTATTTTTAACAAGTTGGCATTGTTATTAACTCTTTAATGGGCAAGTGGTTCCACTATTTTGACCTGTCCAAAATTGACCATTTTGACAAATTATGGCTTAAATGTACAAAATTTTCTTGCTATGTAGCATTACTCTTCTTATTTTGTTCCACTAATTTCAGGCTCTTGGGGAGATTGAGAAGCTGACCAGAGTAAAGAAGATGATGGCAGAAGCAGCAAGACCATTTTAACCAAACAGGTCTTACTAGATGTAATTCTTGGGAGATTGGAAAGATGACCCGAGTAAATAAGATTGATAAGGATTTATTATACCAAATATATATTTTTTTTTACTTTATCAGAACAGCTTCCAACATTGCCTTCCTCATGTGATTTTAACTCTTGCTTCTCTTGGCTTGCTTCCTCATTTTTTTTAGAAATTTATTTATGAAAATTTTCATCTTTTGGTGGTAGTCTTATTTATGCAATTTTTTTGTATGGTTGAATGATGACATGAAGGGATAACTATAACTGCACCACTCTTCATAATGGTGGGAGTCATTCTACAATCATTTTTACAAATAGTCTATCAAAAGAGAATGTTATTTGGTTTTGACCACAAAATTTTGAAATTATAACATGGTCAGATAAAATAATTTAGTCTACTATAAACATTATTCTACAGTCTGGAGGGAGGATATTGTGGTAGTGATAATCCTGAGCTGAACCAGATTGAGAATCATCCTTGAGTCGCCTGAATTGGGTTGAATCGGGTTGAGGATCGGCTTGGGTGGGTATCTAAAAAGGAACTCTAACACACGTAAGTATTTATAGAGGACAAGGGATAGTTAGTGGGTATAGAGATGATGGATCAGAGATATTTCTTACGTTTTGCCACTATCATTTGAGCGATATGCCAGCGGGTACCAAAATAAGATTTACTGCAATATTGATGAACATCTACTTAATTGGTATTGTCTTTTTAATTCCTATTTTGACATAATTGTTCTTAGAAGGCCAATAGTAACTGTGAATTGTCTTCAGACTATAATTATGGTTATTTCTACTTGTAACTATCCTTAGTGGTCTACTAGTGTCTGATTTCGAAGGATGCTTATAAGTCCTATATTTGTGTCGTGAGTGATCATGTGTCTTAAAACGTGCATGCGTTTATAAAATTTGGTGAAATATGCTTTAACAATGTTTTATCTATTCACTTATCTTTGTAAATTGTGTCCTTATCTTTGTATATTGTGTCACATGTTGGTCATGCCCTTTGTAAATGCTTCCAATTTCAATAGTCTAATGGGCTAACTACATTCCACTACATACCCATATAAGATTAATGCAAGTTGTTTATATATTTCATAACAAGGTTATTTGAAATCCTTAAAAAAGCTCCCTTTTACATTTGGTTTTAAGACTATGTGTATTTTACCCTCCTCGGGACGAATTAAGCGAGAGTCTTGTGTATTAAACTACTTCGAGATTGATTATCACCTTTCATAATTGTTTGTGCACCTCTAGGGTATCTTTAGATTAGGGGTTTTAGGGGAACTGTCTATTAGAATGATAAGGTAAAAACAGTTTGTTATATGTAACTAATGTTACCATGTCTTACCCTTCAACTATTCATTTCTTGATGTACAGTATACTTGCTAAAAATACATGTTAATTTATTATATTCCTTTTATATAATCTAATTTGAGAATAGTAATGTATTTTGAATCTTACTCATATTTATAATGGGTAAGCTTTCATGTGCAGTATAGAAAATTTAGAATTAAAGCATGGGAGTAAGGATTGAGCTATAAGATATTCTATGATAAAAATAAGGTTTGGCCATCACAATCAGTTAATTGCATCTATTTTTGTCAGAACAACCCAAATCATATCACAAACTAAGGAAAATATGTTGTCTCAATTAGAAAAGCTAAACATTCATTATTTTTGTGTTTGCTTCAACGTCATTAATATGAGACATGATTTGGAACAACAAATCTCTGTTCATTTTTTCGGACTCAAATAATGAGCGGTCAATTTTGGTGATGATACTCTGACGAGATTAAGTTTACCATATCATTCCCCACTCCAATTTTATTCGAGATATACGAGAACCCTTTACCCCATCTCGCTTGACAAAAACAAAATGTTGCATCTTCCTTTTTGACTGTAGTCTAATCAACATCATTGTAATGACAAATTTTAGCCAGGATCATTATTAGAACATGCCCTGTTTCTTGACATAGTCACAGCATTGCGCTTTTTCTGAAACTAAAGCAACCCATATACCAATGAACTCAACCGTTTAAGGCTTTGTAATGTAACAACAAAGACAGTGATGTATGAAGCATTACCAACTTGTATCATATTCCGCTGAGCGACAGACACTTCATCGGAGGGGCAGCTATACACCCAAAGAATGATTAGTTTAAACCAAAAAAGATATTGTCAATTGAATCATCTGCTACAACAACATACCTATGATTTACAATTTCCCTTCAAATTCCACAATTTTTCAGTTAGTTAAACTTTAAGAGGAGATAGAAAAAAGGGTAAATGCTATTCCACAAAGGCCTTCTCCTCAGCCTAATTTGATTTCAACAAATCTGTTTTACTATGTCATATTTCATGCTATATCCTCCCCTTGCTTTTTCTTCTTTCTATCTAAGGTAATGTCAACATACCAGTAGATTATTTACCAAACCAGTAAAACCCACTATCCAAATTGAAAAACAGAACTATGGTAGTGATTTACAGGACAAAAAGTCAGATGCCAAGTCTATGTATAAGGAAAAATAGCAGCATATACCATATGGTCTCATTTGCTTCAAAAAATTATTCGGCCTGGTTGATTTTATTTAGCACAAAACTCAGACTTGAATCTGGTAAGGCTCTTGGAGAATTTGTCCCTATTCTTTGCATCCAAACTGAGTGTCACATCCTCCATAAGCTTGTCAAAGCACAATGAAAGTCGCTGGTGTTGGTCTACTCGCTGCACAATAAATTCAACGAATATTTCAACTTTAAATTTAAAGCTTGAAATCAATGTTACTTAAATTGGAAGTAGAAGATTCAGAATTGGGTAAAGATCATGCCACTGTAATACACTCATGAAACTGCCTATTCTTCTTTTTTGCCGCATCAGTACCAGCAGGCAGTGCCAGCAGGGTTGAGAAGTGATTATATGCATGGCCTATATATATAGCTGTGGACTTAAGAAGCCAAATGCTCTAAAATTATGCATTAATTGCAATTGGTTTTATTTAATTAAATATAATGTAGATTTGTTACATTAAAAGATCAATTTATAATAATTATGAGATCATACACAAGACATGCCAAGAACGCTGTAGATGATGGGAGAACATAGTACTGATCTAAGTAAATAGCATCTGCAATGTAGTTTATAATCTACTTACATATGAAGCCAAGATTTGAGCCTTCATATTTGTGAACATCTGCAAGAAAAGTAGCAAGTTAATATGGAATTACACACTTAACTGTCCTATTTGTATTTAGGTCAAGTACTAGTGTTATGCTATTGCTGAAATAGTATAAATTTAATGGCATACAAAACAATAACATAATAGGGAAGAGATACTTTTCAGATGTTACAATAGTCTCCCTCAAAAGCTAAAGCTTAATGAGCTAGCTAAAAAAAACATATTAATAATAATTAACTAAAAGTATAATGTGCCAAACAATGCGATTGTTAAATATATAAAACAATTCATGTGCCTTCACCCAACAGCTTAAGCTTTTGGAGAAGATGATTCTTGATATGGTATTAGAGCCTATATGACCATGTGGTCAGGAGTTCGATCTTTATTGTCCCGATTCTTCTAAATAAATAAAAGAAGTTAATTTCAGCACAATGCATGATGGGCCTATGCATAGTCCACACTTCAAGCCGAAGGGCTATAGCATGAGGGGGCGTGTCACATATATAAAACCATTTATTCATGTCTTCACCCAACAGCTTAAGCTGTTGAGAGATGATTATTGACAATGACAATAGCAGGTGACTACATCTGCGACAGAGACAAAGGTGAAATTGCATCTAGGATGGACATGTGGCCCACTTATCTGGTAAAAACCATAGTCTGCCATTTGGGGAAAAACCATGACAAACGGGAGGTCGTGCAGTTGGGACAAAGACTAAGATAGGGCAGATGTGAATCATAACAAAATAAGTCACTGTCAAAATGATCATCAACAAGATGAGAATACGCCACTGATATGATTCATAGTGCCATCATATTGAAGATATTCATTTTCACATCCTCCTACTCAGCCATAAGAAATTTTTTTGGGTATGTTCCATATTGTTAAAATGCACGCAAAATAAACGCTAAAATGTAATTAGGTCAATAGCTTTTGAATCAGTAATGGAGATTATATGTTTCGAATAGCATTAACAATAAGGATATAAGATTTTAACTTATGAAACAAAATGAACACACACAAAAGTGAATGGTAACAACAATGGAAATATAAAATCAGTACCTCTTCACTAATTAGTATCAAACTCAAAATTGCTCTGCCAAGTCTCCACTGATTGCCACGGTCCTCCAATATAACATCCTCAAATAAGGTTTTCAATGTCTGAGAATAATAATTTTATACAATAAGATTAAGATATGCTTAATAAAATAAGATAGAACACCGATACAATATCCCTACTTAGTAATAAAAACAGTTGGGTTGAGTTAACTTCTAACAAATCAAATTAGTTGTCAGCACATGGATTTCCCTACTTCAAGTAGTCTAAATTATAAGGAAAATAATGATGCATCTTAGCAGCAACCAGTCACAAACTTACTCCAGAAAATATCCCAGGGTAATCAGACATGAGTCGAGCTACATTATGAGCAGCAGGTGAGACAGGTGACTCTCCAACAGTAATATGCATGAAATAAAATGTAGCCAAGCTGTCAATAGTAGCGGCACACTACAAAGGAGAACAAAATTTATGGTGAGAGTACATAAACAACACATAATAAATTGTGCATAGCTCCCCAATTCAGAAGCCTAGAAAAATTGTTTTTGCACCCATGTTCCTTGGTTTCACACCCATCCATGTTTTTGGATAAGCCAATCAAAAAGGATTTCTTAAATTTTTGGATAAGGCATGAACCTGAAATTTACAGAGATGAGGAAAGAATTCAAGCTGATCCTGAAGTGCTTCCACATTGTCAAGGGGGTTTTCACCAATTTCATCTGATAGCTCAGACTGCAGTAAATGGTTGATTGAAGAATAAAATGAAGATAATATTGAACTCGAATTATCCATGCTCGTAAGGAGTATAAAGGCACCTGACTTGCAATGAATCAAATCTTAAAGATACAAAACAGAGAAGTCACTGATCTAGACCACAAATTTAGAAGGTAGAAAATACTGCTTCCAGCCCACTGAAGAAAGAAACATATAAGTATTAATCATTTATTCTTTATTTGTAATCCACAGACATTTTTTCAATATAGGAAGATTTGTAGATAACAAGGGAACAAAACAGCAGGAAAAGTAATCCCCCGAAAACTGAGAAACAGGTTGAAGAAATTAATTAAATGAAATATAATCAGTAAACATATCTCCAATTGCTCAGAGGACCTGACATACAAATCCTATCTTTTTCACTGTACGAAATGCAATGGGTCCTTTATTGATTTTATCATAATAACCATGTAGAGAACATCCTATAGAAAACATTGAAATGTCACAGAAACATACCTTCCAAGAATGCAAAGATTTCAATGTGAATTCAGCTACTAAGTGTATCCAATCACTATAACCTTCAGCACTCACAAGTTCTGACAACTGCAGCAGAAATCACAATATGGGATTATAAGAGAGTTGCCTACATTGACTCATGACAAAGATGTTATGGTTAAGATAGTTGTTCATAATTTCATATTAAAGTGAACTATGACTATGCAAGAAAGGCTGGAAAGTGAGCAGTCAAGAGGAATGTGATGCACAATTGCCTTATCCCTTTTTATTCGAATGAAGAAATGTTACTAGAAAGAAAGTACAACAATCAGTACAGAATCACATGAAAATATTAAGGGAAAAAAATGCAGCGAACCTATGCTGTCTCTAAGAGAACCAGAGTTGGAAACTCACAAAACAACGATGAGTACAGAACCAAAGAGAAGCTATTGAAAATGATGTGTGCCAAGCCAAGCCAAGCCCTTGGAGCTTTAGGGTTTAGGGTTTAAACCATAAATTCCTTTGTTCAATATACATACAAAGGACATTTCACCATGCTCAAATCCATGTGGTTAGTCTGATAACACCGGTAAAAGAATGCACAAAAGAAGAAGAAGATCTGAACAAAATCGATCTGGAATCAATTGAATTCCGGATACTAATACCACTTTATTGATTGCAAGATTAGAAGAAAACAATGAAGAACCCTAATTGATTCCCTGAATTAATTACACACTACAAGATTGATTCCCTGAATCAAATCCCTTCCTACTCAATACTTCCAAAACTAAACTTCTCTAAAACTAGCTCTTTATTTATAGCCTAACTAACAACTAACTACTAGGGGTATTTTTGGAATCTTTTAACAACTTTCCTATTTCCCCTTCTATATACATTTTCAATATTAGGCTTTGGCTCTGGCCTAACCCTATCATAGTCCATGTAGACCTCTTTCTTATGCCCATTTAAGGCATTGTTAACATCTAAATGTTGAATATCCTACTTGTAAGTAATTGGTAGTAAGAACCACTTTAATTGTAACTACCACAACAACTGAGAGAAGGAAGGATGAAGAAGAGAAGGAAGGACATTAGGAAAGAGTGGACAACTGAGGTGATAGAACCAACAGGATCAGATTGAGAAGTGATGAAGGGAAGTTTAAATTCATATTGTACCGGTATTGGTACTGATTTTCTGGTTGAACCAACTGGTAAAGTATAATATTTATAACTATGATATGACATCTCTAGAAATTTAGACCTTCCACTAGCTGTGATAACACCGGTACAGGAATCACAGAAAATGAAGAAGAAAGATTTCACAATCGATTCGGAATCAATTCGATTCCAAATACTAATACGTCGTTTATTGCTTGA
Organism: Lupinus angustifolius; assembly: GCF_001865875.1. Lineage (NCBI taxonomy): Eukaryota > Viridiplantae > Streptophyta > Magnoliopsida > Fabales > Fabaceae > Lupinus > Lupinus angustifolius. Next base: position 6,766,106 of record NC_032020.1, read on the forward strand.
AGAATGGAGAAGATTACAAGATGAACCCTAATTGATTCCCCGAATCAATTACACGTTACAAGATTAATTCCCTGAAACAATCCCTCTCCTCTACTCAATTCTCAAAAACTACATACAATAACCCTCTATCACCTATTTATAGTTTCTGCCCCAAACTTCCTACACTGCTTCCGCAGTTACAGCAACACTGCTTTGGCAGTTATAGTTGCCACGTCACGCTACCACGTGGCCTCCTATGATACACCCTAGTGATGGGTGGTCTCCCCCGCATCCTATCAATACCCCCTTCCAAAAGACTCAACTTGTCCTCAATGGCAAATTGAGGAAAAGCTTCTTGCATTTGAGCCGCTGACTCCCAAGAATTTTCACACTCCAGCAAACCTTCCCACTGCGCCAACACCTCAACATCTCCATTCTGATCAACGCGGTGTTGTAGGATTGCCGTCGGCTGCACTTTCAATTCCAACTCCTCGGACAACATCAACGGAAGAGGTTGAGACTGTTGAGCTGGTTTCAAAGCTTTTTTCAACAAAGAAACATGGAACACGGGGTGGACCCGCGTATGCTCAAGCAATGCCAACCGGTAAGCTACCGGTCCAATGCGTTCCAAGACTTCGTAAGGGCCATAAAACTTAGCCGAAGGTCTGGAAGCTAGAGTCTTCAACTTGTAAGGTTGCAGTTTCAGGAATACCCAATCTCCAACCTCAAACTCAACCTCTCATCTATGTTTATCGGCCTGAGCCTTCATCAAATCTTGGGCACGTAACAGATTCTGCCTCAATTCTTGAATAACCTCATCTTAAGCAACCAAGAGCTGATTTACTTTCTCAACCTTTGACGTAAAAGTAAACCCCTTAATCAAGGTCGAAGGATCCCTCCCATACAATACCTTGAAAGGAGTCATACCTACAGAAATGTTATAAGTAGTGTTAAACCAAAATTCTGCCCATGAAAGCCATTCAACCCACTTCTTCGGCTTAGGCCCTGCAAAACCTAGATTACCTTCCTCCACTTAGGTACTTGCTGAACCTCTTGGAACCAACCCTCGGCATCTCCAACATTAATCACTGAGAGTGCCGAATAATAGGCCTTCCTTGATAACGCATCGGCCATAGAATTCTGCTTCCCGGGTTTGAACTGAATCTCAAAATCCAACCCAATGAGCTTTACCGCCCATTTAAACTATTCCTCACTGAAAAGCCTCTGATCTGTAAGGAATTTCAAACTCTATTGGTCCGTTTTAATGACAAAGTGGCGACCTATCAATTAGTGCTTCCACTTCTGCACGGCCTGAACCAACGCCATCAATTCTCGTTCATAAACTGATTTCTGCTGGGATCTCCCTGATAACCCCTTACTCTAGAAAGCTAAAGGGCGACCTTCTTGCATCAACACGACCCCAATTCCCTTACTGGAAGCAGCAATGTCTAACACAAAGGTCTTCGAGAAGTCGGGCACGACCAACATCGGTAAATTGACCATGGCCGCCTTGAGGGTTGAAAGGCCTGAGTGGCTTCTTCGGCCCACACGAAGTTATCTTTTTTCAATAAATCTGTGAGAGGTTTGACAATTCGCCTATACCCTTGCACAAACCTACGGTAATAACCTATGAGGCTCAAAAATCCCCTTAAACTCTTTACATCACGGGGTATTGGCCAAGAACTCATAGTGGCCACTTTAGACTCATCCACGGCCACTCCAGAATGAGAGATAATATGGCCCAAATATTCTAAACTGGGTTTAGCAAAACTGCATTTTTTCTTGTTGACCTTCAACGAATGGACCTGCAACGCGGTCAGCACCTCCCTCAACTGCTTTTCGTGAGATTCCTCATCGGGACTGTAAACTAGAATATCATCGAAAAAGACCAATGCAAACCTCCACAAGTAGGGTCGTAATACCTCGTTCATGAGAGCTTGAAAGGTCGAAGGTGCATCCGTGAGGCCGAAAGGCATCACAACAAACTCATAATGACCTTCATGCGTTCGAAAAACAGTCTTCTCCACGTCCTCACTCCGCATCTGAATCTGATGATACCTGGATTTCAAATCTAATTTGGTGAAAACTGTGGCCCCTCCAATCTCATCCAATAATTCCTCAATAATCGGGATAGGGAATTTATTTGGAATGGTCACCTTATTTAGGGCCCGATAATCGTCACAGAACCTCCAACCCCCATCCTTCTTTTTCACCAAAATGATAGGACTAAAATAAGGACTGATGCTATGCTGAATAACCCCTGACCCCAACATCTCCCTAACTAGGCCTTCGATCTCTGTTTTCTGATAGTGAGGATATTTGTATGGCCTAATATTAGGGATAATTGCCCCCTCAATCAAATGTATGGCATGATCCTGCCTTCGTACCAGTGGTAAACCTGTAGGATCTGTGAATACCTCTTCAAAATCCTCGAGCACATGCAACATACGGATCAGAGTGCTCTCAACCTCTTCCTTTCTCGGACCTGATGATTCACAATGCATGACCAACCCTTCACCCTCTACTTGAATGACTTGCAACAAAGCACCATATGAAACCTCGGTTTTGGCCAAGGTTGGGTTTCCGGTAATACGGATTGACTTCTGACCTTGGTTGATCGTGAGCTCCAATTTACCAAAATCAGCTTGGACCTCACCTAATCCAGATAGCCACTCCAAACCCAACACCAGATCAACCCCCCGAAGCTGCTCTGCTTCCATTCCCTCATTGGTTTTGATTCCACCATTACCGTTCTGGAATACGGGTTTGTTCTCTGGTTTCCTCCGGTATGGCTTGCATACCCAAACGAGCCCCTCATACTCAATATTGCATTCTTCTGCTCAATCAATAACACCTTTTGGATTACATCGGATAAGGATTGTAACTCATACAACTTCACCTCAGCTCGAAGCTCTTCTTTCAACCCATTCAGAAAGATCCCCCTAGTGAATTCCTGATCGATGGTTCTCATAGCCCCAACATACTTCTCGAAGTCCTCAACAAATTCTTTAACGAACCCGGTTTGTTAGAGGGCGAGTAACTGCTTAAATGGATTCTGAATCATCGAAGGTTGGAATCTTCTAACCACTGCAATCTTGAATCCTTCCCAATTCGGCCTTGGGTTGCACTTTTCTCAGCAATGGTACCAACTCAATGCCTTCCCTTTGAGTGCCATAACCGTGGCCTGCATTTTCTCCCCTTCTATAAGCTCCTTCAACTGGAAATACCTCTCCAATCGATGAGTCCATCCATACACATCTTCGCCAGAGAAGATTGGAATTTCCAATTTCCTCCATGTTTCCCGCCTAAACTCTCCTCCACCGTGAATGCCTTCCCGGAAATCGTTTCTGCCACGAGCACCACCACGGAACTCATTCTCATCTTGAACCTCTGCACGGAACTCATCACCACCACGGAGACCACCACGGAACTCATTCCTCATCCTCATTCTCATCCTATCCTCATCCTCATCCAAAACTCATCCTCATTCTCATCCTCATCCTATACTCATCCTCATCCTCATCCTATACTCATCCTCTTCCTCCTATTATCCTCGTCCTCATCCTCATCCTATCCTCATCATTATCCTCCAAATAATCGTCATCCTATCCCCATCCTCATCCTCATCCTATCGTCATTTTCATCCACATCCTCATCCTCATCCTCATCTTATTCTCATCCTCATCCTCATCATATCCTCATCCTCATCCTCATCCTACCATCGTCCTCATCCTCATCCTATCCTCATCCTCATCCTTATCCTATCCTCATCCTCAAGCTCATCCTCATCTTATCCTCATCCTCATCATATCCTCATCCTCGTCCCTATCCCCATCCTCATCCTATCCTCATCCTCATCCTATCCTCATCCTCATCCTATCCTCATCTTCATCCTCAAGCTATCCTCATCCTCATTATGATACTCATCCTCATCATTTTCCTCATCCTATCCTCGTCCTCATCATCATCTTATCCTCATCCTCATCCTATTCCCATCCTCATCCAATCCTCATCCTCATCCTCGTCCTCATTATATCCGCATCCTCATTCTATCCTCATCCTCATCATATCCTCATCCTCATCGTCATCCTGATCATTTACTCATCCTCATTCTCATCCTATCCTCGTCCACATCCTCATCCTATCCTCATCCTCAGCCTCATCCTCATCCTATCCTCGTCCTCATGCTCAACGTCATCCTCATCCGCATCCTATCCTCATCCTCATCCTATCCACATCCTCATCCTCAAGCTATCCTCATCCTCATCCTCATTCTCATCCTCATCCTCATTCTAATCCTCATCCTCATCCTCATCCTATCCTCGTCCTCACCGTCATCCTATCATCATCCTCATCATATTCTCATCCTCATCCTCATCCTCATCCTATCCTAATCCTCATCTAAAACTCATCCTCATCCTCATCTTCCTCCTACCCTCATCCTCATCTTCATCCTATTCTCATCCTCATCCTATCCTCATCCTCAACCTCATTCTATCCTCATCCTCATCCTCATCCTATCCTCCTCTTATCCTCATCCTCATCCTAATCCTTACCCTCATCCTATACTCATCCTCATCCGATCTTCATCCTCATCCTCATCCTATACTCATCCTCATCCTCATCCTACACTCATCCTTATCCTCATCCTCTTCCCCATCCTATCCTCGTCCACATCATCGTACTATCCTCTTCGTTATCCTCCTACTCATCGTCATCCTATCCTCATCCTCATCCTCATCATATCCTCATCCTCATCATATCCTCATCCTATTCTCATCCTCGTCCTCATCCTATCCTCGTTCTCATCCTCATCCAATCCTCGTCCTCATACTCATCCTATCCTCGTCCTCATCCTCATCCAGTCCTCGTCCTCATCCTCATCCTATCCTCGTCCTTATCCTCATCCTATCCTCGTCCTCATCCTCAGCATCATCCTTATCCGCATCCTCATCCTATCCTCATCCTCAGCCTCGGCCTCTTCCTCATCCTCATACTCAACCTCATCCTCATCCACATCCTCATCCTATCCTCATCGTCGTCCTCATCCACATCCTCATCCTCATCCTATCCTGATCCTCATCCTATCCTCAGCCTCGGCCTCTTCCTCATCCTCATACTCAACCTCATCCTCATCCTCATCCTCATCCTTTCCTCATCCTCATCCTCATCCTCATCCTATCGTTATCCTCCTCTTCATCCTCAAGCTATCCTCATCCTCATTCTCATCCTATCCTCATTCTAATTCTCATACTCATCCTCATCCTTTTCCTCATCCTATCCTCGTCCTCATCATCATGTTATTCTCATCCTCATCCTCATCCTATCCCCATCCTCATCCTCATCCTATCCCCATCCTCATCCTCCTTCTATCTCCATCCTCATTCCATCCTCATCCTCATCATCATCATCATATCCTCATCCTCATCCTCATCCTGATCATCATCCTCATCCCTTTCCTCATACTTATCCTCATCCTCATCCTCATCCTCACCATCATCCTATCCAAATCCTCATCCACATCCTCATCCACATCCTCATCCTCATACTCATCCTCATTTTATCCTCGTCCTCATCCTATCCTTATCCTCATCCTATCATCATCCTCATCCTCATTCTCGTCCTCACAATCATGCTATCCTAATCCTCATCCAATACTCATCGTCATCGTCATCCTCATCCTATCCTCGTCATCATCCTCATCCTATCCTCATCCTCATCCTCATCCTCATCCTCATCCTCATCCTCATCCTCATCCTCATCCTCATCCTCATCCTCATCCTCATCCTCATCCTCATCCTCATCCTCATCCTCATCCTCATCCTCATCCTCATCCTCATCCTCATCCTCATCCTCATCCTCATCCTCATCCTCATCCTCATCCTCATCCTCATCCTCATCCTCATCCTCATCCTCATCCTCATCCTCATCCTCATCCTCATCCTCATCCTCATCCTCATCCTCATCCTCATATCCTCATCCTCATCCTCATCCATATCCTCATCCATATCCTCATCCGCATCCTCATCCTATCCTAATCCTCATCATATCCTCATCCTCATCGTCATCCTGATCATATACTCATCCTCATCCTATCCTCGTCCTCATCCTCATCCTATCGTCATCCTCAGCCTCATCCTTATCCTATCCTCGTCCTCATGCTCAATGTCATCCTCATCCTCATCCTATCTTCATCCTCATCCTATCCTCATCCTCATCCTTATCCTCATCCTCATCCTCATCATATCCTCATCCTCATCCTCAAGCTATCCTCATCCTCATCCTCAAGCTATCCTCATCGTCATCCTCATCCTCATTCTCATCCTCATCCTCATCCTATCCATGTCCTCATCATCATCCTATCATCATCCTCATTCTATTCTCATCGTCATCCTCATCCTATCTGAATCCTCATCCAATACTCATCCTCATCCTCATCTTCCTTCTATCCTCATCCTCATCTTCCTCCTATCCTCATCCTCATCCTCATCATCATCCTATCCTCATCCTCATCCTCATTCTATCATCATCGTCATCCTCAACCTCCTCCTCATCCACATCCTATCCTCATCCTCATCCTATCCTCATCTTATCCTCATCCTCATCCTAATCCTCATCCTCGTCTTACCCTCATCCTATACTCATCCTCATCCTATCTTCCTCCTCCTTCCTCATCCTCATCCTATACTCATCCTCATCCTCATCCTATACTCATCCTTATCCTCATCCTCATCCTATACTCATCCTTATCCTCATCCTCTTCCTCATCCTATCCTTGTCCTCATCCTCATACTATCCTCATCGTCATCCTCCTACTCATCGTCATCCTATCCTCCTCCTCAAAAACTATCCTCATCCTAGGTGTGGCGGTTAACAATTACCGCTTCTTGATCAAAAACTCAACTGCTGGAAAAACAGAACAGTTAATCGATGAACAACATGGTTTAATCGATTAACTATTGTACAAAACTGAATGACTAAATAGGAAAATTGCACAGTGATGAAAACACAAATGAACAGATATAGTTCAGATATTTTTATGCACAAATATTAAGTATATGGCAGTAAACAAATATCCAACTTTCCAATTACAGATTCAATTTATCATGGCAAGAAACATAAGAAAGATAAAGAGAGAAAGAACAATGCAAAAAGGATTTTTATCTTGGTTCGTTTGCGGTCCACTGCAAACTACATCCAAGCCTCGCCTTCTGGATCAGGGAGATTTTCTTTCTTCACAATATTGAATTAAGGATATAAATACCAATTCAATTACAAGCACAAAGGACACTCCCTTCTTGAAATCTAGGATCTCTAAAACCTGGTTTGACTATACCTTTTCGCCTATTGAGAAAACCTCTCTCGCGATCTAGCCCCAGCCAAGAATCTTATCCTCAAATCAAGACCTCCCTGCCTTGGTGAAGAAATTCAATCTCTGTGGCGATCTCACGCCAAGAGACAAATCCAGACTACACAAAAACACGTTAAATAACAAGGTATACTAAGCACAAAAATTCTTAAAATATTACAAGATAAAGACTCAAAGATTAACCCTTATTCTAATCACTTAAGCCATCAATATAAAAGTGAGTTAATCAATATCAATATACAAGTGAGTTCTTTCTATCAAAATCTAATGCATGATCATTTGAGCAATATAATAATGGATATGAAACTATGCAAAAACAGAAAGCATGTTATAGCATAAACAACATAATTTCTCTTCTAACACATGCAACTGTCTTGCAGAAAAATAGTAAAACACGTATGCAAAAATGCTCTCTAAACAGCCATATACAATAAAATGCAATGCTATGGGTTTCTGAGTGAAGCCTCATATTTATAGCATGTAAAATAAGTGGTTTCATCCATTGCACAAACAGTTAAGCAGTTACAACAGCAAAAACAGATTTCAATTACAACACATAACAAACTAGTTAATCGATTAAGACTACCATTTAATCGATTAACGGGCCAACAGAAACACAAAAAAATCAGTTAAAACAGAAAACACATATTCAACAGAAAATCAGTTAGGTTAATTAATTAAGTTACCACGTTAATCGATTAACTGAGACATTTATGCATATGTTTCAAATGGCAAACTTCTCATATGTTATGCACAATAAACATACATTCTTTACCAATTATATTATGCCTAATATACACATATAACATGTATGATTGATGCATGAACATATAATTACTAGATGATGTATCTCATGAATATGATCGTTCAATTAAGATGGCTTAAGAGACTAGCATCTAGGTTTACCTAATCTATACTCAATTACTATGACACACATACTAGGCTACTTAGATGATAGACTCAATTTATATCCTAGTCTAGACATGACCAAATGAGCATAAGGCCTATTGATTATTAAGCCATCTTCAAGCTTTGTTAAATCCTTGTCTTCATCAAAACATAGGCTAAGACATGCAAGTGCTATTCTTGACACTTTGCACTTTCATCCTCAACTCATCCTATACTCATCCTCAGCCTCATCCTCATACTCAACCTCATCCTCATCCTCATCCTATCCTCATCCTATGCTCATCTTCATCCCCATCCTTATTCTTATCCTCATCGTCATCCTATCCTCATCCTCATTCTCATCCTCATCCTCAACCTATTCTCATCCTCATCCTCATCCTATCCTCGTCCTCATCCTCATCCTAATCCTCATCCTGATCCTATCCTCATCCTCATCCTTATCCTATCCTCATCCTCATCCTATACTCATCCTCATCCTATCAACGTCCTCATCCTCATCTTCATCCTCATGCTCATCCTCATCCTCATGCTCATCCTCATCCAAATCATATCCCCATCCTCATCCTCATCCTATCCTATCCTCATCCTCATCCTCATGCTCATCCTCATCCTCATCCTCATCCTCATCCTCATCCTCATCCTCATCCTCATCCTCATCCTCATCCTCATCCTCATCCTCATCCTCATCCTCATCCTCATCCTCATCCTCATCCTCATCCTCATCCTCATCCTCATCCTCATCCTCATCCTCATCCTCATCCTCATCCTCATCCTCATCCTCATCCTCATCCTCATCCTCATCCTCATCCTCATCCTCATCCTCATCCTCATCCTCATCCTCATCCTCATCCTCATCATCATCCTCATCCCATCCTCATCCTCATCCTCATCCTCATCCTTAACCTATCCTCGTCGTCATCCTCATCCTATCCTCATCCTCATCCTATCCTCATCCTATCCTCATACTCAACCTCATCATCAGCCTCATCCTCATCCCCATCCTCATCCTCATCCTCATCATCATCCTCATCCTAATCCTCATCCAATCCTCATCCAATCCTCATCCTCATCTTATCCTTACCCTGATCCTCATCCTCATCCTATCCTGTCCTCATCCTCATCCTCATCCTCATCCTATCCTCATCCTCAGCTTCATGCTCATCCTCATACACAATCTCAACCTCATCCTCATCTTACCCTCATCCCCATCCTCATCCTCATTCTCATCCTCATCCTATCCTCGTCCTCATCCTAGCCTCACCCTCATCATCATCCTCATTCTATCCTCATCCTCATCCTCATCCTCCTCCTAATCCTATCCTCTTCCTCATCCTTTCCACGTCTTCATCGTCATCCTATCCTCATGCTCATCCGATCTTCATCCTATACCCATTCTCATCCTCAACCTCATCCTCATCCTCATC
>NC_032020.1:6775886-6777912 GCF_001865875.1 Lupinus angustifolius
CTCATCCTATTCCTATACTCATCCTATCATTGTCCTCATCCTCATCCTATCCTCATCCTCATCTTACCCTCATCCCTATCCTCTTCCTCATCCTATCCTCATTCTCATCCTCAACCTCATCCTCATCCTCATCCTCATCCTCTTCCTCATCCTCATCCTATCCTCATCCTCATCTTACCCTCATCCCTATCCTCTTCCTCATCCTATCCTCATTCTCATCCTCAACCTCATCCTCATCCTCATCCTCATCCTCTTCCTCATCCTCATCCTATCCTCATCCTCATCTTACCCTCATCCCTATCCTCTTCCTCATCCTATCCTCATTCTCATCCTCAACCTCATCCTCATCCTCATCCTCATCCTCTTCCTCATCCTCATCCTATCCTCATCCTCATCTTACCCTCATCCCTATCCTCTTCCTCATCCTATCCTCATTCTCATCCTCAACCTCATCCTCATCCTCATCCTCATCCTCTTCCTCATCCTCATCCTATCCTCATCCTCATCTTACCCTCATCCCTATCCTCTTCCTCATCCTATCCTCATTCTCATCCTCAACCTCATCCTCATCCTCATCCTCATCCTCTTCCTCATCCTCATCCTATCCTCATCCTCATCTTACCCTCATCCCTATCCTCTTCCTCATCCTATCCTCATTCTCATCCTCAACCTCATCCTCATCCTCATCCTCATCCTCTTCCTCATCCTCATCCTATCCTCATCCTCATCTTACCCTCATCCCTATCCTCTTCCTCATCCTATCCTCATTCTCATCCTCAACCTCATCCTCATCCTCATCCTCATCCTCTTCCTCATCCTCATCCTATCCTCATCCTCATCTTACCCTCATCCCTATCCTCTTCCTCATCCTATCCTCATTCTCATCCTCAACCTCATCCTCATCCTCATCCTCATCCTCTTCCTCATCCTCATCCTATCCTCATCCTCATCTTACCCTCATCCCTATCCTCTTCCTCATCCTATCCTCATTCTCATCCTCAACCTCATCCTCATCCTCATCCTCATCCTCTTCCTCATCCTCATCCTATCCTCATCCTCATCCTCGTCCTCATCCTCATCCTCATCCTAATCCTCATCTTCATCCTCATCCTCATCCTCATCCTCATCCTATCCTCATCCTCATCCTCCTCCTAATCCTATCCTCTTCCTCATCCTTTCCACGTGTTCATCGTCATCGTATCCTCATGCTCATCCGATCTTCATCCTATACTCATTCTCATCCTCAACCTCATCCTCATCCTCATCCTCATCCTCAACCTCATCCTCATGATATTCTCGGCCTCATCCTTATCCTCATCATATCCTCATCCTCATCCTGCTCCTATACTCATCCTATCCTCGTCCTCATCCTCATCCTCATCCTATCCTCATCCTCACCCTCATCCTCATCCTATCCTCATCCTCATCCTCATCTTCATCCTGATCCTATACTCATCCTAATCCTCATCATCATCCTATCCTCCTCATCCTAATCCTACCCTCTACCTCATCCTATCCACGTCCTCATCCTCATCCTATCCTAATCCTCATCCGTAACATATCCTCATCCTCATCCTAATCATCATCCAATCCTCATCCGGATCCTATACTCAACCTGATCCTATCCTCATCCTCATCCTGCTCCTGTCCTCATCCTTATCCTCCTCCTCCTGCTAATCCTATCCTCATCCTCATCCTTATCTTGATCCGCATCCTCATCCTCATCCCCATCCTCATCCTATCTTATCCTCATGCTAACCCTCATCCTCATCGTCATCCTCATCCTCATCCTCATTATCATCATCCTCCTCATCCAATCCTTATCCTCATCCTCACCCTATCCTCATCATCATCCTATCCTCGTCCACATCCTCATCCTCATCCTCATCGCCATCCTCATCCTCGTCCTCATCCTCATCCTCAACCTCATCCTCATCCACATCCTCTTCTTCATCCTCATCCTATACTCATCCTATCCTCATTCTCATGCTATCCTCATCCTCATCCTCATCCTATCCTCATCCTC
>NC_032020.1:6778012-6778796 GCF_001865875.1 Lupinus angustifolius
TCCTCATCCTCATCCTCATCCTCATCCTCATCCTCATCCTCATCCTCATCCTCATCCTCATCCTCATCCTCATCCTCATTCTTATCCCATCCTCATTCTACCCTCGTCCTCATCCTGATCCTATACTCATCCAAATCCTCATCCTCATCCTCACCCTCCTCCTAATCCTATCCTCTTCCTCATCCTATCCATGTCCTCATCCTAATCCTATCCTCTTCCTCATCCTATCATATCCTCACCCTCATCCACATCCACATCCTCATCCTATCCTCATCCTGATCCTCATCCTCATTCTTATCCTATCCTCATCTTCATCCTCATCCTATCCTATCCTCATCCTCATCCTCATCCTATCCTCATCCTATCCTCATCCTATCCTCATCCTCATCTTATCTTCATCCTCATCCTCATCCTATCCTCATCTTATCCTATCCTCATCCTCATCATCATCCTCTTCCTATCCTCATCCTCCTCGTATCCTCATCTTCGTCCTATCCTCATCCTCATCCTCATCCTATACTCATCCTAATCCTCATCCCCATCGTTTCCTCATCCTCCTCCTCCATCTAGTCCTCATCGTCATCCTATCCTAATCTTCATCTTCAACCTATCCTCATCCTCATCCTCAACCTATCCTCATCCTCATCCTAATCATCATCCAATCCTCATCCTCATCCTATCCCCAACCTCATTCTATCCCCATCCTCATCTTCATCCTTATTATATCCTCATCCTCATCCTGATCCTATACTCAACCTAATCCTCATCCTCATCCTATCCTCAT
>NC_032020.1:6778896-6780631 GCF_001865875.1 Lupinus angustifolius
CATCCTCATCCTCATCCTCATCCTATCCTCATCCTCAGCTTCATCCTCATCCTCATCCTCATCCTATCCTCATCCTCATCTTACCCTCATCCCTATCCTCATCCTCATCCTATCCTCATTCTCACCCTCATCCTATCTTCGTCCTCATCCCCATTCTATCCTCGTCCTCATCCTCATCCTGTCCTCGTCCTCATCCTAGCCTCACCTTCATCCTCATCCTCATTCTGTCCTCATCCTCATCCTCAGCCTCCTCCTAATCCTATCCTCTTCCTCATCATTTCCACGTGTTCATCGTCATCCTATCCTCATGCTCATCCGATCTTCATCCTATACTCATTCTCATCCTCAACCTCATCCTCATCCTCATCCTCAACCTCATCCTCATGATATTCTCAGCCTCATCCTTATCCTCATCATATCCTCATCCTCATCCTGCTCCTATACTCATCCTATCCTCGTCCTCATCCTCATCCTCATCCTATCCTCATCCTCACCCTCATCCTCATCCTATCCTCATCCTATCCTCATCCTCATCTTCATCCTGATCCTATACTCATCCTAATCCTCATCATCATCCTATCCTCCTCATCCTAATCCTACCCTCTACCTCATCCTATCCACGTCCTCATCCTCATCCTATCCTAATCCTCATCCGTAACATATCCTCATCCTCATCCTAATCATCATCCAATCCTCATCCGGATCCTATACTCAACCTGATCCTATCCTCATCCTCATCCTGCTCCTGTCCTCATCCTTATCCTCCTCCTCCTGCTAATCCTATCCTCATCCTCATCCTTATCTTGATCCGCATCCTCATCCTCATCCCCATCCTCATCCTATCTTATCCTCATCCTAACCCTCATCCTCATCCTCATCCTCATCCTCATCCTCATCCTCATCCTCATTCTCATCATCCTCCTCATCCAATCCACATTCTCATCCTCACCCTATCCTCATCATCATCCTATCCTCGTCCACATCCTCATCCTCATCCTCATCGCCATCCTCATCCTCGTCCTCATCCTCATTCTTTTCCTATCCTCATCCTCTTCCTATTCTCATCCTCATCCTCATCTTCATCCTATCCTCATCTTCATCCTGATCCTATACTCATCCTAATCCTCATCATCATCCTATCCTCCTCCTCCTTATCCTACCCTCTACCTCATCCTATCGACGTCCTCATCCTCATCCTATCCTAATCCTCATCCTCAACCTATCCTCATCCTCATCCTAATCATCATCCAATCCTCATCCAGGTCCTATACTCATCCTGATCCTATCCTCATCCTGCTCCTGTCCTCATCCTTATCCTCCTCCTCCTGCTAATCCTATCCTCATCCTCATCCTTATCCTGATCCGCATCCTCATCCTCATCCCCATCCTCATCCTATCTTATCCTCATCCTCATCCTCATCCTCATCCTCATCCTCATCCTCATCCTCATCCTCATCCTCATCCTCATCCCATCCTCATTCTACCCTCGTCCTCATCCTGATCCTATACTCATCCTAATCCTCATCCTCATCCTCACCCTCCTCCTAATCCTATCATCTTCCTCATCCTATCCATGTCCTCATCCTAATCCTATCCTCTTCCTCATCCTATCATATCCTCACCGTCATCCACATCCACATCCGCATCCTATCCTCATCCTGATCCTCATCCTCATTCTTATCCTATCCTCATCTTCATCCTCATCCTATCCTATCCTCATCCTCATCCTCATCCT
>NC_032020.1:6780731-6782044 GCF_001865875.1 Lupinus angustifolius
CCTAATCCTCATCCTCAACCTATCCTCATCCTCATCCTAATCATCATCCAATCCTCATCCTCATCCTATCCCCAACCTCATTCTATCCCCATCCTCATCTTCATCCTTATTATATCCTCATTCTCATCCTGATCCTATACTCAACCTAATCCTCATCCTCATCCTATCCTCATCCTCATACTCAACGTCATCCTCATCCTCATCCTCATCTTCATCCTATCCTCATCCTCATCCTCATCCTAATCCTCATCCAATCCTCATCCTCAACCTCATCCTATCCTTACCCTCATCCTCATTCTACCCTCATCCTTATCCTGAACCTATAATCATCCTAATCCTCATCGTCGTCCTCCTTCTAATCCTATCCTCTTCCTCATCATATCCACGTCCTCATCTTCTTCCTATCCTCATCCTCATCCTATCCTATCCTAACCTCATCCTCAACCTCATCCTCATCCTCATCCTCATCCTCATCCTCATCCTCATCCTCATCCTCATCCTCATCCTATCCTCATCCTATCCTATCTTCATCGCCATCCTCATCCTCATCCTATCCTCATCCTATCATCATCCTCATCCTATCCTCATCTTATCCTATCCTCATCCTCATCCTCATCCTCTTCCTATCCTCATCCTCTTCCTATTATCATCCTCATCCTCATCTTCATCCTATCCTCATCCTCATCCTCATCCTGATCCTATACTCATCCTAATCCTCATCATCATCCTATCCTCCTCCTCCTAATCCTACCCTCTACCTCATCCTATCCACGTCCTCATCCTCATCTGATCCTAATCCTCATCCTTAACCTATCCTCATCCTCATCCTCATCCTAATCATCATCCAATCCTCATTTTGATCCTATAATCATCGTAATCCTCATCCTGATCCTATCCTCATCCTCATCCTGCTCCTGTCGTCATCCTTATCCTCCTTCTCCTGCTAATCCTATCCTCATCCTCATCCTTATCCTGATCCGTATCCTCATCCTCATCCTCATCCTCATCCTCATCCTCATCCTTCTCCTCATCCTCAGCCTATTTTATCCTCATCCCCATCCTCATCCTCATCCTATCCTATCTTATCCTCATCCTCATCCTCATTCTCATCATCCTCCTCATCCTATCCACATCCTCATCCTCATCCTTATCCTCACCCTATCCTCATCCTCATCCTGATCTTATATTCATCCTCATCCTATCCTCGTCCACATCCTCATCCTTATCCTATCCTCATCCTCCTCTATCCTCATCCTCATCCTCATCCTCATTCTAATCCTCATCAAATCCTCATCCTCATCCTATCCTTACCC
>NC_032020.1:6782144-6783373 GCF_001865875.1 Lupinus angustifolius
CATCCTATCCTCATCCTATCCTATCCTCATCGCCATCCTCATCCTCGTCCTATCCTCATCCTATCCTCATCTTATCCTATCCTCATCCTCATCATCATCCTCTTCCTATCCTCATCCTCCTCCTATCCTCATCGTCGTCCTATCCTCATCCTCATCCTCATCCTATACTCATCCTAATCCTCATCATGTTCTTTTCCTCATCCTCCTCCTCCATCTACTCCTCATCCTCATCCTATCTTAATCCTCAGCCTCAATCTATCCTCATCCTAATCATCATCCAATCCTCATCCTCATCCTATCCACATCCTCATTCTATCCCCATCTTCATCCTCATCTTTATTATATCCTCATGCTCATCCTGATCCTATACTCATCCTAATCCTCATCATGATCCTATCCTCATCCTCATCCTCATCATATCCTCATCCTCATTCTCATCTTATACTCATTCTCATCCGCATCCTATCCTCGTCCTCATCCTTTCTTCCTACTCAACCTCATCCTCGACCTCATTATCATCCTCATCCTCTTCCTCATCCTATCCTCATCCTCAACCTCATCCTCATACTCAACCTCATCCTCATCCTCATCCTATCATCATCCTCCTCCTATCCTCCTCCTACGCTCATCTTCAACCCCATCCTTATTCTTCTCCTCATCCTCATCCTTATCCTCATCATATCCTTATCCTCATCCTCATCCTCATCCTCATTCTATCCTCATCCTCATCCTCATCCTTATCCTAATGTCATCCTCATCCTCATCCTATCCTCCTCCTCTTCCTCATCCTATCCTAATCCTCATCCTGATCCTATCCTCATCCTCATCCTCATCCTAATCCTTTCATCATCCTCATCCTATACACATCCTCATCCTCTACACATCCTCATTCTATCAAAGTCCTCATCCTCATCTTCATCCTATCCTCATCCTTATCCTATACTCATCCTCATCCTATCCTCATCATATCCTCATCCTCATCTTCATCCTCATCCTCGTCCTCTTTCTCATCCTCATCTTTATCCTCATCCTTATCCAAATCATATCCCCATCCACATCCTCATCCTGATCCAATCCTGTCTTATCCTCATCCTCATCGTCAACCTTATCCTCATGCTCATCCTCATCCTATCCTATCCTAATCCTCATCCTCATCCTCACCTTATCCTCATCCTCATCCTCATCCTATCCTCATCCCCATCCTCATCCTCATCCTATCCTCATCCTCG
>NC_032020.1:6783473-6784910 GCF_001865875.1 Lupinus angustifolius
TCCACATGCTCATCCTCATCCTTATTTTCATCCTCATCCTCATCCTCGTCCTCATCCTCATCCTATACTCATCCTAATCCTCATTCCCATCGTTTCCTCATCCTCCTCCTCCATCTAGTCCTCATCCTCATCCTATCCTAATCCTCATCCTCAACCTATCCTCATCCTCATCCTAATCATCATCCAATCCTCATCCTCATCCTATCCACATCCTCATTCTATCCCCATCTTCATCCTCATCTTTATTATATCCTCATGCTCATCCTGATCCTATACTCATCCTAATCCTCATCATGATCCTATCCTCATCCTCATCCTCATCATATCCTCATCCTCATTCTCATCTTATACTCATTCTCATCCGCATCCTATCCTCGTCCTCATCCTTTCTTCCTACTCAGATCCTCATCCTCAACCTCATCATATCCTTACCCTCATCCTCATCCTCATTCTACCCTCATCCTTATCCTGAACCTATAATCATCCTAATCCTCGTCGTCCTCCTCCTTCTAATCTTATCCTCTTCCTCATCATATCCACGTCATCATCTTCTTCCTATCCTCATCCTCATCCTATCCTATCCTATCCTCATCCTCAACCTCATCCTCATCCTCATCCTGATCCTGATCCTGATCCTCATCCTCATTCTCATCCTCATCCTAATCCTCATCCAATCCTCATCCTCAACCTCATCCTATCCTTACCCTCATCCTCATCCTCATTCTACCCTCATCCTTATCCTGATCCTATACTCATCCAAATCCTCGTCGTCGTCGTCCTCCTCCTCCTAATCCTATCCACTTTCTTATCCTATCCACGTCTTCATCCTCAACCTATCCTATCCTCATCCTCATCCACATCCTCATCCTCATCCTCATCCTCATCCTCATCCCCATCCTCATCCTCATCCTCATCCTCACTCTATCCTCATCCTCATCCTCATCCTCATTCTTATCCCATCCTCATCCTATCCTCATCCTATCCTATCCTCATCGCCATCCTCGTCCTCATCCTCATCCTCTTCCTATCCTCATCCTCTTCCTATTCTCATCCTCATCCTCATCTTCATCCTATCCTCATCTTCATCCTGATCCTATACTCATCCTAATCCTCATCATCATCCTATCCTCCTCCTCCTTATCCTACCCTCTACCTCATCCTATCGACGTCCTCATCCTCATCCTATCCTAATCCTCATCCTCAACCTATCCTCATCCTCATCCTAATCATCATCCAATCCTCATCCGGATCCTCTACTCATCCTGATCCTATCCTCATCCTACTCCTGTCCTCATCCTTATCCTCCTCCTCCTGCTAATCCTATCCCCATCCTCATCCTTATCCTGATCCACATCCTCATACTCATCCCCATCCTCATCCTATCCTGTCCTCATCCTCATCCTCATCCTCATTCTCATCATCCTCCTCATCCTATCC
>NC_032020.1:6785010-6787376 GCF_001865875.1 Lupinus angustifolius
ATCCTATCCTCGTCCTCATCCTCATCCTATCCTCGTCCTCATCCTCATCCTATCCTCGTCCTCATCCTCATCCTATCCTCGTCCTCATCCTCATCCTATCCTCGTTCTCATCCTAGCCTCACCCTCATCCTCATCCTCATTCTATCCTCATCCTCATCCTCATCCTGCTCCTAATCCTATCCTCTTCCTTAGCCTTTCCACGTCTTCATCGTCATCCTATCCTCATGCTCATCCAATCTTCATCCTATACTCATTCTCATCCTAAACCTCATCCTCATCCTCATCCTCAACCTCATCTTCATCATATTCTCAGCCTCATCCTCAGCCTCATCCTCGTCCTCATCATATCCTCATCCTCATCCTACTCCTATACTCATCCTATCCTTTTCCTCATCCTCATCCTATCCTCATCCTCATCCTCATCCTATCCTCATCCTCAACCTCATCCTCATCCAATCCTCATCCTCGTACTCAACCTTATCCTCATCCTATCCTCATCCTTTCCTCATCCTCATCCTCATCCTTATCCTCATCCTCCTCCTCACCCTATCCTCATCCTCCTAATCCTATCCTCTACCTTATCCTATCCAAATCCTTATCCTCATCCTATCCTAATCCTCATCCTCATCCCCATCCTCATACGCATCCTCATCCTCATCCTCATCCTCATCCTCATCCTCATCCTATCCTCGTCCTCATCCTCATCCTCATCCTCACTATCCTAATCCTCAACCTCTTCCTCATGCTCATACTCAACCTCATCCTATCCTCATCCTCATTCTATCCTCATCCCCATCCTCATCCTCATCATATCCTCATTCTCATCCTTAACCTCATCGTCATCCTAATCCTGATCCAAACCTCATCCTCATCCTCAACCTAGACTTATCCTGATCCTAATCCTATACTCATCCTAATCCTCATCCTCATCCTATCCTCATCCGCATCCTCCTCCATATCCTATCCTCTTCCTCATCCTATCCATGTCCTCATCCTCATCCTATCCTCATCCTCATCCTCATCCTTATCCTATCCTCATCCTCCTCATGCTATCCTCATCCTTATCCTCATTCTCATCCTCATCCTCATCTTCTTCTCATCCTCGTCCTCATCCGCATCCTCATCCTATCCTCATCCTCATGCTCATCCTCACTCTCATCCTCATGCTCAACCTCATCCTCATCCTCTTCCAATCCTTATCCTCATACTCAACCTCATCCTCATCCTCATGCCCATCCTCATCCTCATCCTCATCCTCATCCTCATCTACATCTCATCCTCATCCTCATCCTATCCTCATCCTCATCCTATCCTTATCCTTATCCTCATCCTCATGTTATCCTCATCCTCATCCTCATTCTCATCCTCATTCTCATCCTCATCCTCATCCTCATCTTATTATTATCCTCATTCTCATCCGCATCCTCATCCTATCCTCATCCTTATTCTCATCCTTATCCTCTTTCTTATCCTATCCTCGTCCCCATCCTCATCATATCCGCATCCTCATCCTATCGTCGTCCCCATCTTTATCCTCATCCTCCTCCTCATCCTCATCCTCACCATCATACTATCCTAATCCTCATCCTCACCATCATCCCCATACTCATCCTATCCTCATCCTCATCCCCATCCTCATCCTCACGATCATCCTATCCTAATTCTTATCCTCATCCTATCTTCATCCTCATCCTCGTCCTCATCTTAATCCTCATCCAATCCTCATCCTCATCCTCATCCTATCCTCATTCACATCCTTATCCTCATCCTATCCTCATACTCATTCAATCAACATCATCATCCTGATCCTATACTCATCCTCATCCTCATCCTCTTCCTATCCTCATCCTCATCATAATCCTCATCTTCATCATCATCATCCTCATCCTATCCTCAAGCTCATCCTTATCGTCATCCTCATCCTCATACTCATCCTCAACCTCATCATATCCTCATCCTCATTCTGATCATATACTCATCCTATCCTCGTCCTCATCCTATCCTCATCCTCATCCTCAACCTATCCTCATCCTCATCCTCATTTTATCCTCATCCTCATCCTGATCCTATACTCATCCTAATCCTCATCTTGATGTTATCCTCATCCTCATCCTGCTCCTATCCTCATACTCCTCGTCTTCCTCCTCCTAATCCTATCCTCTTCCTTATCGTATACACGTCCTCATCCTCATGCTATCCTCATCCTCATCCTCATCCTATCCTCATCTTATCCTCATCGTCAGTCTGATCCTGATCCTGACCCTGATCCTGATCCTGATCCTGATCCTGATCCTGATCCTGATCCTGATCCTGATCCTGATCCTGATCCTGATCCTGATCCTGATCCTGATCCTGATCCTGATCCT
>NC_032020.1:6787476-6791860 GCF_001865875.1 Lupinus angustifolius
CATCCTCATCCTCCTCCCCCTCCTCCTCCTCCTCATCCTCATCCTCATCCTCATCCTCATCCTCATCCTCATCCTCATCCTCATCCTCATCCTCATCCTCATCCACATCCTATCCTATCCTCATCCTCATCCTCATCCTCATCGTCATCCTCATCCTCACCCTATCCTAATCCTCATCCTCATCCTGATCCTATACTCATCCTCATCCTCATCCTCATCCTATCCTCGTCCTCAACCTCTTCCTACCCTCATCCTCATCCTATCATCATCCTCATCCTATCCTCATCATCATACTCAACCTCATCCTCGTCCTATCCTGATCCTGATCCTCATCCTCATCCTCATCCTAATCCTCATCCAATCTTCATCCTAACCCTCATCCTCATCTTCATTCTATCATCATCCTCATCCTGATCCTATACTCATTCTTAACCTCATCCTCATCCTTATCTGATCCTCCTCCTATAATCATCCTCATCCTTATCCTCAACGTCATCCTCAACCTCATCCTCATCCACATCCTCATCCTCTTGCTATCCTCATCCTCATCCTCATCCTCAACCTATCCTCATCCTTAGCCTCATCCTCATCCTATCATCATCCTCATACTCAACCTCATTAGTATGAACCAACCTAGGCGAAGTTCTGAGTCAAGTGGCAAGAGACGTCAAGATGGTCCTATGAATAGGGCAAAAGCCAAATCAAGACTCGTTAAGGTCACAAAGGACTCAATTGACCCTGGAGATTACATGGGGGAAAGGCATTTATATCCTTAGATGTTATATGGTAGTTGTTTATATTTTATTGCATGAATAAATGGGATTAATTCTCATGGATAGTATTAGGAGTATTTTTAAATTATTGTTAAGTATTTTATGTTCATTAAATCATGTAATATCAAGGTTGGGAATGTATTTTATTACCTTGTAGCATGGTCCAATAGTGGCCAAGAAATTGAATACTAGGAAACCATGTAGATCAAGGAGATATCAATGGCAGGTCAAGTTCAATCTGGTGTGAAGAAGAACTAATAAGGCAGGTTTCCAATCAGCCTAGGAATAAATGAAGAACTTAGCATGGATCAAAGAATTCAAATTCAAGGTGAAGGTAAAGATATTTCAGCATGCAAATTCAGTCCAAACCTTTCCTTTTTGGAGGCCATTCGGTTTAAACAAGTAGTCAATGCATTCAAGGCCAAGCTCATTCCAGAAAGGCAAGAAATCAAATCTCATTTAAAGCATTCAAGTTTCATCTAAGAAAGGCAAGTAATCAAGGCTTTTCATTCAAAGGAGGCGTGTGAATCCTTGGGGTAATCTTCACCTCTTCAATTCAGATTTGCAAGGAACAAAAGGCAATCAGCTCATTCAAATATGAATTCAAACTCAACCAAAAGCATGAAGATCCTATCAATTATGAACTTTCCTTTTCAAGCATTTTTACTTGAAGAATTCGTCCATATCAAGGCACATTCAAGCTGTCCAAATCAAATAAGCAGATGGGTGAAAACAATTCAAGGGAATTCGGCCAACTTCAAATATCAAAATAACTCAGACATTAAACTCATGTAATTACATGTTTTTAATCAGGATTTCAATTTTCAAATTAGGACTAGTGAAATTGCACTATTTATGTATTCCTTTTCAGCATGAAAGGATTAAGTTGAATTTGAGATAAAAATCTAAGTGTTTAGTTGAGAATTTCTCCTACTCTTATCTTGTCCATGGCCAACCATTAGACTTATCAAGAACATCTGTTCTTGTGGCGTTCTAAGACACATCACCCTCTCGGCGTGGCGTCTACATTCTTATCAAGGAGTTATCCTTGTGGTGAATACCTTGTTCTTATCAAGCATCCTTGCTTGTCACGGACTGCATTGGCTTATCAAGCATCCTTTGCTTATGGCGCTTCATCATCATTCTTTTCCATTTCCGTAGTGCCTCACGCACAACAGAAATACCTTTTAAATTCTATACACATCAAATTGTAACCATACCTTCCACAAATCACCTTTAACGTCATCAACTCATACAATTCTGTCCATAAACATGCCAGCCACAAATCCTTCCCGAACTTACACATACCTTCATCCAAATAGCCCCAAATACACCCAACAATCAACACAAACCCAGCCTAAAAGATTAATCCCAAAACCAAGCCAAACATTCCCCAAAAGTCTTAAAAAATAGCCTAAAAAAACCATTAACATCACAACCTATCCACGTCCTCCTCCTCCTCCTAATCCTACCCTCTTCCTCATCTTATCCATGTCCACATCCTCATCCTCATCTGAATCCAATCCTCATCATATACTCATCCCCATCCTCATCCTATCCACATCCTCATACTCATCCTATCTCATCCTCATCCTCATCCTATCCTCATCCTCATCCTTATCCACGTCGTCATCCTCATCCTCATCCTCATCCTAATACTCATCCTCATCCTATCCTCATCCTATCATCATCCTCATCCTCATCCTATCCTCACCCTATCATATCCTCATCCTCATCCTCTTCCTATCCTCATCTTCATCCTCCTCCTCATCTTCATCTTATCTTCATCCTTATCCTCATCCTCATCATGATCCTATACTCATCCTAACCTCATCCTCATCTTCAACCTCCTCCTAATCCTATCCCCTTCTTCATCGTATCCACGTCCTCATCCTCATCCTAATCCTCATCCAATCCTCATCCTCATCCTATCCTCATCCTCATCCTCATTTTATCCTCATCATGATCCTGATCCTATAGTCATCCTAATCCTCATCTTGATCCTATCCTCATCCTTATCCTCATCCTGATCCTATCCTCGTCCTCCTCCTCCTCCTCCGAATCCTATCCTCTTCCTTATTGTATACAAGTCCTCATCCTCATCCTATCCTCATCCTCATCTTCATCCTATCCTCATCCTCATCCTCATCCTCATCCTATCTTCATCTGATCCTCATCCTATCCTCATCCTCATCCTCATCCTCGTCCCCATCCTCATCCTCATCCTCATCCTCATCGTCATCCTCATCCTCATCCTCATCCTCATCCTCATCCTCATCCTCATCGACATCGACATCCTCATCCTCATCCTCATCCTCATCCTTATGCTCATCCTCATCCTCATCATTATCCTCATCCTCATCCTATCCTCAACCTCATCCTCATCCTCATCATATCCTCATCCTCATCCTGGACCTATAGTAATCCTCATCCTCATCCTATCCTCATCCTATCGTCATCCTCAACCTCATCCTCATCCAATCCTCATCCTCATACTCAACCTAATCCGCATCTTATTCCTATCCTCATCCTCGTCCTATCCTCATCCTTATCCTCATCCTTATCCTCATCCTCAACTTCATCCTCATCCTCATCCTCATCCTCATCCTCATCCTCATCGTCATCCTCATCCTCATCCTCATCCTCATCCTATCCTCATCCTCATCCTTATCCTATACTCATCCTCATCCTATCCTCATCCTCATCCTCAAGCTATCCTCATCCTCATTCTCATCTTCAACCTGTTCCTCATCCTATCCTCGTCCTCACCCTCATCCTTTCCTCATCCTCATCCTTTTCACATCCATATCCTAATCCTCATCCTCACCATCATCCTATCCTAATCCTCATCCAATACTCACTCTTATCCTCATCCTCATCCTATCCTCCTCATCCTCTTCTTGTCCTCATCATATACTCATCCTATCATCATCCTCATCCTCATCCTCTTCTTGTCCTCATCATATACTCATTCTATCATCATCCTCATCCTCATCCTCATCCTCATCCTATCCTAATCCTCATCCTCATCCTATCCTCATCCTCATCCCCATCGTCATCCTCATCCTCATCCCATCCTCATCCTATCGTCATCCTCATCCTCTTCCTCATCCTATCCTCATGCTCTTCCTCTTCCTATCCTCGTCCTCATCCCCATCCTATCCTCATCCTCAGTTTAATCTCCTATCCCCATCCTATCCTCATCCTATCTCATCCTCTTCTTATCCTCCTTCACAACCTCATCCTCGTCCTCATTCTATCCTCATCCTCATCCAATCTTCATCCTATCATCATCTTCATGCTCATCCTCATCCTCATCCTATCCTAATCCTCATCCTCATCCTCATCCTATCCTCGTCCTCATCCTCATCATCATCCTCATCCTCATCCCATCCTCATCCTATCGTCATCCTCATCCTCTTCCTCATCCTATCCTCATCCTTATCCTATCCTCATCCAAATCCTATCCTCATCCTCAGTTTAATCCTATCCTCATCCTCAGTTTAATCATATCCTCATCCTCAATTTAATCCTATCCTCATCCAAATCCTCATCCTCATCCTTATCCTATCATCATCCTCATCCTCATCCTCATCCTCATCATCATCCTC
>NC_032020.1:6791960-6792386 GCF_001865875.1 Lupinus angustifolius
CTCATCCTCATCCTCATCCTCATCCTCATCCTCATCCTCATCCTCATCCTCATCCTCATCCTCATCCTCATCCTCATCCTCATTCTCATCCACATTCTCATCCCCATCATATCCTCATCCTCATCCTCATCCATTTCCTCTTCTTATCCTCATCCTCATCATATCCTCATCTTCATCCTTATCCTATCCTCATCCTCATCCTCGTCCTCATCTCATCCTCATCCTCATCCTCATCATATTCACGTCCTATACTCGACCTCACCCTCATCCCGATCCTCATCCTTATGCTATCGTAATCCTATCCTCATCCTCATCCTATCCTCATCCTCATGCTATCCTCATCGTCATCGTCATCCTATCCTCATTCTCATCTTCATCCTCATCATATCCTCATTCTCATATTCATCCTCATCCTATCCTCATCCT
>NC_032020.1:6792486-6792924 GCF_001865875.1 Lupinus angustifolius
ATCCTCATCCTCATCCTCATCCTCATCCTCATCCTCATCCTCATCCTCATCCTCATCCTCATTCTCATCCACATTCTCATCCCCATCATATCCTCATCCTCATCCTCATCCATTTCCTCTTCTTATCCTCATCCTCATCATATCCTCATCTTCATCCTTATCCTATCCTCATCCTCATCCTCGTCCTCATCTCATCCTCATCCTCATCCTCATCATATTCACGTCCTATACTCGACCTCACCCTCATCCCGATCCTCATCCTTATGCTATCGTAATCCTATCCTCATCCTCATCCTATCCTCATCCTCATGCTATCCTCATCGTCATCGTCATCCTATCCTCATTCTCATCTTCATCCTCATCATATCCTCATTCTCATATTCATCCTCATCCTATCCTCATCCTCATCCTCATCTTATCCTCATCCTATCCTCATCC
>NC_032020.1:6793024-6794155 GCF_001865875.1 Lupinus angustifolius
TCATCCTCATCCTCATCCTCATCCTCATCCTCATCCTCATCCTCATCCTCATCCTCATCCTCATCCTCATCCTCATCCTCAAGCTCATCCTATCCTAACCTATCCTCATCTTCATCCTCATCCTCATCCTCACCTATCCTTGTCCTCACCCTATCCTCATCCTCATCCTATCCTCATCCTCATCCTCATCCTTATCCTCTTCCTCATCCTCATCCTCATCCTCATCCTCATCTTCTTCCTATCTCATCCTCGTCTTATACTCATCCACATCCTCATCCTCATCCTCATTCTATCCTCATCCTCATCCAATCCTCATCCTATCCTCATCTTATCATCATCCTCATGCTCATCCTCATCCTCATCCCATCCTAATCCTCATCCTCATCCCATCCTCATCCTATCGTCATGCTCATCCTCTTCCTCATCCTATCCTCATCCTCACCCTCTTCCTATCCTCATCCTCATCCCCATCCTATCCTCATCCTCAGTTTAATCCTATCGTCATCCTCATCCTATCCTCGTCCTATCGTCATCCTCATCCTATCCTAATCCTCATCCTCATCCTCATCCTATCCTCATCATATCCTCGTCCTCATCCTCATCCTCATCCTCATCCTCATCCCATCCTCATCCTATCGTCATCCTCATCCTCTACCTCATCCTATCCTCATCCTCATCCTCATCATCTTCCTATCCTCATCCTCATCCCCATCCTATCCTCATCCTCAGTTTAATCCTATCCTCATCCACAGTTTAATCCTATCCTCATCCTCAATTTAATCCTATTCTCATCCTCATCCAAATCCTCATCGTCATCGTCATCCTCATCCTCATCCTAATCCTCAACCAATCCTCACCCTCATCCTATCCTCAACCTCATCATCATCCTCATTCTATCCCCATACTCATCCTGATCCTATACTCATCCTAATCTTCATCCTCATTCGATACTCATCCTATAATCATCCTCATCGTCATCCTCAACCTCATCCTCATCCTCATCCACATCCTCATCCTCATCCTCATCCTCATCATCATCCTCATCCTCATCCTCATACTCATCCTCATCCTCATCCTCATCCTCATCCTCATCCTCATCCTCATCCTCATCCTCATCCTCATCCTCAAGCT
>NC_032020.1:6794255-6829317 GCF_001865875.1 Lupinus angustifolius
TCCTCATCGTCGTCCTCATCCTCTTGCTCATCCTCATCCTCATCCTATCCTAATCCTGATCCTCATCCTCATACTATCCTCGTCCTCATCCTCATCGTCATCCTCATCCCTATCCCATCCTCATCCTATCATCATCCTCATCCTCTTCCTCATCCTACCCTCATCCTCACCCTCTTCCTATCCTCATCCCCATCCTCAGTTTAATCCTATCCTCATCCTCAGTTTAATCCTATCCTCATCCTCATCCTATCCTCATCCTCATGCTCATCCTATCCTAATCCTCATCGTCATCCTCATCCTATCCTCATCGTCATCGTCATCCTCATCCCATCCTCATCCTATCGTCATCCTCATCCTCTTCCTCATCCTATCCTTATCCTCATCCTCTTCCTATCCTCATCCTCATCCCCATCCTATCCTCATCCTCAGTTTAGTCCTATCCTCATCCGTAGTTTAATCCTATCCTCATCCTCATCCAATTCCTCATCCTCATCCTCATCCTTATCCTATCCTAATCCTCATCTTCATCCTCATCCTCATCCTATCCTCTTCCTCATCCTTATCTCCATCCTCATCCTCATCCATTTCCTCATCTTATCCTCATCCTGATCCTATCCTCATCTTCATCCTTATCCTATCCTATCCTCTTCTTCATCCTCGTCCTCATCTTATCCTCATACTCATCCTCATCCTTATCCTATCCTCATCCTCATCCTCATCCTCATCCTCATTCTCATTATCATCCTCATCCTCATCCTATTCACGTCCTATCATCGTCCTTATCCGCATCCCGATCCTCATCCTTATCCTATCCTCATCCTAGTCTCATCCTCATTGTCATACTATCCTCATCGTCATCGTCATCCTCATCCTATCCTCATTCTCATATTCATCCTCATCATATCCTAATTCTCATGTTCTTCCTCATCCTATCCTCATCCTATCCTTATCCTCATCCTCATCCTCATCCTCATCCTATCCTCATCGTCATCGTTATCCTCATCCTATCCTCATCGTCATCGTCATCCTCATCATATCCTCATCCTCATCGTCATCCTATCCTCATCTCATCCTATGCTCATCCTCATCCTATCCTCATCCACATCCTCATCCACATCCTCATCCTCATCCTATACTTATCCTTATCCTTATTCTCTTCCTCATCCTCATCCTCATCATCATCCTCATCCTCATCCTGTCGTCATTCTCATCCTCATCCTCATCCTATACTCATCTTAATCATCATCGTCATCCTATCCTCTTCCTCATCCTATCCATGTCCTCATCCTCATCCTATCCTCATCGTCATCCTATCCTCATCCTCATCCTCATCATATTCTCATCCTCATCCTCATCCTATACTCATCCTCATCTTCTTCCTCTTCCTATCCTCGTCCTCATGCTCATGCTATACTTATCCTCATTCTCATCTTATCCTCATCCTCATCCTCATCCTATACTCATCCTATACTCATCCTCTTCGTCATCCTATCGTCGTCCACATCCTCATCGTATCCTCATCCTCTTCCTCATCCCATGCTCATCCTGTCCTCATCCTTATCCTATACTCCTCCTCATCCTCATCCTATCCTCGTCCTCATCCTCTCCTCATCCTATCCTCATCCTCATCCTCATCCTCATCATATCCTCATCCTAATCCTCATCCTCATACTATCTTCATCCCCATATCATCCTCATCCAACTTGAATTTTATTTGGAATCAATTCCTTCTAGTTGAGAATTTCTCCTAGCTTATGGTTTAACCAAGGCCCTGTTCGTATAAAGGTTCCTTCTTTGTGGTAAACTCCATTGGCTTATCAAGCACCAAGCTTGTGGCACCTTCATATTTTCATTATCTATTCATCTTCTTTTATCAAACATGAATTATCCATACACAACCACTCAAACTCATACTATTCTTAAAATTTCATACACAATCCGAAATCAATCACATACAAATCCATTCACAAATACAAAGTACTTACTAGCAAATCGGTCAAGAACAAAACACAAACACCCCCAATGAGATTTCTATTAAGTGGTAATCAGAGTTAGCCTTGTTGTAAGTAAAAAGTATACTTATTATTTGTCTCAAAATCAAACAAGCAATCTTATTTGTTTTGATATGTTTGTGTGTTTCGCTATTTTGGAATCAATTCTTGGTTAACTTGATTCAATCAAGAATCCAAGGGGAAATTGAGATAAATTTGAGGGAATGATACATATTAATCACATTTGAGAGAAAGTGAGGAAATGTATAGTCCCGAAAGGAGTCAAATCGTGTCCTTTAGGACGACCTTTACAAAAACACTACATGACAACTAGGATGTGGTGGAGTTACAACCCTATGTCGAACTGGGGGACTTAGTACAACATGCCATGAAGTTGGAGCAATAGTTAAAGAGTAGGAAATCTAAATCTCCTCCACAACTATAATAAAGTTCCAATCTTCCGGTTGGAAAGACAAGTCCAAGGAGGAAGGTACCATAACCAAGGAGGTCCTAAGCACCTCACAAGGGAAAAAGGCCATGGAGACCACTCAAACACATTGCTTCTCAGTGTCCAACCAAGAGGACTATGGTGGTGAGAAACAGAGTAGTGGAGTCTCAGTCTGAGGCTTCTAGTGAGAGAGATGTTATTATGCTAGAAGGTCACCTACTGACGGTGCAAAGGCTCTTAGGGATCTAAGTGAAGGAGAATGACGAGAGACAAAGGGAGAATACCACTTGTTTGCCTATTATTAATGGTGACAACTGTGCCAATATGGTGAGCACAAGGTTAGTTTCCAAACTAAACCTTGTGGTGAGGACCCATCCAAACCCTTACCAGATACAATGGCTCAGTGAGGTTGAGGTGATGGTAGTAAACCAACTAGCGGAGGTTCCCTTCTCAATAGAGAAGTATGAAGATACAGTGTTGTGTGACGTAGTCACAATGGAGGCCAGCCACATGCTGCTTGGCAAGCCTTGGTAATATGACTGGAAAGCCATACATGATGGGTTTTCCAATAAATACACTTTTGTACACCGAGATCGAAAAATCGTACTCTCACTCTTGTCCCCAAAACAAGTTGGTGAAGATAACAAAAAATTAAAGGAAAAATGGGTCAAGACAAAAAAGAGAAAAAAATTGACAAAAAGGATCCAAAGAAAAATGAAGAAAATGGAAAAAAAAAAATGATAGTTTTCTAGCCTCAAAATGGGAGGTAAAGGGTGCTCTGATTTCAAACTCACCCATATACCTACTCTATTGTAGGAAATTTTGTCTACACACTAACACTGCTGATAATACTATGCTGCCTGAATTTGTGAAAGATTTTCTTCAAGAATTCAATGATATATTCCCCAAGGAAGTTAGAGATGGGATCCCACCGTCAAGCTCGAAGCACCTTTTCCGAAAGAGGTCTTAGATAGACAAATTGAGGCCATTAATATAAAGAGGACAAACAACTATGGCAAACAAGCAAACAAGGGGCAAAGGGAAGTCATCTTTGAACTAGGAGATTGGGTATGGGTCCATATGAGAAAGGAGAGGTTTCCTTTGTAAAGGAAATCTACTCTTCAGCTCAGGGGGATGGCTCATTTCATGTACTAGAAAGAATAAATCACAATGCATGCAAGCTAAACCTGCCAAGGGAGTATGGAAATATTAGTGCCACATTTAATGTTACTGACCTATCTTTCTTTGATATGGGTGATGAAGACTTCTATTCGAGGTCAAATTCACTCTAAGAAGGAGGGGATGATATGAACCCGCCACGACCTATAAATGAAGAGGAACTATGTGGGTTAGGAGGGTCCTTGACCAGGGCCAAGGCCAAAAAGGCACACCAAACTCTCAACCAACTAGTAGGAGTCATGATGGAAACAACAAGGTCCAATGAAGATGCCAAGCCCATCTATTGCATCAACCTTGAGGAAGAACTCAATGAAGGCCACGATCAAGAAGGGGAAGCATGACATATTTGGAGTTGCATTCAATAAGTGTGGACTCATCTTCCCACGTGTAAAATTATGATTTATTTTCCTTGTTCAAATAAAACAATTAAAGTATTTATTTGGTTTATAATAAGTCCATTAATAATCGAAACTTGTTTTGAATTTGGCCATGTGCCATAGGCTTTATTACCATATGAGAACATATACAAATGAATGTTAACTTGGAATGTTTGGTCGTAAAGATCAATCAAGATTTATGGCAAATTCTTTCCATATGAAGATATGCGTGCAAAACAAGGAGGGAATTCAAATTCAAAAAGGATTCTTGTTCATAACTGAGTTGTGTGGCATGATTATAAGTTTCCATATTTGGATCAAAGTCTTATGTCCAACATCAAGTCAAGAAGATTATTTCCACATCAAGTTAGGTGCTATACACAAGGGGGAAATTCAAATTCAAAACTTGAATGTCATTCCTTAAAGAAGTCGTGTGGTAAAATGGATTCTTTCCATAATAAGATCAAATCCATGTGGTATAATTTGTACATTAGTTGGCCAAGATCATAGAAGAAGGCGTGTAAGGCAAGATGAATTCAAATTCAAATACTCAAGGATTCTTTCCTTAAAAAGGTAGGTGTGGCTAAATAAAAATTGGGATGTGATTAAAGCTTACCATAAAGAGACAAGGCTGTGTGATTATTATCAAAACCAAGAGTATTTTTTCCTTAAAAGCCATATGGGAAAATAAACCTATCATATTTGGAACCTAGGTTGTGGAATGAATTCAAATTATTTCCTAAATAGATACAAACACAATGGTGGCACAATTATGTCTTGCTTAACTCATGGAGCAACCGAATCAACCTTCAAAACTTGCCTAAATTAACAAACTAGGTGTGTCCCTTACCTTCCATATTGGAACCAAGGTTAAATATCAATTAGGAAATGATTTATGGGCACAAAAACTTGTCTTTTCTAGAATACATTGTACTTGGACATTTCATGTAACTTGGCCAAAAATTCAAGAGCCAAACCATTATCATGTGAAGCCATACTTGGTCAGCCACACCTATTTGTTAGCCAAACATAGCCATTTTTATTTGGAATCAATTCCTCTCCTAGCTACTTGGTTGGACCAAGACCCAGTTCTTATCAAAGTTCATTCCTTGTGGTGAACTCTATTGGCTAATGAACGACCAAGCTTGTGGCGCCTTCATCTTTTCATTATCTATTCATCTTCTTTTATCAGACACGAATAATCCATACATAACCCACTCAAACTCATTCCATTCTTAAAATTTCAAACACAAACTGAAATCAATCACATACAAAGCCATTCTCAAATACAAAGTACTTACAAGCAAGATGATCAACAACAAAACACATATCCCCTCAAGAAGGTTTATATCAAATTATCAGTTGATACAGACCCTTCTTTCTAGACTTGTCTTTCACTGTTGCATGGAAAAAGGAGTTGTTCCCATCCCCTAGTTTTAACCACTCAATCCTTGATTTCTACTTCAAGACTTCCTCCTCAGTCTACTAGCAGTGTATGGTTAAAATATCACTGTATATGTTTTCTTGGCCTCTATTTAATATATACCTTGCTGTCATTATTTGCTCAGGGATAATGGAATACCTTTTCCCCAATAACCTCATCTTATCCTATAATCTGTTAAATTTCATCCACAAGAATACATGGGACTAACGTTGATACAAGATTCCCAATTTTATTTAACATGGTTGAGGAAACTAGTCTCCTTAATGAAGCATTTTAGGAATCATAACATATGAACCTGAGCATTGCTTTGCTTATTTGTAGTCTTGACCGTTATAGGAGTATGATTTCATATGCTTGGAGGACTTCAATCCTAATATCTTGATATTGTTGAAACCAAGCCACATTACAAAGCACTCTATCGATTCTACAATATATGACTCCAACCCTGTGTTTGTAAGACCATGTGAAGTGAGGACCATGAATATCTGCCTAAAAGAAACGTACTCATTGCATCATGTTTTCCATGTCAGCATATTAATGATGTTGCACCCGACTACCTCCACACTTATCATTTACACTCAAAACATTATTGAAATCCCCATGTATAATCTAAGGTACTTAAAATCCATTGGAAATTTGAGAAATATCTCTCCATAAAATCTTCCTAATTTGAAGTTGGTTTTGAGCATAAATCACAGTTATTTGGTAGATTGGATTAATTGTAACTTCACTATTTTACAGTCCCAAAGGCATAAGATCCTACCATTATCATGATTTGTATAGTTGTCAAGATAGTTCAAGAGGTGATCAAAGGATATTCTCACCTTAGTTGCATTGTTACTTTTAGCATGTGTTTCTACCAGTAGGGAAATTGACACATCTAAGAACCCGAGACGAGAGCTAATCTCATGGTGTCTAGCCACTTTATTCAGCCCCTTAACATTCCATGAAACAATCATGGAACTCTTTGGTTCTGCCCTGCTATGTCTTCTCCAATGCGTAGGGGGTATCCATTGTGACATTGTAATTCAAAGGTTCCATCATCACCCCAAGGTGGGGGGGATTTCCCTTTGTCCATTCTACCACTACCAATAGTGATCCAAGGTTGTTACTTGTTGTGGATTAGCTTCACCTTTCTTATCCCCAATTTCCCCTTTAGCATTCATTGAAAGGTCTTCTATTTTCTATTTCTAGATCTTGTTCTTGGGTTTGGGTTGAGGCTTAATGCATTTGGGTATATTCGTTGCATAGTCATGCCCAATTGAGAGGTATTTTTTATAGTATTGTGGTTTCCACTCATACTCAATCTTTTATTCAAGCTTCATTCTTAAATGATCTTTGATGAGAATACTTTCCTCTAATATGGATGTAATGTCAAACTCAACCAACACTCTTGCATGTGTCACCCTAAGCTTTTTGGCAGTACATTCATCTATTACTATAGGTTTTCCCATTGCACTGCCAATTTTTGAGATGCTCTTTTCTCCCCTAAGGTGTTGAGACAGTTGGGCAGCTTAATCGAAATGGGTAGTAATCTTAATAAGTCATCTTTTAGTTCAAAGTCAGGTACCTATTGATGTAAGTACATAAGTATACCATATATGGTATATGATCCTCTAGCTAATACCTCATCTTTGTCTTGTCAATTTTTTAAGTGAATAACGAAGTACCCATTCTCATTGTAGTAGTATAATTCTGGTAGAGCAATGAAGCTTTATACCTTTTCTATGAAGCTTTTCACCGAATTCATCGAGAGGTCTTCCCCTAAGGCATGTATGATCATTCCATCCTC
This sequence comes from Lupinus angustifolius, assembly GCF_001865875.1. Taxonomy (NCBI): domain Eukaryota; kingdom Viridiplantae; phylum Streptophyta; class Magnoliopsida; order Fabales; family Fabaceae; genus Lupinus; species Lupinus angustifolius. The sequence goes on from NC_032020.1 coordinate 6,801,487, forward strand.
CCAGAATTTTAATTTCATTGCAACATCCTCCTCCTCTATCTATATTTCAATCTCACCATCAGCAATGCTTGGGGGGATAAAACCAGTTGATAGTCCTCTATTTGGGATCATGTTCTCCTTTATTACTTCCACCCATGGATGATGTACCTTTCTTTCCTCTATTTCATGCTCTTCTATACCAACAACTTGAGAATTTGTCATTGTCTTTACCGATGACGTCGATCCATTTGGTTGAGGGTTTATTGGTGACCCCTTTTCTGTTGTACCGTGTTTCTCTTGTCCATCTTGATTTCATACATTTTTTCTTCAGAGTATTGTTTGTGGGTTCTTTGTAGGGCCAAAGGACTAGGCACCACTGCCTTCTTCCTCGTTTGGCTGACACACCTGTATACCATGGAACCTAATATGTTAGAAATAAATTTAATTTTTGTTTGAGTTTGTGTTTATGTAGTGGTGATGCTCCCATTTAATTTATGTTTAGGTTGAGAGTGCTAAAGTGGGGGTGATGATAATGGTGATAACATCGAGATAGTGTTGAAGTTGTAGTGATGGTAATGATTGGAAAGAATGGACTTTAATCTTATGCGTTAAAGATGAGATATTTTTATCAAAATTTTATGAGTTTAGTGGAGGCAATACTTTTATGCTCTGATATGCATCTTCGACAAATAAGTCTTCGATATGGTCTTTTCAGGCTTCTACTATGGCCTCGGTAAGGGTTTCAAAGGAAATAATATAAGGCTAAAAATATGTATTTCTCATGGGTTATGGTAAAAATGACCTAAGATTAAAACAAAAATATTTTTATGAACGTTTCCTTTTTCCATCATTAATATTGCATTTTTCTTTGTTATAACTTTTGTCTGAGATTAATTAAGAATTCTTACTTGACTTTTTTTGTATAATTTTCACTATTTTTTCACTTTAAGCTAGGAATGTTCTCTTTTCCTTCAATCACATGTTCTCTTATTCTTTAATAATTGAATGTTAAGAAAAACGGTTGAAAAATACCCTCCTCGGGCTATTGACATATTGTGGGTTATTCAAAAACAATCTCATTCCATAATGTCTAGACTCAAATGGGGTAACTAAGGATATCTTATTAGTGTTTGAGAATTACAAAGAACCCTTGTGTCATTATAAAAATTTGCGTGAAAAAATACATCATTTTTAGTCTTATATTTGCGTCATCCTCCATTTTATTTTTTGAATTAAATATCTCATATTAATGCATGTATTAAATTACTTGAGTTTCTTTTGTTGTATTTGTGGGTAAATACGAGATGTAATATGGGATGTAAATTTGCATGATCAATATATTAATATGTACTTTTAAAAAAATACCCATTTGAAAATAAACCTTTATTCATGGGAACATAGGCGGATGTAAGAGTGATTGACCTTAACAGTCTTCAAGTGAGGATAACTTTTCAAATTTATCCTCAGTTGACAGTGGTAGGAGACATTCCATTATCATGTGCAATATATTTAGTTTATGTAGCTAATCACAATTTGAGATTCTCTCTATCTTCTTGGATTGCTTCATGTTCAATCATGATTGCTATCAGTCAAATCAAAAAATGATGCTCTTAAAATAATACCTCAACTGGTAAGTATCCTTAGCAATGAAATGACGAAATGTATGTAGAACAAGTATTTTTGTAACACCATGAAAATTCGATGTATTTTATTAAGTATTTATTTTAACAAAACGTAATTTTAGAAATTAATTCGTAATGATTTAGGCTAAGTCGTAGTTTAGTGTTAGTCTTATTTTGTGAATTCCTATTTTGTGGTACATTTTCGTAATTGTCTGTGACAGAAAGTTTTTGGACTGCTGTCGGGACCAGATTCGCCCGAATTCGGCCAGTAACGTGTTTTTGAGTTTCATAGCTTGGAATCGAATTACAATTGCACCATTGGCTTCGAAATATTATTTCGAGTCATGATAGACAACAAGTTTGTCAATGATGCATTTCTAAATATTTTTCACTTCGAATTCTATGTTCGAAATTCTAACCATAAACCGAAATCGGAAGATTTTTAATATCCAGCTGAGTATTAGCCAATAATACTCGAGCATGATTTAAGCGTGAATATTTCTCTAAAGATGTCACTTCACTTTCACGAGTGAACCTTGTTTGTCAAGCAAGCAAAAATACTCATGTTTTATACAAAATCCCTTAAACCCTTCATCTACCCATTGCAGCATTTATTCTTTGAAGACCTTTGGTTTTCCCCTCCCTATATCTGATTCATTGTACTTAAAAGACCCCTCTAGTTAGAAAACCCTTAGCATCATCTTCTCTCCTTCATTTTGATTTTCTTAAGAACTCCAAGGTAAGTTCTTATTTCTTCATTCTTAATCTCTTATAAATCTAACCATTAGTTGTTTATGAAATTTTAGTATGATGTTTATACGCATGTTATGAATATTTTCAACCGTAGAAAATTTCTAATTATCTCTCTAACTCTTGTTTTACTCAAGAACTCGAAAAATGGGTTTTCGTGAATTTAGAAATCGTTGTTTTTAAACCATGAAATATTGTTGTTCATTGGGTTGTTTTGGTTTTTGTGTTTAGTTTCGAGGCATTCGAAATCAGACAATCTATGCATTCACGTAAAGAAGATCAATCGCTCTACAACCCAAGATGGGGGAGAATACATCGTGACATAGTGGTGTCCGAATATGACACCTGGATCTCCCAACTACCTCAAAATTTGGGAGCTATATTTCTTTTTATTTAGAAACCCATACTTAACCAAATGATTGTATGTCTGGATTAAGTACAAATGATTTCTTAAGCTGTATGCACTAGGATAGATTAAAATATCAAGTATTGTGGTAGTTATCCATGAAGGAACACCACTTGAGAAACTAAAACGTGTAGGGATTGAAAAAATGGAGATTTTTAATCCGGTGGCCCAAAAGGGCGAGGAAGTAGTCCAGACTGCTGGACCCCCACGCCTGGGTGAGGCTCATTCACTTAGGCGAGGAATAAAAAGTAGCCCTAGTCCCCAATTGTCGTCTAGGCGAACCAGCCTTGCTTGAGTGAGTGGTTCTCACCTAGGCGAGGGTCAGATAGGTTTTTCACCTATTCTGGGCAATTCTGGTCGCCCGAGCGATAGTATCTCGCCCGGGAGAGACCTAGAGGGTGATTTTGACCAGTTTTTGGTGGATTTTTCGCTTGAGCGACAGTCCCCTCGCTGGAGCGAGTGCCATGCAGGGAATTCAGCCTGCTTTGATGAAATTATCGCTTGAGCGAGAGACATGTAATGTTTTGATTGCTTTTGATTGGTTAGAAAATAACCCAAGCTTGGGTGATAAGTATATTTAATAATTGGGAGAGATCGTGGCTCGAATGAAGTGCCCGATGCCCAAACCAACAAACTTATACTGTTATTTTTGTTCTTGCGCCTTATGCAGGCAAGGATTCCGATGATGATGTCCTGAGCAAGGCGATGCCTAAAAAATATTACATGATACCACGCAGCAAGGTCGTCTGACCGTAAGAGGCTAAGCCATATGGCTGTCCAGGGTAATTCAGCGGTGGTTCGTAGTGGTAGGAATGTTATTCTTCTTTTACGTGATAACATAAGATCGGGTCCCACAAGTAGTATTCCTTTGGGAGATGTCTTAGGATGGGTCGATCGCTTTAAAATAATGATTAAAAGATTTAATCGGCTAACCTCAGTTAGTGTGCATACTCATTACGAATAACAGAGTAGTGGAGAGGAAATTTACGGGAGACGAACGAGCCTCGCGATGTTGAGAGAGACGACGATGGTGGTGATTCGTGAGCAAAGTCTTGAGGGAGAGTCTAGGTGAGACGAGTTTCTTGTATTCCTGGGATGAGGTATTTTGTTGAATCGGACAGTTCTCACAGCGCAAACTAGACAATCTCTAGTAACCTCTATTTGCAATCAGGATCAATGAGAGGATGCCCAGAAAGTGTTTGATATGACACCATCTTGAAATGGACAGTTCTTTAGAACCGACCGATCATATATCCTTGCGAGGAATAATTTTTGTTGCATTCATGTCAGCTTGTTATGGGACCTATACTCTTAATTATTTCTGAATAATATATTGGGACCTATACTCTCTATTTGCGTACCACGAGGATTCGGAGCTACCGATTCTCGATGTCCCAGGAGGGGACAAGGAGTAGTGACAGACACCGATACACCTACACAGTTTCTTGTGCCTTAAAGGTGGAGATGGTTTGTGATGGCTCTACGATGCACTTCCCTTCACACCATGCAGACTTGGAGGCTTCTTCCACTTTACCTTCTCAGATATTTGCACCTGTTGCACCATCTATTCAGTCTGTGATTCCTCACGGACCCACTGTTGCGGGACCATCTACTAGGAGACGGAGTTGGGACGACGATCTCAATTCCCCAAGAGGAAGGAGAACTGCTCGACAGACGACGCCCGATCTTTAGGCAGATGTGGGAGTGGGAAATAAGTCGTAGGGTGCATCCAATGACCTAGAAGAGAAGATGGAGGCTGAAGAGGAGGAGCTGGAAGCCGAAGAGAATGACTGTGTGGAGTTAGTCTATATAGAGGACTTCATTGAGGTGGTGGACCTCTCCTCCGATATTGAGATGAAGGAGGACCCTAGCGAGTGTCGTAGCACACCCGCTAACACTAGAGCTAGTCACTAGCATTCATTTACATTTCTAGTTGTCCTTGAGGCAAGTATCTGTGTAGGGTACTCTTGATGCTTTGAATAAATCAGTCTATTGTGTATATTTTCAGTCTGGACAAAGATTGATTCTACTTTGTTTTTGTATAAACATTTTCAGTTATTTCCAATAAAGAGTTATTCTATGATATATTAAGTGGCTTTAGGTTACCATTAGGTAACGATCGTTGTCTTTTCTGCAATTTATGTTAGTTAACGTGATGTCCTGAAAAGGAGTCAAATGTAAAGGGAAGAGTTTTACATTACAAAAAACAATTTACCTATTTTTGGACAATATTGTTGGAGTAATTTTCAGGGTGTTACAGATTTTGTATGCATGAGATGGACATATTTCTTTTTTTAATCCAATTTACATGTATTAAAATGAAATCTATGATTTAAATTATGTATGAAATACAAGTAATGCTAACCTTGAGCATATGCTACTTAAAAATGCATGACATGCATATGAGGATACATTTGATTTATTTTTGGTTGTAAGAATGATATAAGAATGTACGTTTTATGCTTATGATGATTGATATGTAGCTAAGGAATGCATGTAATGTTTTCTAAAATGCATGGGAGTTTCTAAAAAAATGTAATTTGTGACACATGTTTTGTAATGCATGAATATAATGATCAGATGATATGTTTTGGAATGCATGAGACAACTTTATTGTAATAATAAATGAGAATATTTAAAGCAATAAATGAAATGATACGATGAGATAGAGAATTAGAATGCATGATATGATAATGCATGAAATGCAATGCTTCAAGGCTATTTTTTATGAATGGATGCATAAATGAATATATGAACGATGTTTTTAGGTTGATGAATGTATGGATGATATACATTTTACTTTTCGAATGGATGAATGTTTGAATTGTGTATTTTTTAATATATGTATGCATGAATGGGTGAATGAATGTTCAAATGATGTATTTTGTTTTACATGAATGAATGAGTCAATGAATGTTTGAATTATATATTTTTGAATGTATAAATGAATGCATAAGTGAATGAATAAATGAGTGAATAGATAATTGAATGAATAAATGAGTAATAATATTTTAATGATGTAGTTTTTGTTTTTTATTTATTTGTTTAAGCATGAAATGTGTGATAATGCAAAATACATGTTCTTAGGGTAATGAACCCTATCTTATGTTGATTTAGTCATTATTACAACATATAAAGTGTCATAATGAGTTGTCACATGTCATATAGTTCAGGATATCCCAGTGTAAAGATGAGTTACTTTTAGAATGGTGGATCCTATCAAGATTACATTATCTTGTGTGAAGATAATATGTGCTTTTGGTGTTGGGATATCAATGTGCAACGATATCCTATACAATTAGGGCTTAGGATGATGTTTGGGTCACTTTATTTAAGGAATATTAGTATCGCCTTATATTGAGACTTAAATTGAAAAAATTGTTGACGGGTACAAATGAAAGTATGCTTAATGTGTCCTAAATGAGGTATAATTACGAGATTTTGGCTAATCTAAAAGTCACAACCCTATGGTAAGGCACTAGGTATTGTTTAAGGTGTACTCAATAAAAGCTTTAGACTTCTAGGTTACTAAAGTGCGTCTAATCTCGAAAGAAAGGAAACCAAATATCATAGTTAGAAATGAGAGGAGACAAGCCCCCAAGTGCATATCTCACAATACCAAGAATAATTTAGGTGATTCGTCATGCTAATACTAGTGAGACAACGTCCGACACCAGACAAAGCGAATGTCCTTCCCATCTCAATCCTAATCTTTAATGTCCGGGTTCGGGAAATATGTGTACAAACTTTAGTGTACAAAAATGTTAGTTATGACAAGATAGAGTCTTGCTCCTATGTATTCCTATGAATAGTAGGTAATCAATACTACCTAGTACTTCGTAGAAAAATATTTTTTGTTGGATTTATTTTTTTTATTAGATGATTTAGCATTATTTATTTTTCGAAAGGTGATTAACAATTATTTATGAGGCAACAACTCTCATATTCACACCACATATCAACTTAAAGGGACTCGTTTTAATTAATTATCCATTTCAAGTGAATTAGGCGACATCATTTATGTCTGCACCACCTATTGACTTAAAGAGATATATTTTAAATCAACTACTAACTTCAAGGTAAGTGAGATGACAACACTCATTTTTGCACCATAATTCTTCTTTAGGGAATATTTTTTTGTAATTAGTTACCTGCTTACAAAACTTAAGCGGCTCAGGTAGCAATACTCATGTCCACTACACAACTCAAATAAAAAGAAAATAATTGAGAAGAAGAATTTTTATTTACTACATCTGAAATGTTTACATTTTTATTTAATTAGAAGAAGGATATTTGTCTAATTATATACCCATCATTTATAAAAGAAAATAAATATTTATTATTATTATTTAAAATAAAAAACTAATAAGTTAATCATTATTTAGTGATATAAAAAATAATTATTACCATAAAAACTATATAAAAATGAAAAAAAAGATGAAAAGAATGTGCATACCTACATCTCCCAATAGAAAGGAGAACGGGTTCACCACAAATTTCTCTCTACATATGATATGATATATGAAATGATTTTTATTTATTAGATGATTTAGCATTATTTTTTTCTTGGTGTTTTTCTTCTTTGTTCTTCAGGAGCTCAAGACCTCTATTTATATGAGGAATTTAACATATATTGAAAGCAAAAGGGAATCTCTCTAATTCATGTCTCCAATCAATTAAATCATTTTATTTTTTAGATTCAAATATATTATTAATTGAATTTATTATGAAATTTTAATATTAGATATAATATAGCTTCCAAATTATCTAGAAATATCTCATCAAAACTTTATAAAGTCGCAGAATATTATTCTATACTTATATTGATTTTACTTTAAAATTGTGGTATCCAAACTGCTTTTGTTTGGTAAAAATCTCATTGAGACTTTATAAAAATCCTAACACTCTATGACATAACCCACTTATAAGTATAAAACATATTTCTTGAGTTTTATGGAGTCTAGGTGACTAGAATATGTTCATTATTATTTTTATATAAGAAATGAAAATCGAAGAGTAATGGCATTGTTTACATAAAAATAGAATCTTTCAATTACTAGGCTAATAAGTGTTTATCAAGTAACTTAAAACTATTTTTATTTAAAAAGGTCAAAAAATGCGAAACAAGTGAAAATTGAGTCATTTCCTATCCTTAACTAATTATGATGTAATTATTAGTTTATTTTAAAAAGCAACTCAACCAAATTGATATTAAATTAATTTGGTCTTGTTTGCTTATTTTTAGATTTCAAACTTAATTTATTCATTGATCAAATTTTGACGAAATAATTTCTCGAAATATTTAAATATTTTTATCGTAGTGATTTATGCAACTAAATCAAATTGATATCAAATCTATTTGATTTGATATAATTTTCTTATTTTATATTGCAATTATTAATTTATTTTTTGATCAAATTTTGATGTAAGAAAATCTCTAATGATTCAAACATTTTAATTAGTTATTTTTTATATACTTTTCAGGTTTATATTTTTGTTATTTTTTTATTTTATAAAATGACCTAAGTAAAATTAGGTGTTCATAGACTTCATGTAGCAAATATATGAATATTGTGTTAGATGAGTGAATACAATAGACAATATAAGTTTAGAAATGAAAATACTATTCGAGAAAATTTGAATAGCTCATATTATAGAAAAGATGATAGTATCGTGTCTTAAGTGATTTAGGCATTTGTGAAGAAAACTAGTAGAAACCCCTATAGCGATAGTAGATCAAGTTCCTAGAAATTGAGAATACAAAAAAATCATAGGGAAAATGATAAATAAAGACTTAGAAATTAATGATGTATCAATAAACTTAATTTATTATATAATATTATAGAGTTGTTTGATCCATCTAATTGATATGTGAGATAAACTTTTAAGCAATACAATTGAAATATTGATTATGACCAATATTAACTTTTAAGCAAATAACATTAATAAAGTTGATAAATTTTATTATTTAAATTAATGGGTTAAGTACGTCACACAATATATATTTCTTTCTTCATGTTATCAATATTATTGGTATCATTGTATAGGAGGTCCACATTGGGTAACATAATAAACTTAATGTGATGCTTAAACCATGAAACTCTCTTATCTAATAGACTAGTCTTTTTAGTAAATTACACTGACATCCTCTGAGTTTTAGCGAAATTACACAAACCACCACTTATTTTTTTACACCTATCCAAACCCCATAATTTTTATACTCTCATTATACTATTCACTCCTATAGGAAAAATAAGTGTAATCTTTTAAAAAACAATGTGATGAATATAATTTAGTTAAACAAAACATGGTATATTGTGGAGACAAAACCAAATAATATATGAGTCAATACATTTTTATTATTTTTGGTTCATTACGCTATAGTATAAGAGCGATTTAAACAATATCTCTTTAGAATTGTTGATATAATAAAGATAAATTAATTTGTATATTATTTGGACTTGTCTCCATAATATACGATGTTTTTTAACTTAATTGCAATTATCACATTTTTTTTAAAAAGATTACACTTATTTCTCATGCAATTATATGGTTTGTGTAGGTGTAGAAAAGTGAGGGGTGATTTATGTAATTTCTCTAAAACTTAGTGGGTGTTAGTGTAATTTACTCTAGTCTTGTTGGTTGACTCTCCTCATGTGCTTAAGTCCTGACAATTGATGCTTTCATTGAGAATTGTGTCATGGAAAATGACTACCTGTAGGCTGGATTAAGGTACATTACCAAACACTGATAGGTGAGTGAAGCCGCCAAAAGAGAAAATGTTACTACCATCAAGTCAGTATCAATAGAGTGAAAGCAGTCATGGATGTTAGCCCTTAAAGGGGACGACAACGTTAGAAGTCCCACATTGGGTAGCATAATCAACTCAATATGATACTTAAGCCAAGATGATCTCTCACCTAATAGACTAGTCTTTTGGGTTGGCTATCCTTATATGCTTAAATCTTAACTCATTATTTAAAATAAAGTTTTTAATGATTTCACATTTTAAATATTTGTATTCTTACCTTAAGCATATTCTATTTTTAACTCATTAATATTTATTCTAATAACATTAATAAATTTTATTTTTTATTTAAATTAATACATTAAATCCATCGTTTAATTTTTTTAATTTAATGTTATTAAAATAATGTTTTAGATAAGTTCATATTTTAATACTAACCCAAGTGTTTTTTATAAGACTATTTTGAGTTTATAGCTTTGGTCCTTTGTAATGATCTTCCCGATCTACCATTCATATCAATTTCTATCATTATCTGTCGAACATAAAATACGTGTGGCGAAAATAACAATAATAATTTGATTAATAATAATAATAATAATAATAATAATAATAATAATTTGATTGTTTAGTTTTGAAGATTTTCATGCTTAGATTTGAGGGAAAAGTGCGTAAAATTCTCTTGAACTTTTTACCTATGTGAGTTCTCGACTTAAACTATTTTTCATTTTTAATTACCCATTAAATTTTACAAGTTCGTGAAATTGGTTTCTAGAAATATTTTATTACATTAGCCGAAGATAATAAGGAAATCGTTGCAATCAGAACTATAAGAATAACAGTGCAACAATGTAAATTAGTCAATGTTGATATTCGAAGAAAATCATCATCAAAATACAAAAAAAACATAAATTTTAATATATTTTTATAGACTTTTCCCTATATTTTGAGAGAATTCCTTTATATCTATAATTTTAACAGTAGATTAAAATGAGATTTTATTAGTAGAGTTAATGGGTATGTAGAAGAAGTGGTGATCTATTCCGCACAAGTCTGAAGAAAAGTTAAAACAATATAATAATCTACATATTTTAATATTTATTATGTATAAGAATAATTAAAAGTTGTGTATTTTACTTTTAGAATATTCTAAAGATTTAATTAGATTAACTTTATTGTTTCGTCCAAACAAAAACATTATTTCTAAGTTGTCATATATTCTAAATAATTATAAATTATATATATATATATATATCACACTTTCTTCTTTTATTTTTCACACTTGCTTCTCCTTAATATATATTGATTATACTTTAGCAGCTAGTATCCCATGTATTGTGTATGCATTCTTAAATTTATTGTGCTTTATAAAAAATATAATATATTTATTGATCTTAATAAATTGAAGTTTTAACTATAAAACATAATTCCACTTATTATTATAAAAAAAATACATTGTTGTGTGAGACCACATTGTTTTTAAGATATAGTACTTTTGTTTTATAAAATCAATGGCTAATTACTTGAATTTTTTCGTGAATAAATTAGCAAACAACACTGAGTCTTTTTTTTTATTTGCACTTAATAATGGACATACAAGCTATTTATCATACACTGTATCATACATTATAAATTAACGAGGGCTAGAACACATTTATTTAAAATTTTAATTATTTCTTATTACATATTAAAAAATTAATTTTAAATATTTTTTACATGTATCCTTTGAAGTATTCATTGTTCTTATAAAAAAACTTAGAATGGGTCAAACTATCATCATTTATTTTGGAGACATGTATATAATATAAGAATTTAATATTTATATATTGATAGTGTAAGTGATTTTTATACTGTCAGTAAATCATCCATATTTCATATATTAATCATCATTGACCCTCAAACAAAAGTAATACAAATCAATGGTGGATGGTGTGTTGACAACATAAAAAACTTTAAACTAACGGTGTACAGATTTTAAACTCATAATATAATATTTTTGATATTACTAAGGGTCTCTCCTCACTTTTTTGGAAATCAATTAATCATAGATGCCCCTTCGAACAAATGTTGTTCCTAGTAATTGAATCATTAACCTTGTTGATCCAATTGGATCATACACCATTAGACTAACGCTTATTAGTTATTATAATATAATATAAGATATTATAAGATCGTACAAAATATATAGAAAGTAGCAAAAATAATTAATAAATGACAACAATTATGTAGAATAAGTAGAAGATAAAAATGAGGGCCTAAATATTCCTTAAGAGCTTAAGCGCGAAAATAATTGTTACCAAATTATTTGTTGTTTTTTGAATCATTATCATCAATTGTTTATCTATTCACAAAAGGAATTCATATAATGTAGCAATGCTTTCTTTGATTTATCATTAATACACAAAAATCTTACCAATTTCCAATTGTTTTATTTATGTATGATGAACACATGAATTTCATGCTCAAGTGCTAGCATAAAATATTATATTCTTTGTATAAATATTATATACATACCAATAATATGAGTATATATTTACATTCATTTAAACTTATAAAACTATTCTGTCATTCAAACAAAGATTAGAATGAAATAATTAATGAATTTTTTCTAGATACATGCATTTAGTCCAAAACACAAAAAGTTGACTTAATAAGATAAGATGTAATATAAACTTCATTCCCAAAAGAGTATAAATTGAGAACCATTCTCTACTATTTCTTGTATCTCTCATAGCCTATCTTTCCCTGAGCATCCATTTTCATTGAGCCATGTCTAACTCAATCCCTAACTCTAGTAACCCAAAGAAGAACATGGGTTGTACAAGGATTGAGATGAAAAGGATAGCCAAAGACAGCAACCTACAAGTCACATTCTCCAAAGGCCGCACTGGGGTATTCAATAAAGCAAGCGAGCTTTGCACTCTTTGTGATGCAAAAGTTGGGCTAGTTTTCTTTTCTGCTGCAAACAAGGCCTTCTCCTTTGGCGACCCTAGTATTGATGTTGTCGTAGACCACTATCAAATGAGGGACTAACCACTAAACCTGGGGAACTGATAAGTGCCAAATATACCTAAAATTCATACACTTTTATGGCACTTATCTTAAGCATAATTGAGAAAACCAACTTAACACAATACTTTTTGTATAAAATATCACAATTTAATATATTTGTGTTTGTATTTCCTTTTTCATGCATTTTTTAGGAATTAAAATGAAGAAAAGAATAAAAAATATTCATGGTCAATAAAGCAAAAAAGTCAAGAAATCAAGGTGCTCAACTAGGCAGCTGAGCGTGGAACAAGCCCCACTGAGCAGATCTGGACACCAGCTTGACCTGGACACCAGCCTCACCTGGACACCAGCCTCACCTAGACCAAACTGCTCAACCAGGCAGCTGAGCAGACCTACTTAGCTGTTGAGCCTAGCACCAGACTAGACCTGGTACGGTCAGAAATCTGCTTGACACGGTTAGACACGAGCTTGGCACAAGACCAAGTCCCTGAACAAGCTGCTCAACGGTCCAACCAAGCAGCTCAATGGAGAACCAGACTCCTGACCAGATCAGCAAGCACTATGCCACATCCCAGTCAACACGGTCAGAAGCTTATTGAACAAGCAGCTTGGTGTTTTGGATTAACCAAAGTAAAACATAAGAACTTGTCTAAGTAGTTCAAACTCACAAGAAGTTGAGAAATATATTTTCCTTATTCAAAATGATCTTGTCTCCTCAAAAATTTGTGAATACTTAGTTTATTTTTCTCGTTGATTTATTTATGTGCCAATTAAACCGAAAAACCATCAAAATATGTTTAAACCATTATTTGTGCTTTGACATGTTTATATGATTTATTTTATTAGGCAATTCCTTGTGGTTCGACATAACCCTATACTATACTACAATTGAATCTTGAAAGAGGTGTAAATTGTAAAATAGTAAAGTGTTATTAATAAATTTATTTGTTGAAAACACCTTTTAATATACAAAAGTGATGAAACTACCTTACTAACTTTTATTTATTGTTATTTAATTTCCGCATTTTATTCTTTAATACCAACCTTCCTTAAGGAAGAAGTTTGGTTTGTTAATAAAATGAACCCGAAAGGGAGTAAATAAATAAAAGGTCACTAAATTTATTATTCTTTTGTTCTTTATTTATTTATTTGTTTCTAACAACTAACTATTCATCACTTTTATATATTAGAATACCATTAAACCGGTGTTGGAATTTATTCCACAAAACCGAGATGGTATTCAAAGGTACTTAATAATTATGTAATAGGTAATTGCTTCGATACCATTATATCGGCGTTAGAATTTATTCTAACAAAGCCGAGATGGGGCAAAGAAGGAATGACTTATTCACATGATTATTAAGAAAGTAAGTTGTAACTGGAATATTCTTGAAACCGTTATACCGACGTTGGAATTTATTTCAGCAAAGCCTAGATGGTGGTGAACAAAGAGTAAATCCGAGTTCTCTTACTTAAAACAAAATAAAGAAAATGAGAGTATTAATCTTTCAACAAATTGACACTGTTGTCAGGACGATTTATTGAGAGGAGAAAACTCCCAACTAAAATACACTGAGATAACCTTTCAACAGGAACATGCAATATCTTGAGGTTTACAGAAATGCTAATGTTCAAGAGCTTGATGATAAGATTAATCAGATCAACGAAGATCTTGAGATTGAGAAGAAGTGCAGTGAAGAGTTGGCTAAGCAAAGGAAAGTGGCACAAGAACGTTTCTGGTGGGTTGCTCCAATTGAAGAGTTCGATGGAGAACGACTTGATCAATTAAAGTCGGTTCTTGAGAATCTGAAGAAGAATGTGCTTGGTGTTGTTGAAGGCATAATATTGCTGAGGGTGATACTACTGCTTTTGCTGCTATCCCACCTCCTCCTCGCTTTTTTAGAGGTGGTGCATCTTCCTCAAACAACCCTTTGCCACCACCACCTCAACCACCAACTTAGGAGTTTCAGGTGCAGCCCCCACTACCACCTCAACAGTTTCCTGCGAATCCACAACCACCACCTCAGTAGTTTATGCATCCACAACCACCACATGAACAGTTTATGCAGCCACAACCACTACCTTAGCAGTTTCCGATGAATCCACCACCACCACCACATATGCTTCAGAACCAGTCCTTGATGCTGACAAATAATCTATTCAAAGGTGACATGATGAAACACCCTGCCTTCAATAATAATAATATGGGAGGATATGGACCTGTAGGTGGATTCTTTTGATCCATTTCAATCCAAATCCACCCGAATCCAAATCTTCTTTACCAAAAGTTTTTTATGCTTCTATACCAACACAATGTTGTTTTTCTAACTACTTACTAGCAAGTGTTGTAAATATGTCGACATTTCACACTTTCAACAACACTTACTTAAGGAAGTTCTGTTGATAGTGGCATATTCAACAATGCTTGCTTGAGGAAGTGATATTGAAAGTGACAAATTAAATAACGCTTTCTAGAACAAGCACCATTGAAATTGATATATTCAACAATGCTTACTTGAGAAAACATTGTTGAAAGTGACACATTTAGAAATGCTTTCTAGAGCAAGCGCTATTGAAAGTTACACATTCAACAACCTTTATTCACGCGAGAACTATTGAATGTGTCACTTTCAACATCGCTTTTAAAAGTATAGTTGAACCTAGCCTTATATTCTACTCTGATTACATTAATATTATCTGCAAGCATTGTTAATTGTCAAATTTAAGCATTATTGTTTTGCAATTTTAACATATTTCAAAATATACATCAAGATCGTCTTTGAAACTAATGTGACATTTTAGATACATCGCATGTGGTATTCTACATGCATCTCACGTTAGCCTCAAAGACAAAATTGGTGCTCATTTTCATTTTTTGAAGACTTAGTTGATGAATCCAATATTGAGGAATAAGTTGGTCATGATTTTTTTCATGAACCTAAATTTAATTTATAATTATGTACGTAGTACAGTCTTCCAATACTTTCAATTTTGATATCGTCAAGCTATCAATGTACAATTTTCATATGACACTAATCAAAGGAAAACAAACTAGTGTGTACGGTATCATCTTTCATAGGATTTTTCCTAGTTTGTGTTTTGGCATGTTTCATTAAAAAATAAACATGTCTCTCCAATAAGGAGATGTAATATTTTTGAAGTACAAAAAAAGCTTCGTAAACCTACACAACTTTTTATCGATGTATGATTTCCATGAAGCAATACATATTTTCACTAATACTGAATAATTAGTACATTGATCATGACCCTTCACATAAGTTCTTACTTTAAAAAACACGAAAAATAAATATCTCTTATTTTCTAAGAATCCTCTCATAGAGAGCTTAGTACAACAGCTCATGAGAGGTCATATTTGAAAAACAAAATCTAGAGTCTAACAAATTTAATGCAAAGTGCCAGAGATTGAAAAGAATGAATTAGCTTTATGAGAATGAACATATTTGTCTAGTGTTAAATAGGTGTAATGAAATTCTGATTGAAATTGCCAAAATGGGGGTACATAATTCAAATTATGGTAACAATTTTAGATATACGACAAAAAGGAATAAAACTCTGATCCCTAATTTTAGTATATAATGAATTTTGACTAAAAGTGTTGCTTGTGCAGTAAATATTTCTTGAAAACACTCCATGACAAGAAAAACAATAAAAATTATAAAAGAGATTAACAAATCCAAATAGATTTTTCTCAAGATTAAACTGAAAAAGAATGAAATGAGAGATGATATTTTCCCACATCCTTTTACCCATAACTCATTATTATTCCTTACAAAAAAATGTGTTGGAAATGAAGATGGGTAGGTTATAACAAGATAGTTGAGATTTTTGTAAAAATAAATTGATAAGAATGGCGACATAAATATTTTCTTCTCACAACTCTGTCAAGAACTAAAACTTAAATTAATCTCCAATTATATATTGAACATTTTCTATAAATATGGGTCTGTTTATATTCAAGTTAAGTTATACCAGTTACAATTAATCTCGGTCATTTATTTTCTTCAATCCAACAGACCAAATGAGTGAGTGCAATAAAGGATGCGAGAGAAAAGGAGAAATCTTAAATAACTTTTAAGTTTCACCTATTTGGTCTGTTGGATCAAAGAAAATGAATAACTAAGATTAAGTATAACTAGTTTAACTTGATAGATATTTTCTGATGATTGGTGAAATACCAATACGTGGATCCTGCGAAAGTGGAGACGGTAATGGAATTGAATTCTCCTAAGTCGGTGACGGAGATCAGAAGCTTTCTCGGATTAGTGGGGTACTATAGGAAATTTATTTAAGTATTTTCAAAGTTAGCCTTGCCGCTAACTATATTAACGAGGAAGGACAAATCCTTTGTCTCGACGACGAAGTGCGAATCAAGTTTTCAAGAGTTGAAGGAGAGGTTGACCACAACGCCTGTATTAGTCTTGCCAGATCCCAACGGAAACTAAAACATATATTGTGACATATCGAAGCAAGGATTAGGTTGTGTGTTGATGAATCAAAGGAAAGTAGTGACTTATGCGTCAAGGAAGTTAAAGACACATGAGCAGAACTACCCAACGAACGATCTGGAACTAGCTGCAGTTGTGTTTTCCCTCAAGGTGTGGAGACACCATCTGTATGGTGTGAGATTCGAAGTTTTCAGCGACCACAAGATTTTGAAGTACCTGTTCGGCTAGAAGGAACTGAACATGAGACAAAGATGATGGATGGAATTCTTCAAGGACTACAATTTTGATCTTTAGTACCACCCTGGAAAAGCTAAAATGGTGACTGATGCATTGAGTAGGAAGTCTTTGCACATTTCAACCATGATGGTCACAGAAGTGAAGTTGATGGAGGAGTTCAGGGATTTGAATTTATTGGTCAAGTAGGACCTAAAAGTTTGATTTTAGGTATGCTTACTATAACAAATGAGTTTGTGGAACAACTGAAGGTTTTACAAGGTTCAGATCTAGAACTACAAGAAAAGATAGTCTTGTTGGCTAAAGGGAAAGCTCCGGAATTTTAGGTAGGAACCGATGGACTACTCAAATGCAAGAATCGAGTCTGCGTGCCAAGAGATCCCAATATAAGAATGGAAATCTTGGACGAAGCTCATCAAAGCAAACTAAGTATTCATCTAGGAATTACCAAGATGTATCAAGACCTGAAGAAGATATTTTGGTGGTCCAGTATGAAGAAAGATGTAGCGGAGTATGTCTCCCATTGCTTAATGTGCCAGAAAGCAAATATTGAGCACAAGCGACCCGTTGGAGAACTTCAACCTTTAGATATCCCTGTATGGAAATGGGATAGCATTTTAATGGACTTTGTGAGTGGTTTTTTACGAACTCAGAATAGTTATGACGTTGTTTGGGTAATTGTGGATCGTTTGACGAAGATAAATCACTTTCTACCAATCAACATAAAGTACTCTTAGGAGAGACTGGCGGAGTTGTATATTAAAAAAAATAGTCTGATTGCATGGTATCCTACAAATATCATTTCGGATAGAGACTCGCGCTTCACCTTGAAGTTTTGGAATGGTTTAAAACAGCTTTAGGAACCAAGTTGAGTATGAGTTCAGCCTACCATCCGCAAACTGATGGTCAATTAGAAAGGACTATCCAATCATTGGAGGATCTTCTCAGAGCTTGTGTATTGGATAATTCAGGAAGTTGGGCTGACTATCTACATTTAATCTGCCCTTATCCCAATTATTTGAGTTCACCTACAACAATAGTTTTCACTCTAATATCGGCATGACACCATATTAAGCTCTCTATGGCAGAAAGTGTAGAACACCCCTATGTTGGATTGAGGCAGGAGAGAATCTAGTATTGGGACCCAATGTAGTTCAATAGACGATGGAGAAAATAAGGATGATAAGGGAAAACATGAAGACGACACAGAGTAGACAGAAGAGTTATTATGACAGAAGAAGGACCGCCCTATGTTTTGAAGAAGGAGTTCATGTATTTATAATGGTGGTTCCAACAAATAGCATTGGTAGAGTGCTGAAAACCCGTAAGCTTACCCCTAGGTTCATTGGACCATACCAAGTTATTACAAAAATCGGACCACTAGCTTATCAAATAGCCTTACCACCTTTGCTGTCAAACCTACATAATGTCTTCCATGTGTCTCAACTCAGAAAATACATTAGTGACCCGTCACATGTTATTGAACCCGACTCAGTTCAGTTAAAGGATACTCTCACTTTCGAGACTTTTCCGTTGAGAATTACCGATCGGAGTCTGAAGACTCTACGATGCAAAAAAATCGCCTTAATTATGGTAATTTGGAGCCAGACAAATAGAGAAGATGCTACTTGGGAGGTTGAAAGTGGCAGGAAGGAATCATTCCCCTATATGTTTTCATAGAAGGTATGATTAATTTCCGAGGACAAAATTTTTATAAGTTAGGGAGGATTGTAACACCGTGGTTTTCAGAACACTTTTAATTAAGTAATTAGTATTAATGAATTAATTATAGAAATTAATTAGTAATGTTTTAGGATAAACCTCAGTTGAGTTATAGTCTTGTATTATGATTTTCTTTCTTGCCCTATTTTTTCAAGATTTTTGGAGAATAAAAGTTTCTGAGATAATTTCAAGTCGTTTTATCGAGTTTTCGCCCAGTTTTTGAGTTCTGTAACTCTGAATCGCATTCTGATTTCTCCGTTGGCTTCAAAATACTATTTCTAATCAAAATAGACACCAAGTTTGTTCGTAACTCATCTCTAGATATTTTTCCCCTCGAAATTCAAGTTTTGACGTTTCAGGCAAATGTCCTAAATAGGGAAATTATATATTTTCGGAAGTAATTATCCGAAAATGTTCGGACAAGACGTTTATCAGGAAATTAAATCATATCAATAAATTTGGAATTCATCATTTCATGAGCCACTTACTTGTTAAACAAGTTGGAAGTCATCATTTTATGAAGGCATAACTAAAGGGGATGATAATAAAATCATATGAACCTTTATGTAGTTTTTGACATTTGTAAATCTTGAAATTTCTACGTTGTTCTTAGATGGAAAAACTATATCCTTAGACAAGGTTCGATGAGTTATTTTTTTGGAAATATTATAAATTATTGTTAGTATTTGAATATGTTTAATGGTGATGATTTTAACATCAAAGGAACCTTTCATGTGTTTAGGAAAAAGTTTGTATTTTATTCTTGAAAGTTTATGATGTTGATGAGTTGTTGTTGAAAATGTTTCATTTTTAGAAAGTATTATGTTTTAAAAGTGGTTTAGCATATTTTACTCTTTGATTTCCAAGTTAAAATTATGATTTGGGATAAAAGATGATTTATTAAAGTGGTTTAGGAGGTGTTAAGATGTTCATGAAAATTTGTTTTAGTAGTATACTTGAAATAATGAGATTCACCTAAAAGTCTTTACTTTATAAACTTAAAGTGTTATGAAGTCTTAGATGGTAAAATGATTTAAAAATGTTGAATCTTAGTTAAGTGAACTTACTTTAAAATGGTAAGATTTACATAAAAAGTATTGATTTTATTTAAATTGACTTACTTTAAAAATGATAAGTCTAGCTTAATGATCTTATTTTAAAAGGTCAGTTTTAATAAAAATGTTTTACTTACAAAGAATAAGATTTATGAACTATCGGAAAAATATAATGAAGTGTGAATACATGTCTAGAAATATTCTGTCTAAGGAAAGACTTGGTATTTAAGGGTGTCTTTATAACCCACCTCTCTTTCCTTGGAACTACCCTGGTGTATATCCACGAATTATGACATAATTCTGGTATAAGTTTTATTGAAAATCTTACTTGAAAAAGTGTTATTTGATTGTAAGATTTTCAATGACAAATGATGAATCAAGGATATTCAACATTGAATCGGATGGACGAAAGCAATTAAATTCATTTTAAATCGGAAGTTTGATCTTCGCGTGAAAAGTTATTTCGTAAGTTTAATAATTATTGTCATTTAACTAATTAACGTTATTTTGGCGTAATGAAGAGTTCGAGAGGAGATCGGATCAAGTAAGCTCATCCGCAAACACAGAACCTAGCGACCCGACACACTTAGGTGAGGGAGAAAACATCGTAACACAGTGGTGTCTAAATATGCATGAGGACCTCCAAACTCCCTCACAAGTTTGGAGTTGCCTTGGGTATTAAGAAAGCTTGTACTTAATCAATTGCCTTTTATTTTGGATCAAGTATAGAAATATTTCTTATACCGATTTCTGTTATGTTTATATATGCAAATACCATGTTTACTCTTAGAATTATAATGTTTGAATGATTATGATGGGAATGATATGTATGTGATAATTGTTAAATTCAAGGTTTAGAAACATGTGATATAAATGAGAAATGTTTTCCTTGAGAAAAGTAATTAAAATGATATTCAGGCTCTTCTCGCTTGAGCACAACTCTCGCTTGAGCGAGAAGTGTCTAGAGAAAACGAGTGTTTTAGCTCGGGGCGAGACAGCTCTCTCTTTAGCTAAAATAGGCACTAAGAGAACTGATTGTTTTCTCGCTTAAGTGAGACAACTCTCGCTTAAGCCACAAATGCCTCAAAAATGGATGTGCCATCGCTTGAGTGAGACAACTCTCGCTTGAGTGAGAGGGCTCCATACACACATGAATTATTTTTAAGTCGTCTAAATGATAAGTCTCATATATACGAGAGCCTAATGGCATGTTTGCCATCAAGAAGTTGTAAAGGTAAATAACTATATGAAATTCTTGAAAGTAATAAAAGTAAGGAATTGCATTGTTAAAGGCGAGGTCCGAGGGTGTGATATTATGTCCACGCAGCGAGATCGTTTGACCATAAGAGGCTTGGCTAGAGGAGCCGTCCAGGATGATTCATTGATGGTTTGTAGTGGTGCTGAGAAGTATTATGTTGTGCCCATTCAACGACATCGTCTGATCGTAAGAGAAATAGGCTTGAGAGCCTCCAGGATAATTCAACGATGGTTCATAGTGGTGCCGAAATTATACCGAAGACCTGCAACCGCCGAAATTTCTATACTAAAGCTCGAGGCGTACTAGAAGTTGTTAGGACCAGGCCCCAAACAGGATTCTCATCATCAGGATCGGCGCCAAGAGAGACAGACGGGGCCATGCCAAGGGGGTATAGCCCGGACCCCTCAATGGATTGGAGAGCAGATGAAGTGGAGGAGGAGGAAGACAACAACGACTGTGTAGAGCTTATCTTTTTATGAATGGATGCATAAATGAATAAGTATATGAATATATGAACGATGTTTTTAGGTTGATGAATGTATGGATGATATACTTTTTACTTTTCGAATGGATGAGTGTTTGAAATGTGTATTTTTTTTAAATATATGTATGCATGAATGGGTGAATGAATGTTCAAATGATGTATTTTGTTTTACATGACTGAATGAGTCAATGAATGTTTTAATTATATATGTTTGAATGTATGAATGAATGCATAAGTGAATGAATGCATAAGTGAATGAATAAATAAGTGAATAGATAATTGAATGAATAAATGAATTATATATGTTTGAATTATTCTCTTTTTGTTTATATGTTATGATCGGGACCCACTAGAAGCATTCCCGATGGGAGATGTCTTAGGATGGGCAGATCGATAGAAAAGATGGATTAAAATGCATAATTTGCTAATTTTGGTTAGGGTGTATATCCATGGTAAAAAATGAAGTAGTGGAGAGGAAATGTACGGGAGACGAATGAGCCTTGAGATGTTGAGTGGGACGGCGTTGATGGCGGTGATTCGTCAGCAAAGTCTTAAGAGAGAGTCTAGGTGAAACGAGTCCCATGTATTCCTGGATGAGGAATTCTGTTGGATCGAACAATGCTCACAGCACAAACTAGACGATCTCTGACAACCCCTCATTACAATCATGATCGATGAGAGGGATGCCCAGAAAGTGTTTGATACGACACCATCCTGAAATGGACAGTTCCGTTGGAACAGATTGGTCATATATCCTAGCAAGGAATAATTTTGGTGCAATCAAATCGGCTTGTTATAAGAACTGTACTCTCGGTTATTTCCGAATAGTTATTGGGATGATGAAGGAGTAAGGATGGTGGACTCATGCATCGCATTGCATACATGGTATTCTTCGATATCGATTCTAAATTCTCGAGTTTTATACTTCATTCATTATTATTATATGCTTGTATGATCACATGATATATCTGCACTCGTGTGTTGTCTTGGTGTATTATTCCGTGTAATTCCACGACGTCGATGCCAAGTTTTTCATAGATGTTTTACTCCCTCTCTTTTCTTTTGGTGTATTTGTATGCATGTTCAGATGGACCCATCAACACTGATCTGAGGTTATCGCTTCACTATGTCCCAAGAGGGGACATGGAGTGTTGACGGTAATCGGCATACTTACATAGGTCCTTGTGACCTGGAGCTGGATTGGGTAAGCAATGACTCAGTTCTGCATCTTGCACCTTACTACGCAGTTCTGGAGGCATCATTCATTTTTCCTGACCAAAGACCTGCAACCGCCGGAATTTCTATACTGGCTGAAGCGTGAGGCGTACTAGAAGTTGTTAGGACCTAGCCCCAAACAGGATTCTCATCATCAGGATCGGCGCCAAGAGAGACAGACGGGGCTATGCCAATGGGGTACACCCTGGACCCCTCAATGGATTGGGGAGCGGATGAAATGGAGGATGAGGAAGACAACAACGACTATGTAGAGCTTATCTTTTTATGAATGGATGCATAAATGAATAAGTATATGAATATATGAACGATGTTTTTAGGTTGATGAATGTATGGATGATATACTTTTTACTTTTCGAATGGATGAGTGTTTGAATTGTGTATTTTTTTTAAATATATGTATGCATGAATGGGTGAATGAATGTTCAAATGATGTATTTTGTTTTACATGACTGAATGAGTCAATGAATGTTTGAATTATATATGTTTGAATGTATGAATGAATGCATAAATGAATGAATAAATAAGTGAATAGATAATTGAATGAATAAATGAGTAATAATATTTTAATGATGTAGTTTTTGTTTTTGAGTTATTTGTTTATGGATGAAATTTGTAATAATACAAAATACATGTCCTTAGGGTAATGAACCCTATCTTATGTTGATTTAGTCATTATTACAACATATGAAGTGTTACAATGAGTTGCCACATGTCATATGGTTCAGGATATCCCAGTGTAAAGATGAGTTACTTTTAGAATGGTGGATCCTATCAAGAGTACTTTATCTTGCATGAAGATAATAAGTGTCTTTGGTGTAGGGATATCAATATGCAATGATATCCTATACAATTAGGTCTTAGGAAGTTGTTTGGGTCACTTTATTTAAGTAATATTATTCTCGCCTTATATTGAGAATTAAATAGAAAAAATTGTTGACGGGTACAAATGAAAGTATGCTTAATGTGTCCTAAATGAGGTATAATTACAAAATTTTGGAGAATCTAAAAGTCACAACCCTAGGGTGAGGCACCAGGTATTGTTTAAGGTGCACTCAATAAAAGCTTTAGACTTCTAGGTTACTAAAGTGCATCTAATCTAGAAAGAAAGGAAACCAAATATCATAGCTAGAAATGAGAAGAGACTAGCCCCCAAGTGCATATCTCACAATACCAAGAATAATTTAGGTGATTCGTCATGCTAATACTAGTGAGACAATGTCTGACACCAGAAGCGGATGTCCTTCCCATCTCAATCCTAATCTTTAATGTCCGGGTTCAGGACATATGTGTACAAACTTTAGTGTACAACAACGTTAGTTATGACAAGATAGAGTCTTGCTCCTATGTATTCTTATGAATAGTAATTTCTTCGTAGAAAAATATTTGTGTGATTTATTTTTTGAAAGATGATTAACAATTATTTATGAGGCAACAACTCTCATATTCACACCACATATCAGCTTAAAGAGACCAGTTTTAATTAATTATCCATTTCAAGTGAATTAGACGACATCATTTGTGTGTGCACCACATATTGACTTATAGAGATATATTTTAAATCAACTACTCACTTCAAGGTGAGTGAGATGACAACACTCATGTCTGCACCATAATTCTTTTTTAGGGAATCTTTTTTTTAATTAGTTACCTGCTTACAAATAAAAAGAAAATAATTGAGAAGAAGAATTTTTATTTACTACATCTGTAATGTTTACATTTTTATTTAATTAGAATAAGGATATTTGCTTAATTGTATACCCATCATTTATAAAAGAAAATAAATATTTATTATTATTATTTAAAATAAAAAACTAATAAGTTAATCATTATTTAGTGATATAAAAAATAATTATTACCATAAAAACTATATAAAAATGAAAAACAAAAGGTGAAAAGAATGTGCATGCCTACATCTCCCAATAGAAAGGAGAAGAGGTTCACCACAAATTTCTCTCTACATATGATATCTGAAAGGATTTTTATTTATTAGATGATTTAGCATTATTTTTTTCTTGGTGTTTTTCTTCTTTGTTTTTCAGGAGCTCAAGACCTCTATTTATAGGAGGAATTTAACATATATTGAAAGCAAAAGAGAATCTATCTAATTCATGTCTCCATTCAATTAATTCATTTTATTTTTTAGAATCAGATATGTTATTAATTGAATTTATTATAAAATTTGAATATTAGATATAATATAGCTTCAGATTATCACAAAATATTATTGTTATACTTATATTGATTCGACTTTAAAATTGTGGTATCCAACTACTTTTTGTTAGGTATTAGTGGCCTAGGAACACCTAGAAGGGGGGTGGGGGTTGAATAGGTGTAGCGGTTATCGATCACCACTTCTTGCACCAAAACCCAAATTTTGGAAACAACTTAGTTAATCAATTAACACCTAGTCTTAATCGATTAACAGATGCATAGAACAGAATGATCATAGAGGCATATTGCATAGTTATTTAAAATCAATTGAACGGAGATAAATCAGATATTTTTAAGAACTATTAATAAGCATATGGCAGTAAACAAATATGCAAAATATCAGCTATAGATTGAAATTGAAACATCAAGAAAAATTAAAGAAGAATCATGGAGAGAGAAGCGTGCACATGTGGACTTTTATCCTGGTTCGATTGCAGTCCACTACAAACTACATCCAGACCTCCCCTTCTGATCTTGGGAGATTTTCTTCTTCACAATATTGAGTAAACATATACACATACGAATTCAATTACAAGAACATAGGACGCTTCTTTCTTGAAATCTAGGACCCCTAAACCCTTGTTTTGACTCTACTTTTTGCCTAAGAAAACCTTTCTCACAAAACAGCCCTAGCCAAGATTTCTTGTCCTCAAATCAAGACCTCCTAGTCTTGGTGAAGAATCTCAATCTCTGTGGTGGTACGACACCAAGAGATCAATCCAGAAATACACAAAAACAGATTAAAACAGCAAGGTATTATAAACACAATAATGCTTGAAATATTACAAGCAAAAGACCTAAAGACTAACCCACTCACTAATCACTCAAGCCATCAAGAAGATGTGAGTTAATCAAAAACAGAAATCAAAGTATCTCTCTATCAATCTTTACAAGTAATGCATGAACATGTGAGAAAGATAAGAATGAGCATATAAAAGTGTAAAGCAATATGCAACACCAGAAATCAATTCAGCATGATAACTCTCTTCTCACACATGCAACTCACTTGCAAAAAAATTAAAATCAGAATGAAATATGCTCTCTAAAATAAGCTCTATAAATAGAATGCAATGCTACAGTTTTCTGGAAGTTGCCTATATTTATAGTAAGCAGTTTTGGCTGTTGGATTCGTTGCAAACAATT
The DNA here is from genome assembly GCF_001865875.1 of Lupinus angustifolius. Lineage (NCBI taxonomy): Eukaryota > Viridiplantae > Streptophyta > Magnoliopsida > Fabales > Fabaceae > Lupinus > Lupinus angustifolius. The sequence continues at coordinate 6,827,810 of NC_032020.1, forward strand.
AAACGGTTAAAACATAAATCAGTTATAACAAATAACAGACCTGTTAATCGATTAAGGCTATCCGTTAATCGATTAACCAATGCAACAGAATGAAACAGAAAACAGTTGGAACAAAAACACTAATTTAACAGAAAAGTTGTTGAGTTAATCGATTAAGTCATCACGTTAATCGATTAACTAGCACATCAAAATACGTGGTTCAAATGGTAAACTTCTCATATGTTATGCACAACTTCTATACATGTTCTAGCAATCATATTATGCCTAATATGCACATATGACATGTATGATTGATGCATGTGTTGGAATTTCTGACAATTTATGGGTCATAAATATAATTCTATAATTGTGTTATGGCCATTATGTAATTAGCCAAAATATAAAATGATCTTAAGTAATTAATTTGGTGGCTAAGGGCATATGTGTCATGAAATAATAATAAGTGTAGATACCTTCAGGCAATTTCTGATTTGATGAAGGGACTGAATCAGAATTATTGCAACTAAAGTAGTAACCACTACGGGGTTACTTTTATGGGTTATGGTCCCCATTTGTAGAGCAACAGGTTTTCAAGTGTAAAGGTGGAGGAGAATAAGGTAGGATGAGAATAGTGTTATCCAGGATAGGATAACACTATCCACCCATCCATAAGGCTCATAAGGCATGAGGATAAGGTCTCTCCTCTAACACACCAAAAAAAAACAACACTTTTCATAAAACTAAGGTATTTTCTCATTCCCCTCTAGATAGAACTAAAGGAAAACCATTCGGCGCTCTATCATCTGGAAGATCATCGCACCCTCATACCTTCAAGATCCCGGAAATGGCTCAACAAGGTATGTTCTTCTTCTTCACCATGAACTCATTTGGGGTTTCTTCGGTCTGGACCATGGATGTTCCATTTGGGTGTATGTATGGGCATACACATTCGGTTGTGGGAACAAAGCCATGGTCATAAGGACTTCCGCATTCACTCTATGGATTTCGGATGGAGAAGGAATTTCTCCAACAAGTGGTATCAGAGCCACCCCAAATTGATTCATGGGTGAAATTAGGTTTTCATGTTCTTCCCCAAATCTGGTTTGATTTAGGGTTATGGTGTTTTGTTTCTGTTATGAATCGATTATGAAAATACTTAGGCTTTTTCAATATGAAACAAAATGATTTAAAATGATTGATTGTTGTTTTCTGCTGTTTGTTGTTGAAAAATTTGGCTGATTTTCGAAGAATCGCGATGCAGAAATCGCACTTTTCATGTTCTGCTGCAGTACTCTCGCTCAAGCGAGAGTGGCTCGCTCAAGCGAGAGTGGCTCGCTCAAGCGAGAGGATAATAGAGGTAAATCGCCTTAAACAGGGCTCAAGCGAGATTTGGCTCACCCGGGCGAGATTTTTCTCGCCCGAGCGAGAGTGGCTCGCTCAAGCGAGAGGATAACAGAGGCAAATCGCCTTAAATAGGGCTCAAGCGAGATTTGGCTCGCCCGAGCGAGATTCGGCTCGCCCGAGCGAGA